>NC_033794.1:55383819-55469402 GCF_001876935.1 Asparagus officinalis
CCACCACATGGTGGCTCGGTGGCCGAGCCACCTGTGGCCGGCCACACTGTGCCCAAGGCACAGTGAGGGTAGCCTATAAATAGGCCACCCCCTTGTTCATTTGAGAGGGTTGGAAATTTTGGAGAGAGGCGAAGCCCTGCTGGATTGGAGACTCGGAACTTAAAAAAGATTGAAACTTTGGGACTTCGGGGACTCACTCCTTCAGATCTGGTGCTCGGCGATCATCAACGTCAAATAAGGCAGGTGTTCGAGAGGATCGGATCTCAGATCTACGTTGCTACACTCCGGATCTAAGCTTGGTCTTAGATCCCGAGACTTGGACGATTGTTTCCTTGGTGAAACAATCCTCCCCGGCTATTATTTCCTTGATGAAATAATACCCGTTGTACTGCGTAGATCCGACCGGATCTAGATCGCGCGGTGGTCCACGGCAAACAACCCCGGCGCAGGCAAAGAACCCACAAAGCGAGCGACCGCAAAACAGGAGCTCGCGATTCGTTCGATACAAAAGGAGAAAAGTTGTAATCTTTGTTTATTTTTATTTGATTTTCGTTGTAACCGGATCTTATAAAAAGACCGGATCTTTTGTAACTCAAAAAGTTGTAACTCAAGATGACAATGGAATCAATAACAAAGAAAGACACGAATTTTCCAGCGAACAAGGGTTAAGTGAGGGGTTAAGGAGACTTAACCCCTTCTTAACTCGTCAAACACAAAAAATCTATACAAGGGTTAAAGTGAGTTAACCCTCCATAATTTGCCAAACATAAAAATATAGAAGGGTTAAGCTAACCCCTCTAGAGGGATTAAAATGAGTTAACCACTCAAAATGAGGGGCTTACTAATACTCCTATTTAGTAGGACTAGTATGCTATACGTGCGTTGCACGTGATGCATATTAAGAAACTACAAGAGTCAACAGTCATAATGTTTCCATAATTATCTATTGAACTTATACACAATACACAAGATGCACGCCAATTAAATATTATCTCACATGACTTAGGATATTGTCCGTAGAGAAGGAATGTGATCAACTATATATATGGCGTGCATGATAAAAGTGACCGCACAATCAAGAAAATATTAGTTGATCTTAAATTCAAATAACTAATATTCAACATCATATTACAAACCAGGAAAGTATTCAATTAGCATGGCGATATACATACAATGAGAGTAAAACAGAGTCAACAAGATAGCTTGCAAACATAGTTTTATTGTTGAAAGCCAATAATTAAAAATTAAAAATAAATAATATTTCTTACATACAATAAGAAGTTAATGAATTTCCAGCAATCTACAAGTTTTTTAGAAGAAGCATCCTTTATTCATACATAAGATCACATACTCGCATTACCGATAATATAGTTTCTCAAAGAAGGCACTTAAATTCATGCAAACTCCAAAAGGCTCTGTATTGATTTCCGAAAGATAAAGTATAGTGGCAATAATAAGTACAAATAAAAGTAAAGCAAAATTATACAGTACATTGTCAAAGTAGTACCTCTATTTTCAAAGGTGAGGTGGTTGGTGCATATCTTTCCACGACTTTTCCTTCTTTGTCCACAAGGAACATAGTGAAATTCCACTTGATGACATCGCCCAAAAAAACCTCCTTTTTTATTTCAAGAACTTATAAAGAGTAGTAGCCTCCTTTCCATTCACTTCAACCTACAAAAAACAATCAGTCAATCACATATAGTTACATGAAATTTTCTTCTAGAACAATGGCAACATAGTGAAACTTTCTGTTTTATATTTGCTAAGTGCAATGGAGATCTATAACTAAGCCAAAATTTAAAGCTAATAATGTTGTCATGTAAAAATTAACACTGTATTTTCTTTTTTTCAATCTCTCTACACATCGAAGACCATATTCCTATATTTGAATTACAATTCCCTTGGTAATATCCCACAGTTTAACAAAACCTGCTGCATCTTGTACACGTAATGACCTTTTGTTATGGAAACATACATCCACCAAAGAATATGTTTATAATTGTGAGAACACGAAAAAAATAGTAGCATTACTTCTATTTACACAAAAATCAGGCATCATATCACCTTAGTCAAGACCTGTCTTCTATTGTTTAAGATTTTATGTTGCACGATTCCTAGAATTGCAGGTATTGTCATAGGCGTTTCTTTGAAAACAATGGCCTGTAAAAAAATTAAAGAAAAAAATAAATAAACTTAGGGTAGTAAAGGAACCCTTGTGCGCTAACAATATAACGAACATCAAGCATTCAAAGAAAGAAAGCTGAGCAAGATAAATCACTTAAAAATGGTTAAGTATGACATATATTTTTTGTTAAATAGGACATGTATTTTTTATATTTTTCATATTTTTTGTAGTAAAATTTTCAAGACTCAAGCTACAACATGCTGACCTCAAAAGATAGTTTTTTTCTCGGAATATGAAATATAGTGTTGCACATACTGCATTTCAAGGAAAAAAGGAAGAGAAATTTGTACTATGATTCAGAGAGAGAAATCTTGAAAATGTATATTGTTTAAACCCTTCTCTAGTATTTGTGTGTAAAGCCTAAAACGAAATATGCATATTTTCTCCACCTACAAGAGCTTACACCATCAATTTAACAAAAATATTGAGACTGGTATAACATCATCAAATCATAAGTGATAATTAACCAGCTTCTTAATGTGGTGAAAGCTAATTCGTTTCGAAGAGTATCAAAATAATCAATAATGGATAAGAAACAATACACTTTATGAAGAAGGTAGAAACAAATCAGATTATGACTCACAGAAGTGATCATTTTACATCTGAGAAATAGTTAAACACATTCTCAAATAAATTCAGCAACGGTCATGAAAAATAATTGTAGTATACTAAATAATTAAGCTAACAAAACAATTTTCCAGATACAAAATTGTTCATTACTCATCCAAGCTTCAATACTAAATAATTAAGCTAACAAAACAATTTTCCAGATACAAAATTGTTCATTACTCATCCAAGCTTCAATATGAATAAACAATTCACAGAGTAACAAGAGATTGTGCACTCTACTCCTCATCCCATTTGTCATTCTTATATGAAACCGACATATTCACTTTGCAAATATACTGCACATATATTTATAAAATGAAGAAAAATATAAATAATTTACAAAAAAGAGTGCTTCAGCAAATATACTGCACATATATTTATAAAATGAAGAAAAATATAAATAATTTACAAAAAAGAGTGCTTCAAGAGTCTTGTGTGATTGTAAGTTACCAATGAAACTGTCACGCCCCGGGTCCAAAACATGATAATTTAGAGCGTGACACAGTCGGCAATGCAACCATACAACGTTATAATCCGCCTCTGGAATCATCCGTATACAGATATATATGGCTAAGATATACATAGAGTGTAATAAGTAACTAAGGACTAGATAGATAGAAACTCTGAAAACAGTTCTCTTGACATGTCCACAACATTCAATAGGAAGAGAGAGAAAAAAATACATCTTATTTGGAGTACACAAGTGAACATTACAAAGATCAAACTGAGCGAGAGAGAAAGGTGATCTGTGTTGCTGTCTTTAATGCCTTAAAGTACTGCTGGGTGCGCTGGACAGAAAATAACAATTTCCAAGTCTGGGGATGCAAACCCCAGAGGAGTCAGAAAACTCCAGCAACATGTAAAATGAGGAATTATGCAACGTGAAGTAATAGCGTGTAGGTATAAAAGAAAAGATAAATTCAAAGTTTCAGCTAAAGAATGCTAACTCTATAGATCGAATAATAAATGAAAACCAATAAGATGATAAAGAAATTCCTAAACATGTATCATCAGGACAAGTCTAACCCTAAGCATCATCTTATCCCTATATACTAAAGGAGGATAAGATTTAGAAAGCCCACAATGAAAGAGATGAACGTGGAGCGAATAACCAAACAAGGGAAACTCGTATATAGCCATATTCTCAACATTTAAATCCTAAATATTTACTCGCCAAAATTCTATACAAACAATATCAAATGCATCACCATGTTCATACCGAGGACCGATAAACCGTGCATAGACCAATCTATAACACAAGCTTAAAAAACACATTATTCTTGATTTTACCATTTATTTGAATTAGAGAAGATAACGTTCATGTATACTAAACGGTTCCACCGTAAACCGTCCGGGAACCGGCTTCAAGTCAGGATTGTATTTGCCCATGTTGTATAGCTAAGCTCAGGTAACATGAATGCGCCATCATGCCCTTTATATAGCATTATGATTCTATCATCTAATTCCCCTTTATAAACCCATGTTTTGCGATTAACTTTTAATGACTGTGGGCATGAAAGTTTATGCACTAACCAGAGTATCCGTGGACAACTTCTGTAAAAATAGTGAAAATAACCGTGGACCCAGAAAATGTCCATCAGAAAGAGGAATGGGCATCGTCTAGCTTGATGCTATACAAAGTAATCAGCCAAAGAAAAATCTCATACGGATATCGATAGACGGGTACATCGCTCAACTGAATCGGGATATACGAGTGTCGAGGGTATAGCCAGATGCTTGAAAGGCACGCTTAAAAATCATATATTTCTTAACAGGAGTCGTCTTCATGAGCAGCAGTCTCACTATTAGAATGAACAACTAGGTGATCAAAGCAACAAAATTTCCATAAAGTCATGATGTAATCAGACACAATAATGCTAATATCAGCCTTATTATTTTAATATTAGCTCTGTATCAACCAACGGCGATTACGTGCTTACCAATTACATGATATTTACTTTAAAAATGCTAACTTGAATTGTATCTATTGACCATACACACATGTTGCACACTAAACAGTACGTATTAGTATAATAAGACCCTGGAATGTAGCACATGTTACACACATTGGCACTATGTAGCGACTTTAACCTAGCTACTACCATCTGACACATAACAGTATGGCTGCCTATGATATAAAGCATGTTGTCCTGCATCTAAGATAACTTACAAATCTATTGAGCGACCTCTACTAATCCATGTTGAAATAGTAATTGTCATGATATGCTTCATGTCTAACATGATCTGCTTATGATTTTCTAATATGGTGTGTAGACCGTTATTGGCTGCTGAACATCTATATAGGCAAATTGTTATATGACACACTAAAAAAAATATATGTTGTTAGTCATGATCACTCAGCTTATATTAAAATGGTTCACAAACTTTATGATAAGTGTGTATGCTTACATTGCTAAACTGCCTCGTTGCCCTGTGAACAATAAGCAATATCTAATAGGAAATCTGATAAGAAAAAAAACTGCTTGCATGAGAATAAAAACGCCAAATAATGATGATAATAATCACGAGAACGAGGATGCTTGCATAATAATAATATTGAGAACTCAATTTAACAAAAAGCAAGAAAAAAAATTGCTTGCCGTGCTAGAGGGTTCGCCGGAGGGCATGGGGCTAAGGGCGGTCGAGACGGGGCCTGAGGTGGTTGACGGCGAGCGACTGAGGTTGTCGAGCTCAGGGAGGTGCGGTGGTGTTGGGCAGCGAGACCTTGGGAGGGTTGACGGAGCGGATCTAGGGGTTCGCGTGGCGTCGTCGGAGGTGGAAGACGGCGAAAGGGTGGACAGGGGTGGAGGAGCTGCGAAATGCTGGATTGTTTGAGGAGGTGGCGAAGAAGAGGAGAGGAGGTGATGGAATGCAGGTGTCGGGCTGGAAGCGTTCGTGACGGCGCTGGGCGGCGCGAAAGGCGGTGGTGGATCGATGGAGGGGTCGGAGCGGCTTGGCGGGAGGTTTTGGCAGCGGTAGCGGGTTTGCTTGGGGTTTGAAGAGAGCACGAGGAGAGAGGGAGGAGATGGCCTGAGTTTTTGGGAAATGGAGAGAGAGAACGGTGGAGCTGTGTGAGTTTTTGTGGGAAAGTGGAGGAAGAGATAAAATGGGAGTACGGGAATTGGGAGAAAAGAGAAATAATGTGTTTATGGAAGGGGAGATAGAGGAAATGTGAGAGAAATTATAGGGAGAAAAAAAAAGAATGAGTAAATATGGAAGAGAGAGAATTGTGGTTGTTGATTGAAACCGATTGAATTTTACACACGTTCTAGGGGGGGGAGAGAAAATGCACGTGTTAGGAAGGAAATTTCAGGGATAGGCATAATAAGAGCAGGGAATAATGGAGAGAGAGAGAGGGAAGGGAGGAGATATATTATCGTTATAGTCAGTAAGAATACTATGGCAATAAATAATTAAACAAAATAATAAGTATTTAACAAATAAATAAGCAACCAGATATAAATAAGTCATATACTAATGTACTAAAGAAGATCATTTTACATTCAATAAAACAGATTATTATAATGACAATAATAACTTAAAATTATTCATCAAAACCATCTAAATAACATATAAAAAATTGAAATGTTTTAATAAAGTATATTCTAAGAAATATGAACTAATATACAATACTCTTTTTAAAATAATAATTATAATTTTAAAATAAGCAGAAAATTATTAACTAAGTATGCAAAAATCTCTGGGTCCTTAACAGAAACAAAAGAAAAAATTCATAGGCACAGATTACAAGACCAACAATGGAGGAGATGCTCGATGATAGAATGGAATTGGAAGAATGAAAATTCTATAATCCGACCTCAAACATTTGAGATTAAAGACGTACAATTTATAAAAGATGTTGAAAGCGAATGTTCATAACAGGAAATATCGGATGACATATCGGGCCATGTCAGAAGATGAATTATAAAACATGTTATATACCAGAGGCTTGATTAATCTTGAAAAAAATTAAAAAATAGTTAAAAGAAGCAAAGACATGAACAATTTAACACTAAAGTCAATAAGGATTTAATTACCACAACAAATTAAGTTATGTAATAGGTACAAGGACAACAACTATTCACTCTTTTATAAGCTAGACTACAGGCAAATGAACTTAAAAATCTATTCATTGGGTTTAGAAAGGGGAGTATTTTGCTTATGAGTGGTTTCTCGATTAGTCTGTAACGCAATATATGAAATTTATAAAAATATAGAGGACCTATAAATTTATATATAGCTTAGAACAAACATAACAAACCAAGTGATAGGTTCAAAAGAAAGAGAGCTTTTAAAGTGTTTGATTGATCCAAGACATTGTTTGCATTAATGGAAAATTTTACAAAATACATTGCAATTTCATAATTTAGTTCAAAAGAAACAAATAAGCATTTATGGTCAAGCGCTCTTTTATAGATGTTTAATCGCTAAGCTTAACAATCTTGTTTATCAGATCACTTTACAACACAAGGTTCAAACTATCACCCAGATATCAACAGATTAGAAAACAAACACAAGGACCTCCATATAAACCACTTAGCATTGATTCTAGCTCATAATACTGGTGATTATAGGCTGGCCACCTTTTAAGTCATGGAACTACAATTGATGAATCCTCTACATTAATGCTGAAATAAAGTTCAAATAAAAAGAATTTCCATAAGTGAGCAATGGCATACATAATTGTACTTGCGTCACCGAGAGCAACTAATTTTACAACTACAATTACAAATATGCTGTCTTAAAGACCTATTGCTGAAAATCTAATATCATATTGTTTAAAAACCTACTTGCTGAAGATATCCAACATTAAGATTCCCGTTTAACAGGAAGTTCTGTCATTGAACTAGGATGATTAAAGGACAAAGCATTATTAACTCCTATCCTATATCATATCTCAGTAGAATAGAAATTTGTTACAAGACAATAGAAATATTTATAAAAAAAATTTGGTGTATAGAAAAGAGAAATGATTAATAAGAAAAAAACTATCCTATGAAATAACCAGATTAGTTATCGCTTACATACAATATTTGATAATGCTTAAAGCCACTACATGTAAGAGGAGAGAGAACAATTAAATGTTGTTTGTGAGTTAGATATCGCCAGCATTATGTGCTTGCTTTGGCGTGTTTGTCTAGCCTTGGTTGTAGAGTTATCAGAGCCTAAGCTTTGGATGTACTGAAAGTTCATGTAATTAGCTCGCAGGCGTATGTCCTATAAACATTGTTTGGCATTAGTTAAGAGAAAGGTGTAAGACAAAAATATGATGGGAGAACCGTGCGGCCTACGAACCCATTGACATACAGTGAGTAACCGGTCGAACAAGCGAGCCCTGAACATGACAGCAAACCCACAATGAAAATAATTCAGTAAGTTAGTGTGATCTTGAATTCCACTGAGACGTAAGCCCGCGCGTAATAGTCTGCAGCGGAGGAATTCCCGATGACTGCGAACCCCTCCGGTGCGCTACGAAGTCTATCGCGACCACACATAACGAACGGCGAATAGAACATCAGACTGTGCTACCGAGACAGAGATCTACGGTACCCTACCGGTAACGTACGGAGCTCTACCGCGGTGACCTGTACTTGTGTCTACGCAAACTCTTTTTCACAATAGAGTAAGAATTAGACCTTACCCACCACGCTTTCATACAGCGTACACATGGAGACCTGTTACCGCTCTACCACTCGGCCCAAAATAAGAGCGCCTGATCTAACCTAATAATTCAATTCTTCTTAAGTAAATAACTATGTGTTTAATAAGAGTTCAAAAAAACATGGACCTCTCCGAGATTTTGAAATGTACTCTCTCAATATATCATAATTATTACTTAGTAAAGCTTCTTCACAACTTCAGCGACTAATCCTATTATCATTAATATACATGTATATAGTAAAGAGCAATTTATACGTACATTTACAAAGATCTTTATCTATGTACATCTTCCAATTCAAGCATCGTACCAAGTCTAATGAAGGCTGAACTATCATCCAACCTAAAAGATTCACCTTCTTTTTCATATACATAAATCTATGCAACAAGATTAATCAAGTCCCAAAAAAAATCGTAAACAAAAGAAATAACAATCATATCTAAGTATACAATCTGATATCATGTAAACTTACCTGAGAAATGAATGAACTGAACAAGAATAAATTATATATGATTCATCTATAAAATAGTTTGTGAATTATATGAAAAATAATAACATGAGGAGAATAAATTATTTCTCTACTTATTGTCTCGCACACTCAATTGCACTAAACAATAAATTAGTTCCCAACATAAAAAAATGGTGAGTCAAAGGCCCGATTAGTTAAAAAAATAAAAAAAGGGTTGACAAATACCAACAGACCAGCTCGCAAAATAAACCTAAAGCGATTAGTTAAAAAAATAAAAAAAGGGTTGACAAATACCAACAGACCAGCTCGCAAAATAAACCTAAAGATAAAGATCAAATTTCCTTTAGCAAAATAACAAAAGGGAAAAGGAAATTAAGTAAAATACCATGCTATATGTGTTCTCCCATTAACTCAAATCTGGAAAGCTGCATGAACCGCATAAATTAGAAAAGAATAATTTCAAAATTATTACTTTCAATCAAAACAAATTGTGAGGGGCAATAATTGAGAAAGAAATAAAAGAAAATAAAGGATTGATACTTACGCTCAAGAAAAAAAATCACCTTTCTGCATAAAAATCCAACCAAAAGCGCCCTTTATATAACAAATAAGTAGATGTAAACTTTATATTTCCATTTATTGCAAATTGAAAGAGACAGGGAGTTATGCGACCATTGAAATTAGTGGCAATCATGGTAGTAGTTATTTGATCTGAGAGAGATGTTGCTAAAAGGAGATCGATGAATGTGAGGAGAGGGCGAAAAATCAGATATTTATTCAGAATTGCATGAATCATCACAGGTCAAGAGATAGAGGGTCGCTAACATTTTCAGAGGGGGGTAGTTTTGCAGACAAAGGGACGAGGAACAATGGTTTTAATTGATCCTATTTCATTTAATATATATTAATTAATTAAATTTAATTTAATTAAAATCAAAATTGGATTGGATTAGGTTCGATGGGAATTATAAACATTATAAAGGGCAAAATAGGCATTCAAAAGTTTTGACACACATTCTCTCTTTTATAAGTAGTATAGATATAGATTAAGAATTAACCCTTCTAATTATAAAGAAAATAGTCAAAATCATTGTTATTCCCAAACACTAAAACTGATCACAAGGACTAAAATAAAAACTTATTTAACGGGTTAATAATTTAGTCCTTCAGATTATCGAATGGGCTAAGTATATTAATCATTCTTTTTAACCCCTCTTCCTTAACCCTTTGCCAAACGGGGCCTAAGCTTATCCTTCTCTCTCAGAAGGTGACTTTTTCCTCTCTTTTCAAACTAAATTAAAAAAAATATGTGCAGGCTGTAGGCATCAAAAATTGCCTATAGATCCTCGAATACAGCTCGAGACAAAGATAAGGCGATGAACGTCATTAAGGATTATCCGACGCCGACAAGCGCATGAAGCGAATCGGCGAACCGTTGATGACACAGCAAACACCATGTGGCCCGCGCGTATCAATCAGCTCACATGCATCGGTCAACACGCGTGCATCAATCAGTTCGTGCGCGTCCGGTCAACACGTGCGCGTCAATCAGTTTGTGCGCGTCGGTCAACACGCACTCGTTAATCAGTTCGTGCGCGTCGGTCAACACGCGCTCATTAATCAGTTCGTGCGCGTCGGTCAGCGCGCGCTTGTCAATCAGCTCGCGCGCGTCGGTCAACACGCGCGCGTCAATCAGTTCGGCCTCGTCCGACCCGCGGCCGCGCGGGTCGGACCGCGCCGACCCGCGCCCCCCGTGGGTCAGATTCGCCCTGCGCACAGTTTCGACCTCCGGACGGGTTTTCGCTATTTTCGATCGGTTTTTCTCGGGATTTGTTGGTTCCTAAGCATCCTAACTGATTTGATATCATCCACAAACGTAGTTAATCAGTTATTAACTGAAGATCAGGAGGAATCATCTGTTCTTATCTGAAAACTCCCCAACCGAAGCCTATAAATACATGCCTAGGGGCTCCTTTCAGCGGGGCGGATTAATTATCAAGACGTTGAGGTGCTGCTGGATTGAGGAGTCAAGGAGCACGAATTTCAGCGAAGGCAAATTAGATGCCGGCGAACTTCGACATAAAGAAAGAGCTATTCGAAGGATACGAAGCCACGTACGTCCGTTCCTTGAGATTAGGCTTTGTCTTAATCTCGAGAAGAGCTACTGATTTCGCTTGGTCGATTTTAGTGCTTCAAGCAAATACCTTCTTGGTGAGGTAGGAGCTCTGCCCAATTTTCTATCAACCGGATCCAGATCTAAGGCGGTCCACGGATAAACCCCGGCACAGGCGAAGACACCCACGCAAGCAGAAGACCGATAAACGATCTCCCTACGTTTGTTTTGATGAGAGTTGTAACTTTTGTTTTCATTGTGTAAAAGTCTTATAAAAAGACTATCTTTTTTTGTTTTCATTGTAACGACTGAAGTTGTAATGAATACCGCAATGAATACATCAACTTTCGACGTAAACAAACTGGCGACCACAGTGGGAGCCAACGGTCTTGATGCCGAGGTCGTCGTGTCGCAACCGATGATTAAGATCCCGGTTGAAGAGGTGGTCGAATACGAGTTCGACCAACAGAAGTACGAAGAATACCTCTCGTCCTCCTCCTCCAGATCCTCCACTTATCGCAAGCGCAGGAAGACCAACGCCCCCGTTGCTGCGGTAGCTGAACCTTGAAACGCCCTTCCGGCCTCCAACGAGTCCGGATCTGCAGATCTGAACTCCTCCTCAATCAAGGAGTTGAGTACAGAAGGCGCACCCACTTTATCAAAGAGAGCTCGCCAAAGGCAGCGTCAACGCCTTGTGTGCCAACTCGTTAGGGCTTTGGAATTAATTGACGGGATCTGTTACAAGGCGGATCTGAAAATTAGGCAACGCCAAGTGCCCCAACAACGGACAAATGCCCTCTCCTCCAAATCATCAACAAGTGAATGGGTACAAGTAAAAAGGATCCGTTCAACTCTTGAAGAGCGAATCAAAAAGCGCCGCATACTGCTTGCGCACACGCGAATTCTCGTGCAAGAGGCCAAAAGATTGTAGAGGGAAGAAGTGGAAAAGAAGCCACAAAAACTGCACAAAGTTTGGAGGCCAAAGTCCAAGATGACGGCCGAAAAGATCAAAAAATGCGGGTCACTCAAATCCGACCCGCCGAAACACGGGTCACTCGAATCCGACCCGCTAATTCGGAGGTCACTCGAATCCGACCCGCCGAAATGCAGGTCACTCAAATCCGACCCGTCAAAACACGGGTCACTCGAATCCGACCAGCCAATTCGCAGGTCACTTGAATCCGACCCGCTAATTCGTAGGTCACCCAGATCCGACCCTCCAAGCTGCGGGTCACCCAAATCTAACCCTCCAAGCCGTGGGTCACCCAAATCTGACCCTCCGACCCGCGGGTCACCCAAATCTGACCCGCGTCAGAGTCAAGGCAGAATATGTTCTGCACATGTTTTGTCGATCCCTTCGAGTTCCGCACCTCCGGTGGAGCACCGTGACAGCGTGGATTTTTCCCGATTCAAGGTGAGGATGGTCGATCGCCTGGGTCCTTTGTACGAGGATCGATGCAAAGTTCCAATCGAAGAACGCTTGGGTCAGGTGACTGCACCCCTAGCGTCTCGTCGAGCTGAGGGTCGCACACGCCCTCGCAACAATTTCAAGCCTTCTTATTAAGGAAAAACTCCGGTTTCCACCCGCCTGGGGGTGTATATCCAAAACCAGGAGCCTGTTGAGATCATGCTCTCCCGAAGGCGTAGTTCTAAACACGTGACTCTTGAGAATGCTAATAAAGCGGCAAATCTCCTGAAAGAAACATGTTCATTTGACGATGACAACGTTATACCAGGGGAGTCATGTCAACACACGATAGGTTGCTCCGGTCATCTGACAGATGAGTTGTACTATCGGGCTGGGGGTACAAACAAGTCTCAGAAGAGATATACCCGAGAGACAAAATCTCATTGCCCGTGTGCTGAACTTATCAGGGCAGTATTATTAGCGTGTAGCTGCCCCAAGACCGCTCCACAGAGGGTCTCGATATTCGAGAGGATCTCTAATGGAATGGCCAAGTCCAGACCAAAGCGTCTCTGTAAAAAGCGATCGGCTGTTCAAGGTGACGAACTCCCGGAAGTCACAATAAATATGGCTGATAAGGGAAAGTCGATTCAATCTTCTAGCTCTGACCCACTTATATCTCATCGTCTAACCCGGTTCAAATCAGGAACTATTAGACAAAGAGATTATCAGAGAATGCAGAGGGGATTATCCTCGGATGATGAAGCATCAGATGCCAACTCTGCAGTCGCTCCTGATAATACGGTATCCAATTCGGGATAATCCCGCGAAGTGTTCATGATAAACATCGAGCAAATCGCCAAAATTCTCGAGGATGCTCTAACTAAGAAGAAAGAGGCATTCAAGATTGAAATAGAAATGGCTATGCTAAGGATGAGAGAAGAGCATGACCAACAAATTCGGGCTTTGTCCAATCAGGTCGGTGAATCCAGCCGTCATAACCTTGCTGACCAAGCAGGTAGCGATTCAGATGAGGATGAACGTCTCGTTGCTGATAACCCTCCCGTTGACCAAAACGCTAGGGGTGGTCCCACTAAAGATAACAACGCTGGGGGTGGTTCCACCGAAGATGACAATGTCGGGGGTGGCCGCGTTATTCCTCTTATGAATCATCCTAGGCCTGATACGAGTGAGGATGAGAAAATGAAAGATCTCGAGAGCAAAATCAACTCTCTAATGTCTGATCGAGAGGTGAAAAGGACCGGTATTCCATGTCCATATCCAAGAGAGTGGGATTCAATAGCATACCCGACGAAGTTCAACCTGATTAACTTTACGCCGTTTGACGGGAAGGGTTCGCCGACACAACATCTGATCTACTTCAAGTCTCACTTGGGTATGATCTCCGGCAATGAAGCCTTGATGGTTCGGTCATTCGTTGGCACCCTTCGCGGGCCCGCCTTCGGTTGGTACCGCCGTCTTAAGTCCGGAAGTATTAATAACTGGGAAGACCTAGAGAGCCTATTCCTCGCTCATTTCTTTGATGATGACGCTGAGGTGTCAATCAGGACACTCTTCAATGAGAAGCAAGAAGACGACGAGACGGTCGACGACTTCGTCAAACGCTTCCGGAATAAGACGATGAACTGCCGAGATCCAATCACAGAGGACTTCATCCTTCAAACCTGTCACAACAACCTCTCATTGGATGTGTTGGAAATTATAGGAGTAGCGCCATCCAACACCTGGAAAGAGTTGAGGATGCGCAGAGAGCGGGCCGAACGTTTCCTCAAAAGAAAGAAAGTCGAAAGAAGCCAACCGACGGCTAACCTTCCGAACTCAAACTTCACTTCCTGTGGTAAGGGCAAAGTACCTGCAGCTGCTGTTAATGCTAATCAAACGTTACAACGGCAATCCCGGAGAAACCGAAACACTTCGGATTTGAGACTCCAAAAAGAGTACTCTTTCAAGGATGAAGACGTTCCAGCCATCTTCGAATCCCTCCTTGAAAATAACAAGATCAAGCTACCACCTATCAAAAATTAGGAGGAAGCTAATAATACTACGGATCCAAAGTACTGTGCGTACTACTGGAGGATCCTTCATCCCACCAAGGATTGCTTTGCTCTCAAGAATAGCATTCAAACCTTGGTTGAAGCCAGCGTCATAACGCTGGAATAAACCGAATGAGAACGGCAACACTCCGAAGAGTATACGAGTATAAACTGCTTCTCAATCCTCCAACCGATATATGAGGTTAAACTGCTCCTGATACTCCAATAGGTATACGAGTCTAAACTGTTTCCTACCTTTGACGGGAAGTTCCTGGAGAATTTTTATACATAATATTCTTAAGGATAACCCGGTCATGTAACTGAGTACAATGTCAGACCCAGTTTCGTAAAGGAAGCTGAGGGTGGATGATTCATGTAACGAGAAGTTCCTGGAAGAATGCTACATATAATTTTTCTTAGGGATAACCCGATTATTACTAACAAAGTGATAAACACTAAACCCCCACTGTGATTTCCGAACACTCTATTGCTGAGATGAGATTCGATCACTTTGTAGGATCAATCTTCCCTTACAAAACTCTCATTGGTGTTTGACGACTCACAGTCTTCCACCATAAAACCCCCCACCGATCAGACTAATTGACGGTGGGACCACTAAAATTCCTTTCGATTGAATCCACTCAAACTTCTATGTATCTGTACACTCAACATCCTCATCGTTAGAGTCTGGACATGGTACTTGAGATTTTAATGTCCTAATCCTTGATGAATTGTCAAACCCCTTTGTTCAAGCTCTTATCACTCGACACCAAGAATCCCCATGGAGTAATCGGTACAAGTCAACACTCCCACTATGATTTGTACTCCTACTCCCACTGTTTACCTAGTCAAACCTTCTTACAGTTAGCACCACAACCAAAATCCCCCTCTCGATTCCTCCAATGAACGAGAAGTCCACAAATCGAGCGATCAAACCTTCCTACAGTTAGGATTGTCTCAAACCTCTCACTTGGTCAAACCTTCCTACAATTAGGACCACAGTCAAAATCTCCTCTCGATTCCTCCAATGAATGAGAGGTCCACAAATCGAGTGATCAAACCTATAAAAATTAGGGTCATCTCACACTCCCACTTTCATTTGGTCAAACATTTCTACAGTTAGGACCACAACCAAAATCTCCTCTCGATTCCTTCCATGAACGAGAGACCCACTTTCAAATCGAGTGATCAAACCTTCTTACAGTTAGGATCACCTCAAACTTCCGCTTGGTTAAACCTTCCTACAGTTAGGGCTAAAATCATAATTCATTCTCGATAAACGAGAAACCCACCTTTAGTTCGATAATTAAACCTTCCGACAGTTAGGGTTATCCGAATCTTTTTGATTCTCGGGGTGGAGATCCCACTTGGAGTTTCCTTTTGCAACTGGAGATAGAATATAAAATTCTTCCTCTTCAGCTTTGGGAGAGAGAATATAAAATTCTTCCTCTCCCGCATCGGGGTCGTCTTTGCCCCAAGAGAAGACATCATTTTTTCAACTCCTAAAATCTGTGCCTCACAGGCACGGGGAATTTTATCCCGAATCCTGAGTAGGGATAAGTCAACGCCTAACACGCGTTGCCGGTTTAGTCTTTCACCGATTGAAAAAGACACCAGAATCTAGTCTGGGACATTTTATCCTGAAGCCTAAGTAGGGATAAGTCAATGCTTAACTCGCGTTGCTGGATGGTTCGTTCCCGTTAAAACATTCGAGTCTACGTATTCGTCATCGTAGCAACAAAAATCCATGCCTTTTATGCATGGGGAATTTCATCCCGAAGCCTAAGTAGGGATAAGTCAACGCCTAACACGCGTTGCCGGTTAGTTCTTAACCATAAAAAGAACAAAAGCCCACATATTCGACATTGTGGCAGGTTGTTAGTCATAACGCCAAAATCCGTGCTTCACACGCGTGGGGAACCATATCCCGAAGCCTGAGCAGGGATAAGTCAACACCTAACATGCGTTGCCGGTTAGTTCTTAACCGTAAAAAGAACAAAAGTCCACATATTCGACATTGTGGCAGGTTGTTATTCATAACACCAAAATCCGCGCTTCACACGCACGGAAAATTTTATCCTGAATCCTGAGCAGGGATAAGTCAATACCTAACACGCATTTACGGTTAGTTCTTAACCGTAAAAAGAACAAAAGTCCACATATTCGACATTGTGGCAGGTTGTTATTCATAACGCCAAAATCCGTGATTCACACGTGCGGGGAACCATATTCCGAAGCCTGAGCAGGGATAAGTCAACGCCTAACACGTGTTGCCGGTTAGTTCTTAACCTTAAAAAGAACAAAAGTCCACATATTCGACATTATGGAAGGTTGTTATTCATAACGTCAAAATCCGTGCTTCACATGCACGGGGAATTTTATCCTGAATCCTGAGCAGGGATAAGTCAACGCCTAACACGCGTTGCTGGTAAGTTCTTAATCGTAAAAAGAACAAAAGTACACATATTCGACATTGTGGCATGTTGTTATTCATAACGCCAAAATCTGTGCTTCACACGCACAGGGAATTTTATCCTGAATCCTGAGCAGGGATAAGTCAATGCCTAACACGCGTTGCCGGTTAGTTCTTAACAGTAAAAAGAACAAAAGCCCACATATTCAACATTGTGGCAGGTTGTTATTCATAACGTCAAAATCCGTGCTTTACACGCACGGGGAATTTTATCCTGAATCCTGAGCAGGGATAAGTTAATGTCTAACACGCGTTGCCGGTTAGTTCTTAACCGTAAAAAGAACAAAAGCCCACATATTCGATATTGTGGCAGGTTGTTATTCATAACGCCAAAATCCGTGCTTCACACGCACGGGGAATTTTATCCTGAATCCTGAGCAGGGATAAGTCAATGCCTAACACGCGTTACCGGTTAGTTCTTAACCGTAAAAAGAACAAAAGCCCATATATTCGACATTGTGGCAGGTTGTTATTCATAACGCCAAAATCCGTGCTTCACACACACGGGGAATTTTATCCCGAAGCCTAAGTAGGGATGAGTCAGCGCCTAACACGCGTTGTCGGATAGTCTATTCCCGTAAGAAAGATAAAGTCTACGTATTCAATATCGTAGCACTAAGAGAGTTAACTCTCTTAGCACAACGTCACATGCGGAACGGACTTAAACAATCCGCATGCAAGCCCGATTCAAACGGTAATTGGTAAAGGCATGTCAAATCCGTTGAAGGCTGAGAATTTGCCAAAAATCCTAAGTCTACGTCCGATACACGTTACTGTTAGTCTTTTCACAGGAGAAAGACGAAGTCTACGCATTCAATATCGTAGCACTAAAAGAGTTAACTCTTTTAGCATAACGTTACATGCGGAATGGACTTAAACAATCCGCATGCTAGCCCGACTCAAACGATAGTCGGTAAAGGCTTATCAAACCCGTTGATGACTGAGAATTTGCCAAAAATTCTATAAATGCGAGTCATTGACGCATCAGCTTCATTAGTTGGTCTCATGACTTGAGCATCCAACAAACTTCAGGATAAGATCCACACGTGCAGATGAATCAGCTTTAATAGTTGGTCCTTCAGCCCAACATTTAGGACCGCCACGCTCCAATACCTTAAGAACTTAAACTGTGTAGACTCCAGCAAACGTACGAGTATAAACTGTGTTAACGTCGGTCAACGCGTTACAGTAAAGATCGATGCCGGTCAATGCATCAGCAATCTCGCCAAAATAAGGCAAACGATGATTTCAGGGAGTTCAATCGGATTCAGATATGAATTTCTGACGAAGATGATCAGTTCAAAGTCAACTCAATGACACGAGCAAAGTTCAGAAACTTACACACCAACTTCAATTCAAAATTTCGACAACGGTCAGATGATAAACGCAGTGCCGGAAGAACTTCATCTATTCGACAAAACACTGAATAGATTGAAGGCCGAAGAAGTCAAGAATTGAAACAGTTTACAGGCCCCTCTACGAGATTGAGGAAATGGCCTATCTTATCCAAAGCATTCCAGACTCCCCTATAAAAGAACGAGTCTGAAATTCTTTGGAGAGGGTATCTGTAGGTGTCAAAAATTGCCTATAGTTCCCCGAATACAGCTTGAGACAAAGACAAAGAGATGAACATCATTAAGGATTATCCGACACCGACAAGAGCATGAAGCGAATCGGCGAACCGTTGATGACACAGCAAACACCATGTGGCCCGCGCGTATCAATCAGCTCACGTGCGTCGGTCAACACGCGTGCGTCAATCAGTTTGTACGCGTTCGGTCAACACGCACACGTCAATCAGTTTGTACGTGTCGATCAACACGCACTCATTAATCAGTTCGTGCGCGTCAATTAGTTCGTGCGCATCGGTCAACACGCGCTCGTTAATCAGCTCGTGCGCGTCGGTCAGCGTGCGCTCGTTAATCAGTTCGTGTGCGTTGGTCAGCGCGTGCTCGTCAATCAGCTCGCGTGCTTCGGTCAACACGCGCGTGTCAATCAGTTCGTGCGCGTCGGTCAACACGCGCGCATCAATCAACACGCGCACGTCAACCAACGCGCGTTGGACGGTCTGTTCCAAGTGCCGTAACGAAGCTAATGAGCGCATGAAGCAAGTTAGCAAATCATACAAGTAAACAAGACAGTCAAATACGCAAAATGGTGGAAAATACAAGTCCTGAAAAACCAGAAAACACCAAAGAACTCAGCCAAAACCCCCGCGTCCGCACAGGTCGGACAACACCGACCCGCGCCCCCCGCGGGTCAGATTCGCCATGTGCGCAGTTTCGACCTCCGGACGTGTTTTTGCTATTTTCGATCGGTTTTTCTCAGGATTTGTTGGTTCCTGAGCATCCTAACTGATTTGATATCATCCTCAAACGTAGTTAATCAGTTATTAACTGAAGATAAGAAGGAATCATCTGTTCTTATCCAAAAACTCCCCAACCGAAGCCTATAAATACAGGCCTAGGGGCTCCTTTCAGCGGGGCAGATTAATTATCAAGACGTGGAGGTGCTGTTGGATTGAGGAGTCAAGGAGCACGAATTTTAGCGAAGGCAAATCAGATGCCGGCGAACTTCGGCATAAAGAAAGAACTATTCGAAGGATCCGAAGCCCCGTACGTCCGTTCCTTGAGATTAGGCTTTGTCTTAATCTCGAGAAGAGCTACTGATTTCATTTGGTCGATTTCAGCGCTTCAAGCAAATGCCTCATTGGTGAGGTAGGAGCTCTGTCCAATTTTCTATCAATCGGATCCAGATCTAAGGCGGTCCACGGATAAACCCCGGCACAGACGAAGACACCCACGCAAGCAGAAGACCGATAAACGATCTCCCTGCGTTTGTTTTGACGAGAGTTGTAACTTTTGTTTTCATTGTGTAAAAGTCTTATAAAAAGACTATCTTTTTTTGTTTTCATTGTAACGACTGAAGTTGTAATGAATACCGCAATGAATACATCAACTTTCGACGCAAACAAACTCCGTTTCCCCCATTTCCTTGAGATCAGGATTGGTATTGATCTCGAGAAGAGCTATTGATTTTGCTCGGTCGATCTTAGCGCTTCAAATCAAATACTTACTCGACGAAGGCGAAGCTCTGCCAAATTTTCCTGCAACCGGATCTGATTCGCGGTCGTCCACGGATAAACCCCAGCACCGGCGAAGAACCTACGCAAGCAAGAGCCGATAAACGGATCTTGTGTTTATTTTCAAGAAAGTGTTGGCCTTCTTGTTTTGATGATGTTTAACAAACAATTTACTTCTAATATTGTTTGTCTAGTGCTTGTGTTTTCATTTTTATTCTAGGCAAACAACGAGTTAGAGGATGAATGGAATCGAGCATTCACGATCATATCCAATGGAGGTTGGCGGAATTGTGGAGTGAAGCTTATGCAATTCAAAGTTAAAGATTCAAGTTCAAGCTTCTTCCGCAAGTGTACCAAGTCAAACTTATTGAAGATCAAGATCAAGCTTGGGTAATTTAGTTTAGGTTTTTATATTATGTGTGTTGGTACTCTAAGCTCAATCATATACACACATACACATATTTGGTTTTATATATATATATATATATATAATAATATATATATATATATATATATATATATATATATATATATATAATATATATATTATATATATATATATATAATATATAATATAATATATTATATATGGAGAAGTGTTCCTAAGGTGACCTTAGAGTAATCATCTAAGAACGTGGCCTAAAATCACATGATTGACTAATTATGGATGATCCGCTCGTTGAACTTGATTTACATATTCCTAAACCCAAACACCACCAAGTTTGGTAACCCCCTCGTCTTTTACCTTCATCCACTCGTATTAATTTTAATGGGTTTCGTATGAATAAGAACTTTTCACATGGCTTGACGCAGGTCAAACGACAACGGTTCACCCCAAATTTGGTGTTGGTTTTTGAAATATGTAGATCAAGTCAACAGAATATATATAGTCATATATATATATATAAGTTTTGATTTTCAAGTTTAAATATGAAACAAATACATATTTATATATATACATGTTTGTTTTCATATGGTTAAGTTGTTTTGGTTTAGTTATGTAGATATGAAACAATATATATCTTCATATACACTTTTGTTCGTTTCATATTCTATTGTATTTAGAAAATTTTGTGTTTATGGATTAAAGACTTGTTCACACTATTTTCATATCTCGTATAATGTCTACAAATCCATTCTAAAGTATTTCCAAGTTGTTTGAACTCGTTTTTGGAAAAATCAAGTGTTTTTATTCATGTACGTGCATGTGTCCGTGCATGTTTTTACAAAACAGATGCGTATTCACAATTGGGAAATGTAATTTGAAAATTTTCTTTGTTTACATGTTTATATTCATATATACAAACATTTCCCTAAGTTTTACTAATTTTGGAGTTGTTTTGTTATTTTCAATTGAATTTATAAAAACGAGTTTTTAGCAATTTTTCAGAAACTGTTTATCTGTGTTCAAACATTTATTTCTCTCAACTGGGAAATGATTTTTCAGAAATTCTTTCTCTAAAATGTTTATATACATGTCTAGAATTTTCCCTCAAAATTTCAATTTAACTTTAATTGATTTTACAAAATCAGATACGCAAATTTCTAGAATCTGTCAAAACCTGAAAATTGCTTGTGCATGTTGCTACAGTGCGGTCGACCGCCACGGTCGACCGTGCTGATTGCTGTTTTTGATTTTTTTTCTCGCGGTCGACCACGACGGTCGACCGCCAAAGTTTCTGGAGTTTCGTGAGATTCAAAAGTGTCTTGCGGTCGACCGCGAAAATTTCATGGTTGACCGTCAGCCTTCCAGAATAGTTTTTCTGCTTTTTGTTCTTCACAGTCGACCATCGCAGTTGATCGCCGATTTGACCGTTAGACTCCAACGGCTATTTTCTGAGCTGTTCTTCTGGGGGCTTTGTTGTCTTTTTAGTGGGGTTTTTGCTGAAGTTTTGAGTGGGTATAAATACCCCATTGCCTTCAGCTCTCTATCTAACAATGAGAGAGTTTTAAAACAAGTTTAAGAAAGTTTTAACAAGGGTTTATGTTTGGTTTAAGTGTGTGTATAAGCTTTTAAGCATTTGAGTGTTTTGGTTCTGTGAATCAATTCCACAAGAGCTTGAGGAGATCATCTATTGAAGTTTGAGCTTCCAATTATTCTCCCTCCAACTCTTGATCTATTGAGAAGTTTTCTAAACTCTATTTCTAGCTCTTTTATATATTTGATTATCATTGTTATTAAGCTAGAACTGCATTGAGTTTAGTTTTGATTTATATCTCTTTGTTCACACACAACCTTTTGAGCTTATTGTATTTACATTCATAGTATAATTTGGGGTTGTGGGTTTGTGACTAAGAGTTGTGCTTAATTAAGTTCTCACCTTGTTTAGAGAACAATTATTTTATTTATATTGTGCTTATTGTGAGATACACTTTGTAATACACTTGTACACCGAGAGGAGTGTGTGGTGAGAGTCGGGGATCGTCCCAAGAGGAGTGGCGTCGGTTGACGAACCTAGGGAGAGGTTGTAACCGAGCATTTGAGGGAGACACGTCTAGTTCAACACTTGAGAGGGTGTAGAGTGGGATTATAAGAGTGTGTTAGTTATAGAGTTTTTGGTAAACTAAAAAATCGTATTGTGTGGTGTAAACGTTATTCGGGTGAACGTAGAAAACCCGGTTGTGATAGTGAATTTCTTCCCGGGAGTGGGGAGCGGAGATGTAGGACGGAAGGTCCGAACTCCATGATCACTTGATTGTGTTTGAGTGTGCTTTACCGTTTATTTATATTTGTGCTCATTGCTCATATCGCCTTTGTCTCATTATCTAGCTTGTCCACTACATTGTTTACATTTGTTTATGTTACCCTTGTGTTTGCATATCCTTGCATATATCATATAGTATATCCCTTTGCTAGGATATATCATTTGTTCATATTGCTTATCCTAGCTCATATATCTTGTTGTAGTTCATACTTGCTGGGATAACTTGTTAATTAATTTTAATTGGCATTTAATCGGATTAGATTAACATAAGACCCTAATCACCCCCCCCCCTCTAGGGTCTAACAATTGGTATCAGAGCTTGGTGCTCTTTGATTTAAGGTCTAATCACCTTGAGTTAAAGATCCAAGTTATCTTATTTGTGTAATCTTGTTTTGATTATATTTGTATCTTGCTTGCATATTTTTACAAATATGAATCAAATGTTGCTCCTAATTTCATTAATTTTCCCTATGCACAATGGGCTTCTAGATTTAAACTATTTGTGCAATCTAGAAATATCGACTTATGGGAAGTTATTAATTGTGCTTATATTATGCCCACATTGGAGAAATCTAAGTGGAGCAATCACGATAATAAAATGTTTACAATAAACAAGCTTTTATTAGAATTTTTGCTTAATGCTTTTGACTCATCCCTTTCTAACAAATTTGTTCATTTTGATAGTGCTTACAAACTTTGAAAATTTATTGAAGCACATCAAGGAGACTTGGAGCTAATCCGACAAGCTTTGGAGGATTCTTCTTCAAGTTCATGTGGAGCATCATGCACACGGCCACAAGAGGATAACTCTTGTGTAGTAAGAGATTCCGATTCCGAAAGTGAATTAACTATTGATGAACTCGCTTGTGCATATGATAGATTAATGTAGAACCCCGTAAATTTTTATATATGAATATATATGAATTATTAGTAAATAAATAATTCTTAGTTAATAAATAGCTTGAGGTCATTGATGTACATGATAACAAGTTATTTGAGATGATATGAGAGTATGGGTGTAGAGTTTTGTGTGTTGGTTTTGCAAATAAGCAAAACATGCACAAAAACTGAAAATGTCCAGATCAGTCGACACATCAGTCGACTGACTATATCGGTCGACACATCAGTCGACTGATACTCTTTGGCCTAAAACGTATTTTGAGTACAAAGATTGGATTTTTATTGCATGTAACATGAAGATGTGCATTTTCAGTATAATAAATAACCTACCAATGTTTGGTAAATTTAAAATCCAGATCTGAAATGTTTTAAAAGAGATTTAACATGGGTTTTGTTTTGAAAAGTGTTTTTAAAACATAAATACTTATGTTTAGAGTTTTATTCATGTATATGTATGTGAAAGTTATGTTTCAGTTAGTCCATACATGTTAATATTCGTATGATTCATGCTTGGAATTGATGGGGATGAGTTTAGATCAAATTTTGGGTATATAAGAACCTGTACAGATTATCTGCAGTCTGTCGGTCGACTGATCAGTCGACCGACGGGCAAATTGTTCAGCCATCAGTCGACTGATCAGTCGACTGACGGGCTGATTCTGCTTTCTCAGCTTCTCGGTCGACTGGTCAGTCGACTGGCGAGCTGAGGCTGTGCTGTCTGAGCTCCATCAGTCGACGTATGAGTCGACTGACGTCATCAGTCGACACATCAGTCGACTGATGAGCTGTTTTACAGATTCTTGATCTGTTTAAGTTGTCTTTCGGGGTCGCCTCGGTAACCTGACCCTAGTTTATCACGTTAATGATTTATCTGTGCATGTGGGTTGACTTTTGACATGAGTTTAGACATGTACATCGGGATGCGTGCGGGTTTAGATTTGGTGTATTTTTTACATGTATGCAAGCGATAAATTACATTTCCTTCATTTATAGTCTACGTGTTGGACAATACATTATTCTGATCCATGTGTTGGATACTTACCATCTTGGTCCATGTGTTGGACATGCATTCTATTCAGTCCATGTGTTGGACCTACATCACTTTTAGTCCATGTGTTGGACATTTTTGCCAAACCTTGAGCATGGTACACATTTGAGTTTTGGAACACGACTTTTTGATACCGTTAAGACATGATAGCTACCTAGACTGGGAATGACACTTATGTAGAATACGACTTGATATTTTATGGCATGGGACACCACATGATACTCTACTTATGTTCTGAGATGGGTTGTCTTTCCTTTTATTTATTTTCTGTTCACGTATTAGACTCCGGGTTTGGTACTTAGGGATTTTCAATTTGGGATACAAGGTATATATATGAGGGTTTCCTTGTTTGGATTATTTCGCTCGACGTACCTATGCCCGTGTTGAAACTTCCTAAGTACTAAAGCCCATTGTTCATTTCTAGGATAATTGCCTATATATATATCTATATATATGTTTTGTGATAACTGTATTTTCTTATACAACGAGCCCTATTCCCTTGGGGTTGGTTGTGATGTTGCTCGCTAGCGCTTGACGCTCGTTGTCCCTCCCCCTTTCAGGTAACGAGCCAGGAGCCCGGAGAGTCGCAGGTTGATGGCGACACACCTTAGTGTTTAGCTGTCTAGTTCTGTTCATGTTGGAGCTCCATTGTAGTTTTTATTAGACATTTGACAGTATTGTTCTAGAAGTTGTAAAGGCTATGTGCCTTATTTCCTTCTTGTCAGACATTTGTATATGAGACTTGTTGAGTATTCCAGATTTATCTACTCAGATTTTGGCTATGTATTTCTGTATTGTTGGATGATGAGATATTTATGTGACTGTTATCATTTCATCAGTATTCCTTGTATAACCTTTTACCTGTTTTGTACCTACACCAGTTATTGATTCTACTAGACAGATGTTAATTGTGATGGTGAAACATGTTATTGCACGGTGTGGTGCATGGCAAGTTTGACATTCTTGGTTTCACCTTGGACTGCAGCCTTGTGTGAATCCAGGGGCGTCACAATTAATGCATGCCTATACAAAATTGCAAAATAATTTTATAGATCTAAAAAGCAAGCATGTAGATTTGAAATCCGATCATGAGTCGCTAGCTTCCTAACTTGATGTTGTTGTTAAAGAGAATGCTATTTTAAAAGAAAACAATGAGTTATTAAGTTTGGAAAATAATAACATGTCTTCATCTATTGCTAGCTTAACTCACGCTGAAAATGATGCCATGATAGAAGTAGAAACTATTAGAAATAAGTTTAATTCTTTTAGAAATGATCATGTTTCATCTACTTCTATTTCCAATGCTTGTATGCATAATGATAAATTGAATCTTGTGAAAAACCTCATATCATCTTTAGATTCAACCCTTAAAACATGCATTGTAGATAATAAGAAACTTATGGACTTGGGCTAGTACTTATAAATCACCTACACACTATGCACACTTGTATAGCAAAGTTTACAAGTGCTCCATTTGTGATCGTAAAGGCCATTTAGCTAAATTTTGCTATGATGCACACAAATATAAAAATATCAATGCTCCTTGTGCATCTCATCAAGTCTCTTCATCACATGTACACACACATGCACCCATTGTTCATCATAAGCATGTTCATGTGTATCATTGTGATTTTTGTGGTAGAGTTGGTCACTTAGCAAAGTTTTTTTTTGATTTGCGAAAAGTTTCTAAATCGTAAAATATTTCAAGTAGACCAACATTATTTCAAAATGTTTCTCATTTGCAAAATAATCTTAAAAGACCATCTTTATTTGCAAATGCTCCTCGTGCACATCCACATGGTCAACATAATCAAATGCATCCTCTTCATTGCACTTATTGCAATCGAATGAGTCATTTGCATAATTATTGCTATGACCGGACCCGTGCACTAAATGCGCCCAAATGGGTTCATAACCCTAGGGCTTTGAGCTTGAATGATAGGGGTCATGTCCCTAAATCTTTTGGTACCAAGAGTTCTTGGGTACCAAAATAAATTTAATTTTTAACCAAGATTTTTAGTGTTTTTCTTTCTTTTTTCTTGGTTTTGAAAAAAATTTATATTTTAAACTTTTATGAAAACAATTTTTTTGGGTCAAATTCTTTTGTTTTCATGATTATTGGTTTTGTTTTGATGAGAGTTTTATGTTTATATAACCCCCCGGATTTATTGGATGTTTATTCCCAAATTATGTTTACCGGATGCTAGAATGATTATATGGGTTGGAACAAGCTTAAGAGCTTGATATATTGTTGCCTCTCTTGAAATTCTTTTGTTAAAAATCTTGTTTTAATTTTTTCTTTGAATTCATTATACTTTACTTTATATGATGATAATTATGTGTTTGTGCTTATGGATCATCTATGTGTGCCTTATAATGCATTCTATATGTGGTTTTGAGAGTTTTATGTTTATATAACCCCCCGGATTTATTGGATGTTTATTCCCAAATTATGTTTACCGGATGCTAGAATGATTATATGGGTTGGAACAAGCTTAAGAGCTTGATATATTATTGCCTCTCTTGAAATTCTTTTGTTAAAAATCTTGTTTTAATTGGTTTCTTTGAATTCATTGTACTTCACTTATATGATGATAATTATGTGTTTGTGCTTATGGATCATCTATGTGTGCCTTATAATGCATTCTATATGTGGTTTGGTCAAGTTCTGCAAAGAAAGTTCTATTTATTGATCAAATATTATTTTTGAATTTAAACCTTGATTTATGATTTTTTTTGGTTGATTTGTTTTGATTTGAAAACTTTTTGCGTGATTCTCATGTTCTATCTTTTGATTTCATAAATCTATTTTTATACACTATGTTTTTATAATTGTGTAATGAGACACTTCTTTCATAAATGATATATCTATATGTGTTCTTATTGTCCTCTTGTATGTGAGTAATATTCAGCATATTTTTCATCTATGCTTGCTCACATGCTTTGCCTTAGCCTTCATTTCATACATTCATTAAGGCATTTTGATAGGGGGAGCAATCCCTATATCTTTCTATGTGTTATACTCACCCATGCATATTGTTAGGGGAATCTTTCGCTCTCTTATTCCTTTTGTCCCCTTTTTGATGTTGTCAAATGAGGAAAAATATTGTGAGTATATTTTGTCCCCTTTTTGATGTTGTCAAATGAGGAAAAATATTGTGAGTATATTCTTTCTTGTTTATATGTATGATATATTATACTTTATATATTCATTTCCTTTCATGCATATATCCTTTTTGTAAATTGTTTGTCATCATCAAAAAGGGGGAGATTGTTTGTCTTCTTATTTTGATGATGTTTAACAAACAAGTTACTTCTAATGTTGTTTGTCTAGTGTTTGTGTTTTTGTATTTATTCTAGGCAAACAACGAGTTGGGGGGTGGATGGAATCGAGCATTCACGATCATATCCAATGGAGGTTGGCAGAATTGTGGAGTGAAGCTTACGCAATTCAAAGTTAAAGATTCAAGTTCAAGCTTCTTCCACAAGTGTACCAAGTCAAGCTTATTGAAGATCAAGATCAAGCTTGGGTAATTTAGTTTAGGTATTTAGAAAAATATTATATTTATGGATTGAAGACTTGTTCACACTATTTTCATATCTCGTATAATGTCTACAAATCCATTCTAAAGTGTTTCTAAGTTGTTTGAACTCGTTTTTGGAAAAATCAAGTTTTTTTGTTCATGTACGTGCATGTGTCCGTGCATGTTTTCACAAAACAGATGCGTATTCACAATTGGGAAATGAAATTTGAAAATTTTTCTTTATTTACATGTTTATATTCATATATACAAATATTTCTCCAAGTTTTACTAATTTTGGAGTTGTTTTGTTATTTTCAATTGAATTTACAAAAATGAGTTTTCAGCAGTTTTTTAGAAACTGTTTATCTGTGTTCAAATATTTATTTCTCTCAAGTGGGAAGTGGTTTTTCAAAAATTCTTTCTGTAAAATGTTTATATACATGTCTATAACTTTCCCTCAAAATTTTATAATTTTTCGAGTTGATTTACTATTTTTAATTAATTTTACAAAATCAGATACACAAATTTTCAGAATCTGTCAAAACCTGAAAATAGCTTGTGCACGTTGCTACAGTGCAGTCGACCGCCACGGTTGATCGTGCTACAGTGAGGTCGACCGTGACGGTTGACCGTACGTAGTCCAGAGTGCTGTTTTTGATTTTTTTTCGCGGTCGACCGCGACGGTCGACCGCCAAAGTTTCTGGAGTTTCGTGAGATTCAAAAGTGTCTCGCGGTCGACCGCGAAAATTTCACGGTCGACCGTCAGCCTTCCAGAATAATTTTTCTGCTTTTTGTTCTTCACAGTCGACCATCGCAGTTGACCGCCGATTTGACCGTTGGACTCCAACGGCTATTTTCTGAGCTGTTCTTCTGGGGGTTTTGTTATCTTTTTAGTGGGGTTTTTGCTGAAGTTTTGAGTGGGTATAAATACCCCATTGCCTTCAGCTCTCTATCTAACAATGAGAGAGTTTTAAAACAAGTTTAAGAAAGTTTTAACAATGGTTTATGTTTGGTTTAACTGTGTGTATAAGCTTTTAAGCATTTGAGTGTTTTGGTTTTGTGAATCAATTCCACAAGAGCTTGAGGAGATCATCTATTGAAGTTTGAGCTTCCAACTATTCTCCCTCCAACTCTTGATCTATTGAGAAGTTTTCTAAACTCTATTTCTAGCTCTTTTATATATTTGATTATCATTGTTATTAAGCTAGAACTACATTGAGTTTAGTTTTGATTTATATCTCTTTGTTCACACACAACCTTTTGAGCTTATTGTATTTACATTCATAGTATAATTTGGGGTTGTGGGTTTGTGACTAAGAGTTGTACTTAATTGAGTTCTCACCTTGTTTAGAGAACAATCATTTGATTTATATTGTGCTTATTATGAGATACACTTTGTAATACACTTTTACACCGAGAGGAGTGTGTGGTGAAAGTCGGGGATCGTCCCAAGAGGAGTGGCGTCGGTTGACAAACCTAGGGAGAGGTTGTAACCGAGCATTTGAGGGAGACACGTCTAGTTCAACACTTGAGAGGGTGTGGAGTGGGATTATAAGAGTGTGTTAGTTGTAGAGTTTTCGGTAAACTAAAAAACCGTATTGTGTGGTATAAATGTTATTCGGGTGAACGTAGAAAGCCCGGTTGTGATAGTGAATTTCTCCCCGGGAGTGGGGAGCGGAGACGTAGGACGGAAGGTTCGAACTCCGTGATCACTTGATTGTGTTTGTGTGTGCTTTGTCGTTCATTTATATTTGTGCTCATTGCTCATATCGCCTTTGTCTCATTATCTAGCTTGTCCACTACATTGTTTACATTTGTTTATGTTACCCTTGTGTTTGCATATCCTTGCATATATCATATAGTATATCTCTTTGCTAGGATATATCATTTGTTCATATTGCTTATCCTAGCTCATATATCTTGTTGTAGTTCATACTTGCTAGGATAACTTGTTAATTAATTTTAATTAACATTTAATCAGATTAGATTAGCATAAGACCCTAATCACCCCCCTCCCTCTAGGGTCTAACAGAAAGTTGTAATCTTTTATTTTCGTTATTTGAGTTCATTTGTAAATGACTAAAGTTTAATGAAATCAATGATGAAGGCAGCTTTCAACGAAAACAAACTGGCGACCACAGTGGGAGCCGACAGCCTTTCTGCGAAGGCTGACGTGTCGCAACCTCGGATCCTGATCCCGGTTGAAACGGAGGTCGAATATGAGTTCGACCAGCAGAAGTATGAGGAATACTAGTCCTCCTCCTCCAGATCGGCCTCTCCTCGCAGAGAAGACCCGTTGGACTTCGGCTACAGAAAGCCCAAGAGGAAGATCTTCCTGCCACCGCCCTGCATTTGTGGCTCGCAACGCCCCGCCGGCATCCGACGAGGCTAAAACTACAGATCTGAACCCCTTGAGCAAGGGGTCGACTGTTGATGACGTGCTAACTCTATCAAAGAGAGCACATCAGAGGCGACGCCAACACCTCGCGCGCCAACTGGCCAAAGCCTTAGAACCGGTTGATGGAATCCGTTATAAGGCGGATCTAAAGTCCAGGAGGCGTCAACCACCACAACAGAGAGTGGATAACCCCTCCTCCTTCAAACCAGTGAAGAACGAATGGGTCCGTGTCAAAAGGACCCGATCGACTCTTCAAGAGCGGATTCAGAAACGCCGCGCATTGCTTGCCCATGCAAGAATTATTGTGCAGGAGGCCAAGAAATTGGAAGATAAAAGAGTGGAAAAGAAGCCACAAAGACTGCACCAAGTATGGAGGCCAAAGTCTAAGACGGCGGCCAAAAAGATGATTCAAATCGCAGTATAGACAAAACTTTACTTCTTTACGCAGATCAGATTACTATAGCGCGGGTCGGATTACTGTAGCGTGGGTCGGAACTGTAGCGGGTCGGAACTGTAGCGCGTCGGACCATAGCGGGTCGGAACTGTAGTGCGTCGGACTGTAGCGTGTCGGATTGTAGCGGGTCGGAACTGTAGCTGGTCGGAACTGTAGCGCGTCGGACTGTAGCGCGGGTCGGACTGTAGCGCGGGTCGGATTGAGATATCTTCGGTATTTTGGCCTTAACTCTTTCGTATGACCTCCAATTAAGCTGATTTAAGATGCGTTAGAAGGCCGACGAAGAGATCTACAACTTTTATGTTTTGAACTTTTTCAGATTCAAATCATAGAATAGTATAAATGCCTCTTCATTTTACGGTCCACTTTGAGGTGTTCGACACTTTTTGACTTCTCCGAACTTGTATTGCGTATTTCGTCATTCCGGTGACTTGTACACTCCAATAACTCACTTTGTATATTCGTTAGCTTTCACGAGGCCAGATAATCCTTTCCTGACTTGGATGATGACGCTTATCGTCTGCATTTCGTCCCGAGCTGTGTGTACTTTCCTGACTTGGATGATGACGCTTATCGTCTGCATTTCGTCCCGAGCTGTGTGTAGGAACCTATAGGCATTTTTATTGACGCTTATCGTCTGCATTTCGTCCCGAGCTGTGTGTAGGAACCTATAGGCATTTTTATACGCCTACACATGCATGTTTAGGTATCTGATGAATAAAATTTATCTGATGATGATCTGTTTTTAATTTGATCGAGGTCTCTAGCTTTTTATTCACTGAATTTTGTGTTTAGCTTTGAGATATTTTAATTTTTTTCATAATTGGTCATTCATATTTTAATTATCTTATCTAATGATCTATTTTTTATTCAATCAATAAATTTAGCTTTCAGATATTTTTATTATTTTGATAAATGTTTTATGCATCTTTGACTATGTAATAGAATTTAATCTATCGATATAGGACTAAGTTTATATCTAGCAAGAGGCATGAGGACTAAATTGAGGAAAAAGAAAGTACGTGGACCAATTTGAGAATAGAGCCTAGTGTGGGGATCAATTTGGCCTTTTATCCATTTTCAATCATACCAGGTAACAAAGAATTGAACTCGCATGTATTCCCTTCACATTGCTCGATTATTTTCGCATAATATAGCTTGCGATACTAATAAGAATGATGTTGAAGGGTATATATGTGTTTAAAATTATTTAAGTAAGAAAATTACATCAAAACACTGAGGTATTATTCATGAACTGACTTGATTTTATTAAAGAAAATAATATCAAAATTTATTGAGAATTTCTTTAATAAGATACATGAAAACGCCAAATTGTTGAGAACTAGCCTGATTTTATTAAAGAAAATAATATCAGGATTTACTGAGATTTTTCTTCAACAAAGGAATTGATATTATTATTTTCTTTAAGAAAGTCTCATTATTGAGAATTTCATATTATATACGCATCCAATAATTTTCTTGATCAGGATCAGGAAAGTAAAGTCAATTAGCAACACATACACCACTTAATGAGCTTTAGGTCAATCGAAATGATATCACTGAGAGGCACTCAAAATTGGAAAGCTCAGAATGCCAACACATCTAATAATAAAAGTGAAAAAAAGATTTTTGATAACTTGCCTATGTTAGATTAAATATTATTATGGGCACATATGTTATATTAGTGTGTAATGCTATTTTTGAGGTTGACCCGTATAAAGTGATCAATTAATTAATTTGGTTTAATGGATATTTAATTTAAATCATGGGCTAATTGCGCAGATATCAGGTTGTAATTATAATTTGATGAGGGGCCAAATTATAAAAGTACAACATCTATAAATAAGGGGTTATGGTCCCTAATCTAAGGTTGAAGTTTTCTATTCTCTTAATCCCCATCTAAAGATAAATCTAAAGGAGAGACCCTTAAGATTAGAAGATCAAACCATAATTCAGATCCTCATGGATTCAAGTACAACTTCCGCTCTCTTGTTCTTGTTAATCTCTTTGAATCAATCACGACTATTATATGTTTCTTGAGATTAGTTCCTTGAGATTTATGTTTCTGATTAAGAAATTAGGGTTTTTTTGGAGATGTGCACGTTTGGATCTGTTGCACACATGAACAATAGCAAATTTTGATTTTGCTTTCAATCTCTATCATTGTTTGGTCTGTTTTCGCGCATGAACAGGAAAGTTCATGTTTTGCTTTTGTTTTTCCTTCGGCTATTAAATCTGGATCAAACTCTTGATCCAGATTGTGTGCTATTAATCATGGATTAAGATCAAGCAAACAACAGAGAATAATTCAGGGATTAAGTTAAAAAAAATCAACTGCAATAGGATTTCTTTTGGTTCTATCGTTGGTGCACTTAACTCCTCGCCGACGATACGTTGCTAGCGGCCCCACTGTCAAAAGAAGAAAGCGGAAAGAAGAAAGCGGAGACAGCATCAGGAAACCCTAGGGTTTTTGAAACTCTAGGGTGCGGGAGCTTAATCAGCGGTGGCGGTTCAGAATGAAACCCTAAAGGGGATCGTGCAGGAGTCCAACCAGCGACGGTTCAATTTTAAAACCCTAAAGGGTGAAGGAATTAGGGATCAGAAATTACCTAAAATCAGGCGAGCCACGTCAGAAACTCTGTAGGAGAGCTCGAAATCATTAAGGCGTGCCTCGTCAGCAACGTCTGCAGGCGAGGTTGATCTTCTAATTCAAGCAAGCTCGAGCCCTATTCAGGCAAGCTTGAGCCTATTTCAGGCGAGCTCGAGCCTAATTATAAGCGAGCTCAAGCCTCGACTTCAGGCGAGCTCAAGACCCGATTTCAAGCGAGCTTAGGGCTTGATTCAGGCGAGCTTCGAGCTCGATTACAGGCGAGCTTTGTCTCGATCTCGATTCAAGCGAGTTCGAATTCAATTTTGAAGGCGAGCTTGAGTTTTCTTGTCGGCCAAAGGGAGGTTGCGGGCAAACTTTGAGAGATCGATTCAGGTGAGCGTGAGCTTCGGTTCATTTCAGGCGAGGTTGAGTTCGAGATGAAGGTGAGCCTTGTGCATTTGGGGAAGAGGCTGCAAGCGATTTCCCTTTGAGAAGCCTTCTTAAGTTATGAATTAAATTATGGGCCTCTTTAGGTTTTGGTCCTGTAATTTCATTTAATCATTTTAGGGCTTGTGATTAAATTAAGGATTATTTAAATTTCTCAAATAATTTTTTTAAACGTATAGACCTTATTAAATTATGGGCCCTCTTTGGTATGCTTAATACAAATAATTAAGTTATGGGGCCCATATGAAGCTGTGAAATTTTATTTAATTTAAATTAAATTATTTAATTTGAATTAAATTTGGTAGTTAATCAATTATTTAATTAAAATAATATGACACTAAGATATTATGTTTGTCTCTCATTCCAAATGATTAATTGAAACAAGATGTTGCCAAAGTAACATCTCTTGTGAAAATTATTCATGAGGGATGTTACATGTTTGTGTGTATGTTTTCGTGTAAGTATTTAATCGGCCCAAAGGAATGTTAGTATTTATTTAGACTACATACACATTTACGATGATAAACATGTGACAATTATAAGGTTTACATGTGAATAATAAATCAATCCAAACATAGTTTCATTGTTTGACATGAGTTATTATCAGTGTTTGATCATTGCAACAATGTATCACTTGCAATTAATATTACTATCCAAAGACTTGATATTAATGTTGTACCAGATATCTTAAGATGAGATTTGTTATTATTTGAATTTTATTGATTAATAATTAAATTTAATAATGTGAGTATCTTTTGTTTATTTCAGCTAATGCATCTGTTGTAACAATTTCTGCTAACATAAATTCAATTCTCATGCTCAATGGGACAAATTTTAAGGTTTGTAAAGAGAACATTTTAATTGTTCTTGGCTGCATGGATCTAGACCTTGCATTAAGAACTGAACAACCCCACCCTCTCAATGCGGATAGCACTCCTGATGCAAATAAGGAGTATGAGTAGTGGGAGCGTTCAAATCGTATGAGTCTTATGATCATTAAGCATGATGTTCCAGAAGCCTTCAGGGGCATAGAATTCGAAGGGATTACTAAAGTTAAAAATTTTATTGCTGAAATTGAGAAATGTTTTGCTAAAAATGATAGGGTAGAAACAAGCACGCTTTTAGCTCGCTTGATTTGGATGAAGTATAAGGGTAAAGAAAATACCAGGGAGTATATTATAGAGATGTCTCATATTTCTTCAAAACTTAAGGCACTTAAACTTGAACTTTGTGATTAGTTATTAGTGCATCTGGTTCTGTTATCTCTTCATGCACAATTTAACCAATTTAAGGCCAGTTATAACTGCCAAAAGGAGAAATGGACTCTAAATGAGCTCATTTCATATTGTGTGCTAGAAGAAGACAAGTTGAAGCAAGATAAGACTGGGAGTGCTCATTTGGCATATGCCTCTAAGAATAAGGGTAAGAAAAGAAAGAATGATAATGAAGCTGCTAAGGTCCAGTTCAAAAGAAACAACATAAGGATGATCATGGTTATTTCTTTTGCAATAAGTCTGGATACGTAAAGAATTATTATACTAAATATTACGCTTGACATGCTAAGAAGGGTATGTTTCTTACTTTGGTCTGTTCTGAGGTTAATTTAGCTTCAGTACCTATAAACACTTGGTGGATATGAAAACACTCTTAGGGGGGGTAAATAGGGTTAATGCTAATCTAATCCGATTTAATGTCAATTTAAATATTTATTAACAAATTATCCTAACAATTGTGAAATACAACAAGATATATAAGCTAGGATATATAATTTAAACTAAGGGTGATATAAACATTAGCCAATGGCGAAATAGAATAGAATGAACTACGAGCATAAAAAATACACCAAGGCAAAACACAAACATACAATATGATCATGGAGTTTGGTCCTTCTGACCTACGTCTCCGCTCCCCATTGTTGGGGAGAATCCACTATCACAAATGAGTTTTCGACGTTCACCCAAAAACGTTTACAACAACAAAATCTCAGTTTTTAGCTCACCGAAAACTTTCACAACTCACACTCTTGTAATCACACTTTACACCCTCTAAATGTTGGTCTCTAGCCCGTGTCGTCTTCCTCACGTGTTCAGAATTACCGACTCTCTCTAGGCTTTACTACCAACCACACTCCTCTTAGAATCGACCCCGTCTCTCACCACACACTCCTCTTGGTGTACAAGTGTATTATAAAGTGATCTACATAATTTAAGCACAAATACAAAGTATTTGTTCTCTACAGTGGATGAGAATAAATTGTAAGCTCACACTCTAAGTTTTGAAAGAGTCCGTCAGTCAACTGATAGGGCTTATCAGTCGACTGATGAGTTGACCGTTACAGGACGCTCATCGCTCATCGGCCGACTGATGAACTCATCGACCGACTGATGAACTCATCAGTTGACTGATTACCTACGTCAGTCGACTGATAGTTCATCAGTCGATAGAGTAGAAATTTTTGCACTTTCTAGTCGATTTCTTCGGTCAACTAATGAGACCCATCAGTCGACTGATAACAAGTTATCAGCCTGATATAAACAGTAAATCTTATTTTTAAACCCCTTTTAAAAATAGCAAATAGAATCTAAAAAATATAAAACTTTGGAAAATGATTATAAACATGTTACAAAAAGAATTTTTCAAATTGCATCTTCCAATTTTGAAATATCTTCATTTTGCAAAATAATCCAAAAATATGAAAACTAAACAACACATGTTTTAGACAAACAAACTTGTATATTCATTTTGAATGGATTAATGGACTTAGCACAAGATATAAAATGTTGTAAACAAGTTTTTAATCCACAAACACATAATTTTACAAATAAACATGATTTCATAGATTTTTTAAAGCTTGATATTGATGAAATCATGGTTAAACACAAATCCAAAAATTCTTTTTGTATATATATAGCTATATACATTTGTTTCATATTAATAGAGCTAAACATATTATTTCCAAAAATGATAAATATGAAACGTGTATATATGTAAACAAGAATATATGTTTCATATTTATATATTCTTGAAAATTATAAAAACTCAAAATGTGTATGTGTGTATATATGATCTTTAAGTACCAACACATAAAGTATAAACTCCTAAATTATGAAAACTATACCCAAGCAATCGTGATCTTCGATGTAACTCAACTTGGTAAACTTTGCGGATAAAGATTGATCTTGTATATGACTTTAATTGTGCATAGGCTTTATACTGATATTCCGTCAACCTCCATTTGATATGATCGTTATGGCGCAATTCCATCAAATCTCTGACTTGGATATTTGTATAGATTACCTAACAAAATAAATACAAACACTTGACACACGTTGTTAGGAATTGTTTGTAATCATCAAAACAGGATTAGGGAGTAGGCTCATAAACATGGGACCTAACAAGGCTCACAATCTCCCCCTTTTTGATGATGCCAAACAATCTACACAAAGAGATATAAAATATGCATGATACAAAAAAAAATATGTAAATCATAAACATCATGCAAAAAAATCAAAGCATACTCACAATGTTTCTCCCCCTTTGTCAACATCAAAAATAGGGAAAACAACAAGAATGAAGAGAGCGAAAGCTCCCCCTATCATAACATAGGTGAGTATAAAAACAAATATAGGGAAGAAAGCTCTCCCTATCAAAATGTCATATAAAATGTATACAATGATGACTATGGCAATCAACAACATATGTCTATACATTTGCCACACAAGAATATGTATACATGATAGCTAATGTGAGCAAACATAAGACACAAAACACATGAAGGAATGCATTATAAAACATAAAAGAGATGATCCATAAGCTCAAACATATAAATATCATCACCAAAGTGTTTACAATGAACCCAACAGCACAAACTACTTAGAAACAATACAAAAACAAGGTAAACACAAGTGAGCAAGCATAAATATAGAGTATGCTAAACACAACTCACATGCAAAGAGACCAAGTGAACACTTATATTTGTATCATTAAGACAAAGTGTCACAAGGGTCTAAAACATATCTATAAGATATATATTAAGAACTAAAAAATCAAAACACAAATGATTAATTAATAAATCCTTAAAGCTACAAATGATACCAAAGGAAAATATGCTTAGGATAAAAACAAACCAATATCAATTTGTCATGTGTGACAAGAAAGCAAGAGAGGCAACCATTATCAAGCTCTTGAGCTTGTTTCAACCCATATAAAAAATTTTAGTACCCGGTAAACATGATTTGGATATAAATAACCAATAAATCCGAGGGGTTGCTCAAAAACAAACCTCTCATCAAAATCAAAGTCAATAAAGTGATTTGAAAACAATACCAATTGAAAACAAAAAAGTATTGATTTGAAAACTTTGTTTTTATTTAAAAAATTTCAAACCACGTTTTTCAAAACCAAGAATAAAAAATAAAAATACTAAGAATCTTGGTTTTAAAAAGACTTTGGCACCCAAGCATTCTTGATGTTGAAAAATTTAGAGACATGACCCCTATCATTTAAGCTTAATGCCTTAGTGTTATGATCTCATTTGGGCACATTTTGTGCACGAACAAGGTCAAAGCAAAAATTATGCAAATGACATTTTCGATTGTAATAAGTACAATGAAAGAGACTCATTTGATTTTGTTGACCAATAACTTGTGCACGAGAAACATTTACAAATAAGGATGGTCTTTTAAAATCATTTTATAAATGTGAAATTCTTTTTAAATCAAAAATTTAGCTAAATGGCCTTTTCGGACGTAAATGATGCGTTTATAAATTTTGCTATACAAACATGCATAGTGGGTAGGTAATTTAGAAGTTGTAGCACTAGATTTAATACAATTATTCATAAGTTTCTTATGATTATCAATGCATGTGTTTAAGGTTAAATCCAAATAAGATATGTGATTTTTCACATGATTTAATTCATCATTAGTCACAACATCATTGATAATAGAAGTAGAGTATGTATGATTATTCTTGAAAGAATCAAATTCATTCCTAATAGGTTCTACTTCTAGCATGACATTTATCTTAGCATGAGATAAGCTAGAAATTGATGAGGTCAATCTTTCATTTTCCAAATTTAACATATCATTATTTTCTTTAAGAGTTACATTTTCTTTAGTAATGATATCAAATTTGGATGCTAGCATATCATGATCGGATTTTAAAATGACATGCTTGCCTTTTAAATCAATAAAATTATTATGCAACTTAAGTAGGAATGCATTAATCTATCATATGCACATGCGAGATTACTAATAGATATTTCACTTTTGGAGTCCGATTCGCATACCACACTAGGGCTATCACCTAATGGTCGTGTGCATGACGCTCCACTCTCACTTGAAGTCGATTCCACCAAAACGCGACGAATCTCCTCCAAGTCTCCTTAATGTGCTAAAAAGTTTCTATATCGTGTAAGCACTATCAAAATGAGCAAGTTCATTAGAAATACATGGTTCAAAAGCATTAAGCAAAAATTCTAACACTTACTTGTTCATTATAAATATCTTTTTATCATAATTGCTCCACTTGGATTTCTCCTATGTGGACACAATATAAGCACTATCAATAACTTCCCACAAATTGATATTTTTAGATTTAACAAATATTTTAAATCTAAAACATCATTGAGCATAAGAGAAATTAATGTATTTTGGAGCGATATTAGTATCATATCCTAACCTCGGTGCAACATGCATATCCATAATCTAAAAAAGTGCAAGCAAGATACAAATAATCTCAAAACTAGATTAGTAAAAATACAAAGCTAGGATCTTTAACTCGGGGAGGTTAAGCCACAAATCAAAGAGCACCAAGCTCTGATACCAATTGAAAACACCCTAGAGGGGGGTGAATGGAGTTAATGCTAATCTAATCCAATTTAATGCCAATTAAAATACGTATTAACAAATTATTTTAGCAAGTGTGAAATACAACAAGATATATGAGCTAGGATATGCAATTTAAACTAAGGGCGATATAAACATGAGGCAATGGCGAAATAAAATAGAATGATCTATGAGCACAAAAAATATGCCAAGGTAAAACACAAACACACAATATAATCACAGAGTTCGGTCATTCCGACCTACGTCTCCGTTCCCCACTCCCGAGGAGAATCCACCATCACAAATGGGTTTTTGACGTTCACCCAAAAATGTTTACAACAACACAATCTCGGTTTTCTAGCTCACCGAAAACCTTTTTAACTCACACTCTTGCAATCACACTCTAACGCACTCTAAGTGTTGGTCTCTAGCCCGTGTCGCCTTCCTCAAGTGTTCATAATTACCACCTCTCTCTAGTCTTTACTACCGACCACACTCCTCTTAGAATTGACCCCGTCTCTCACAACACACTCCTCTCGGTGTACAAGTGTATTATAAAGTGATCTACACAATTTAAGCACAAATACAAAGTGTTTGCTCTCTATAATGAATGAGAACGAATTGTAAGCTCACACTCTAAGTAACACAATCTCACAATCCCAATTATACTATGTACGAAAATACTAAAAACTCAATAGATTGTGTGTGTAACAAAAAATAAATCAAATAAAAACTCAATATAAATCTAGCTTATGTAAATGATAATCAACAAATAATAAATACAAAGCTAGAATTGAGTTTAGGAAAAATTTTCTTAAACAAGAGAGAGAGGGATAAGATGAAAGCCCAAACACAAGTTGATGATCACCTCTATCTCTTGTAAAAACTTCTTCACAAATCGAAACTTAAAACAAACACTAAACAAACTTAAAACACCCTTAAAACTCTTTCAAAACTTCTTTAAACAACTTTCTTGAGTAATTCAGAAGTGAAATAGTATGGGGGTATATATAGGATGAAGAAACAAAGCCCAAAAACCAAGAAAATCCCAGCTAGAAGGACAAAAACACAAAAAACTGGAAATATAACCGTTGGAGTCCGTCAGTCGATTGATAGGGCTCATCACTCGACTGATGAGTTGACCGTTACAGGCCACTCATCGCTCATCGGTCGGCTGATGACTTGCGTCAATCGACTGATGACCTACGTCGGTCGACTGATATTTCATCATTCGGTAGAGCAGAAACTTTTACCCTTTCCAGTCGATTTCTTCGATCGACTAATGAAATCCATCAATTGACTGATAACAAGTTATCAGCCTGATATAAATAGTAAATCTGATTTTTAAACTCCTTTTAAAAAATATAAATAAATTTTAAAAATGTAAAACTTTGGAAAATGATTATAAGCATAATAATAAAGATGTTACAAAAAAAATTTCAAATTGCATCTCTCAATTTTGAAATCTCTTCATTTTGCAAAATAGTCCAAAAACGTAAAAACTAAATAACACATGTTTTTGACAAACAAACTTGTATATTCATTTTGAATGGATTAATGGATTTAGAAAAAAATATAAAATATTATAAACAAGTCTTTAATCCATAAACACGTAATTTGCAAATAAACATGATTTTATAGATTTGTTAAAGCTTGATATTGATGAAATCATAGTTAAACGCAAATCCAAAAATATTTTTGTATAAATATATAGCTATATCCATATGTTTCATATTAATATAGCTAAACATATTATTTCCAAAAATGATAAATATGAAACGTGTATATATGTAAACAAGAATATATGTTTTATATTTATATATACTTGAAAATTATAAAAACTCAAAACGTGTATGTGTGTATATATGAGCTTTAAGTACCAACACACAAAGTATAAAACTCCTAAACTATGAAAAGTGTACCCAAGCAATCTTTATTTTCGATGTAGCTCAACTTGGTAAACTTTGCGGATGAAACTTGATCTTGTATATGACTTAAATTGTGCATAGGCTTCATACCGATATTCCACCAACCTCCATTTGATATGATCGTTATGACACAATTCCATCCAATCTCCGACTTGGATATTTGTGTAGATTACCTAATGATACAAATGCAAACACTCAACACACGTTGTTAGGAATTGTTTGAAATCATCAAAACAAGATTAGGGAGTAGACTCATAAACATGAGACCTAACAATACTAACAAGTTAGACTCTAGTTCTACTACTCACATAAGTTATGCAGGGTTGCCTGAGCTACCGAAAGCCAAGTGATGGTGAAAGACACATATTTGTGGGCGATGGTCAATCGGTAGACGTAGAAGCAATTGGGCACTTTAGGTTGCTATTAGGAACTAATTCTTATTTGGTTTTGAAATATACTTTTGTAGTACTTTCTTTTAGACAGAATTTGATTTCTGTTTTTGTATTAGACAAATCAGGCTATTGTTATTCATTTAGAAACAATCAATTTAGTTTATCTTTAAATTCAAAAGTTATGGGAACTGGTTTCTTAAGTACTTATGATAACCTATATTTGCCTGATACAATTGCTTCTTAAAATAAAACCTTGCATGTGGAATCATGTAGTACTAAGCGTAAATTAAATAAGGAAAATTCAGCGATATTATGGAATAAGCGCTTGGGTCATATCTCAAAAGATAGAGTTGAGCGTCTTGTGTCTGATGACATTTTGGATTCCCTTGATTTTTTAGATTTTGACGTATGTATTGAATGTATTAAGGGAAAACATGCCAAAGTTAAGAGATTAGGTGACAATAGATCTTTAGATGTCTTAGAATTGATACATACAGATATTTGTAGGTCATCCCCTACGACATCTTAGAATGGTAAACAATATTTAATATCATTCATAGACGATTACTTAAGTTATGGGTACCTATATCTCATTCGTGAGAAATCTGAGTCTCTGAACATGTTCAAAGCTTTTAAAGCTGAAGTTAAAATCAACTCAACAAAAGGATTAAAACTGTTAGATCTGATCGTGGTGGTGAGTACTAGGCACATATGATGGTTCATGTGAATAACGTCAGGACCATTTGCTAAATACCTAGAGGAATACGGTATTATCCCACAGTACACCATGCCAGGGTCACTTAACATGAATAATGTAGCTGAAAGATGAAACATGACTCTTAAGGATATGGTAAGAAGTATGATTGCTCATTCTTCTTTACCAGGATATGGTAAGAAGTATGATTGCTCATTCTTCTTTACCAGAGTCACTCTGGGGAGAAGCATTAAAGAGAATAGCTTACATTCTGAACAGAGTACCGAGTAAAGTAGTTTCTAAAATACCTTATAAGCTTTAGACTGGTCGAAAGCCCAGTTTAAAGCACTTACACATTTGGGGATGTCCAGCTGAGGCAAGGTCTTATAGGCCGAATGAAAAGAAATTGGACTCCAAAATAGTTAGCAGCTATTTTATTGGGTATTCTAAATGTTCTAAGGGCTATAATGTTTTATGATCCCACACTCAGGACTATGTTTGAGACGAGAACAACATCATTCTTTGCGGATGTTGAGTTTGGGGGGAGAAATAAGGTTAGAAATATTCCTTTTAAGGAGGAATTGGCTTCAGACCCAATCCATACTATAACATTTGACAATATTTAGGCTCCTATACCTGTTATTGATCAAGAAGTAAATCCGAAATCTCAAGAAATCAATGTTGAATAACTCCCTATTTTAGAACAACAAACTCAACAACCTCAAGAACCAGTGTCATTGTCATTACAGAGATCCATGAGAGAAAGGAGAAATGCTATTCCGGATGATTATATAGTATTTCTCCAAGAACATGAGGAAAATAATGGAATGATGAAAGATGATCCAATCAACTTTCATCAGGTCATGAAGAACTCTAACTCTTAAAAGTGGATTGATTCCATGAATGAAGAGTATAAGTCTATGTAAGACAATAAGGTTTGGGAACTTGTTCCATTGCCAGAAGGTGCAAAACCAATTGGTTATAAATAGATATTTAAAACCAAGCGGGATGCATATGGTAATGTAGAGAGGTATAAGGCATGTCTTGTAGCTAAAAGCTATACCCAAAAGGAAGACATTGATTATACATAGACTTTCTCTCGGGTTTTATCGAAAGACTCTTTTAGAACAACCATGACACTTGTAGTTCACTTTTATTTTGATTTACATCAGATGGATGTTAAGACTACGTTTCTCAATGGGGAGATTGATGAAATAATTTATATGGTGCAACCAAAAAACTTTATATCAAGAGACCCAAAGAATATGGTTTGTAAATTAAGAAAATCCATTTATGGACTCAAGCAAGCTCCTCGTCAATGGTATCATAAGTTTTAACAAATAATTATCTCATTTGGTTTTAAAATGAATATTATTGATGACTGTGTATATTACAAGTTCAGTGGGAGTAAGTATATTTTCTTGGTTCTGTATGTCAATGATATATTGCTTGTCACTAATGATATATGCATGTTGCATGAAACCAAGAGATTTCTATCAAAGAATTTTAAGATGAAAGATCTTGGGTATGCCTCTTTTATATTAGTACAGATATATCAAGATCATTCTCGAGGTATACTTGGATTATCACAAAAGAGCTATATTAATAAAGTACTCAAAAGGTTTGGCATGCAAGATTGCAGACCAGGTGACAAGATTGCAGACTAGGTGACATTCATGTTGCTAAAGGAGACAACTTCAGTCTCAATCAGTGCCCTAAAGGTAACCTTACAATTCAAGAAATACAAAAGATTCCCTATGCATCAGTTGTAGGAAGTCTAATGTATGCTCAGGTATGTACGCGTCCGGATATTGCTACATTATTGGTATATTAGACAGATACTTAAGCAACCCTGGTATGGACCATTGGATCACAGTCAAAAGGGTTATGAGGTATCTTCAGACAACAAAATATTATATGCTCACATACAGATAATCAGAATAGTTGGAGGGCATTGGGTACTCTGATTCTGATTTTACTGGATGCTAAGATAGCAGAAAGTCTACATCATACTATATTTATATGTTAGCAGGAGGAGCTATCTCATGGAAAAGTGTCAAACAGACATTTATAGCCTCCTCCACTATGGCAACAAAGTTTGTAGCTTGCTATGAGACATCTAATCATGGAATATAGTTACGAAATTTTATCACTGGACTACGCATTCTGGAAAATGTTAAAAGACCACTAAAGTTATTTTGTGATAATAAATCAGCAGTTATGTATTTCAATAATTACAGGTGCTCGACTAAGTCAAAACACATTGACATTAAGTTCCTAGTTGTGAAAGATTGGATGCAAAGTGAACATATATCTATAGAGCACATTGGCAAAAACCCCATGATACCAGATCCTCTTACAAAAAGATTGTCACTCAAGGTCTTTCATGAGCACATTGCTCATATGTGTGTGATATTATTTGAGGATATCATGATTTAGTGGGAGTTTGTAATTTTTTGGTGCTTTATGTTTGGCTGTATCATCTGATCAGAATAAAGTATTCATTTCATACACGCTGTTATATTATGTTTGGTATTGACCTCACTAAAGTTTAAGGTAGGACCAATTGAAAATAGACATATACAGATCATATTGCATGTAATTTTATGCTGCACATCCATGATTGATCTATGTTATTTGACTGTATTGGTATATGTGACCATTGATGAGTTTAGTCACGTTAAATATGACGAATGCTGCTTTGATCCTATATAGATATAGTCAATGGGCGAGATTGTTTGGAAATACCCTTATTTGTGATAGCAAATTCTGAGCTCATAAGGTTATACATACTTAAGGAAACATATGGTTCCCAAGTGGGAGATTGTTAGATTAAATCTGATTATGGGCACATATGTTATATTAGTGTGTAATGCTATCTTTGAGTTGACCCGCATAAAGTGATTATTAGTTAATTTGAGTCAATGAGTATTTAATTTAAATCATAGGCTAATTGTACAAATACCAGGTTGTAATTATAATTTGATGAGGGGCCAAATTATAAAAGTACAACCTCTATAAATAAGGGGTTATGCTCCCTAATCTAGGGTTGAAGCTCTCTATTCTCTTAATCCACATCTAAAGAGAAATCTAAAGGAGAGATCCTCAAGATTAGAAGATCAAACCCTAATTCAGATTCTCATGGATTCAGGTACGGCTTCCACTCTCTTGTTCTTGTTAATCTCTTTGAATCAATCATGGCTATTATATGTTTTAGATCAATTAAGATCAACAACCTATTTCTATACTAGATTACTAGACTCCTTGGTGTTTAACACCCCCATCTCCAAACAATGGAAAAAAAAAATAAGGACACAATAATAATGAATATTTAATAATAGAACTCTATTTCTAAAACAATAAAAATACATTGTTATGTTACAGTTACTTATTACATGTTTTTATGTCTTGTAGGGTGCTGCTCTAACTTTGAAGAGGAAGATTATGACATAGACAAAAAAAATCGAATATCAAGGGAATATTACTTATCTATGTTGGCCTTTTTGTTTTGATGATGATTTATAAATAATTTACTTCTAATGTTATTTGTCTAGTGTTTGTATTTTTGTATCAATTGTAGACAAACAACAAGTTGGAGGATGGATGGAATTGCGTATTCACGATCATATCCAATGGAGGTTGGCGGAATAGTGGAGTGAAGTTATGCATTTCAAGTTAAAGATTCAAGTTTAAGTTTCATCCACAAGTGTACCAAGATAGAGCTTATTGAAGATCAAGATTGCTTGGGTAACATTAGTTTAAGTTTTATATTATGTGTGTTAGTACTTTAAGCTCAATATTATACACACACATTATATTGGTTTCCATGTATATATTTGATTTCTATGTATATATATAGTTATATATATACATACATAGTTTTGAGTTTTCATGTTTATAAATATAAAATTACATATTTCATATTTATTATTGTGTTTTGTTTTAGCTATATAGATATGAAACAAATTTACATCCATATATATAATCATATGTTTCATACTCTATTATGTTTGAATTTATATTGCATAGAATATGCAATTTTGTGAAAATATTGTTTTATTGGTTTTTGGACTTAACAATAATCATATACATCTTTTACTAAGTCTATATAATCATTTTGTAATGTTTCAAAACATGGTTAAGCTAAAATGTCAAAACTCATATATTTACATTTTTATGTTTTGGACTATTTTGCAAAATATTGATATTTTTTATTTGGAAGGTTCTTTTTTAAAACCAGTTTTTGTAGCATGTTTATTATCATGTCTAAAATCATCTCCCAAAGTTTTATATTTTTTTGAATTTATTTGATATTTTTAAACCCAGTTTTAAGTTGAGTTTTTCTATGCACTTCAGGTCTGTGCATGTTCAGTCGACTCATTAGTCGACTCATAAGTCGACTCACGAAGTGCAGCACAGTTATGAATTTTCTTCTACTGAGTCGACTCATATAAGCCGACTCATTAGTCGACTCATAAGTCGACTCATGAGTCGACTCATGAGTCGACTCATGAGTCGACTCATAAGTCGACTTATCAGAGAGACGTTGCACAGTAACGGCTAGTTTTCTGATTTGTTTGTTTATGGGTTTTTGGTCTTTTCCTTGGGGTTTTTGCTGAAGTTTTGAGTGGGTATAAATACCTCATTGCCTTCAGCTCTCCTACTATCTAAGAGAATGTTTTAAGAAAGTTTAACAAGGGTTTAAAGTTTGTTTAAGTTTGTTTAAAGGTGTTTAAGCCTTGTTTAAGAGTTTCGTTTGTGAAGAGAATTTCACAAGAGCAAGTGAAGATCATCCTTTGGTGTTTGAGCATTCACTCTTCTCCCTCTCTCTTGTTATCTATAGAGAAGTTTTCTAAACTCAATTTCTAGCTTTGTATTTACATTGTTTATTGATTATCATATTTATAAGCTAGATTTTCATAATTGAGTTTAGTTTGATTTTGGTTATTAAATCTCATTGTTACACACACCCACTTGAGCTTCTAGTATTTGCATTCATAATATATTTGGGGTTGTGAGAGATAATAACTTTGAGTTGAGCCTAATTGAGTTCTCACCTTGTTTAGAGAACAATCATTTGTTGTGAGCCTTAATTGTGTAGATCACTTTGTAATAAACTTGTACACCGAGAGGAGTGTGTGGTGAGGACATAGTCGATACCGAGAGGAGTGGCGTCGGTGGCCTAGTGAGAGGTGATAATTCCGAGCACTTGAGGGAGGCGATACGTGAGGACCAATACTTGAGGTTGTAGCTTGTGTATGTACATTGTGAGGATTTGTGAGAGTTGTCGGTTGACTTGATAACCGAGTGTGTAGAGTTTTCGGTTAGCTAGAAAACCGAGTGTGTAGAGAAGTTCCGGCTTCCAAACCGGGTTGTGTAGTGGATTCTCCCCGGGAGTGGGGAGCGGAGACGTAGGACGGAAGGTCCGAACTCCGTGATCATTTCCTTGTGTTTGGGTTTGGCATTGGCGTATTTATTCTTGCATATTGTTATACCGCCATTGTTGCATGATCATATTGTTTACCCTTGTTTAAATTGTATATCCTTGCACATATCTTGTAGCATATCATACTTGCTAGGATATATTTGTTAATTAGTTTTTATTGGCATTTAAATCGGATTAGATTAACATAAACCCTATTCCCCCCCCCCCCCCCTGGGTTCTTTCCTAGTTGCATTAGGGTCCAACAATCTATTATATACATGTTTTGAGTCGTCAAACGTTAGAGAACCTCTTTGTTAGATTTCAGATGCAAAAGTTAAGGATAATGTGCTAGAAATATGAAACAATTTTAGATCTGTAATTACCTAAACGTTGACTTTTACAAAATTAGTGCCTATTTTGATTATTCATTCGCTATGCATAAAATGTGATAGTTGATGCTAACCTTTTTTAAAATTTTATATTTTAATTGTTAATTTTTTGTTCTTCTATAATGTGAACTACACTTTGATTGTTTATGTTTTTATGTACAAAACAAGACATATTTGAATAAATGTTGTGCATGTCCTCCGGTTGGAAATTATAAACACTAGTTTCAGGCCCGTGCGATGCATGGATTTATTTAATATACAAAAATGAATGTAGCAAAAGAATGCAAAATAGAACAGTAATAATATATAAGTAGTCAGAAATGATACAACCTAAGTTACATATATAGTTTGGAAAATTATAAAGTTTGGAAAACTTGAACCAGTTTAAGATCATATATAGTTTGAAAATGTAAATGTGTAAAAACGGTATTCAAAAATAAGGGGGGAGTTCTTTTATTATTTATAAGGTAGAAAAAATTCAAAATTAAACTGAAATGTCAAAAATGTACCAAAATGGGTAAACTTAAAAAAATTGAAAAAATGAAAGGTTTGGAAAAATGTAAACATGGGAAAGTAATATTTGAACATTTTGTGTGAGTCATATCAATATTTAAACCGTTGATAACTTTTCAAAGAAATTGGTAAAATAAAAGTGAAATGTCAAAAAACAAAGAAAATAAAATACCTATCATATAAGGGGTGTATGACATCCACCTGACGAAAATAAGAGACAATGTAATACCTAAATCAAACAACGTCAGTGTAAGAAAATTGTATATAATTGCAATTTAAGAACATCATCAAACCGTAAGAATACGACATAAGAAGTACTCAATTAGTTAAATAAAATGCAACTTTCACATACTCTATATAAACATAAGAAAGAACAAAAATATTAAAGTGAAATGCATTGCTATTGGAGAAAAATAACAAAACATAATATAAGATAAATACATTCTAATAAGATTATATTGAGTTCATCACTTACCAATAATAAAGATAAACAAAGAAACAAACAGATCTGAAATAGTAAGATTATATTGAGTTCATCACTTACCAATAATAAAGATAAACAAAGAAACAAACAGATCTGAAATAGAAAAATATAATTATATAGAAAGAAAAGAAAAATACACTTGAATAGGTAGAAAAATATTTAATTCTATCTTTGCCTTTTGTATTCATTTTTTCTTTTTGTTAATGAAAGAGTGAGCAATCTATCAATTTGTAGAAAAAAAACCATAACAGTCCAAAACAGCAGTAGAAAAAAATAACAACCTAAGATAGGATGAGCTGTTTTCATGAAAGAACTTAAATCTGTTAAATTAGCATCAGCTATGTCAAATTAGAGTGCATCAATTATGTCAAATTTTAGCCAAAATCAACATGTTAGCTTGCATTTACTGTCATATTTCAGTCATTTAATTTTACAAACATTTAATGTACATCTTTGCATTTCTTCGCCCAACAGATTTAAGTCTTGTGCATCAAAGCATTCAAGCCAACAAAAACGTTTAAAACTTCGAATCTTTATCTTGCAAACAACAATAAAAACACAAACTCAAATCATCATTTATTGATATTCATAATTAAATAAACAAATAACTAAAAAATGTACCTCATAAAATGACAAAGAAAGAGCGAATTTGTCTATAAAAATGTACCTAATAACTAAAAAATGTACCTCATAAAATGACAAAGAAAGAGCGAATTTGTCTATAAAAATGTACCTCATAACATAATTAAATAAACAAATAACTCTGAATCTAAAAAAAGTATCTCATAATTAAACAAACAAATAACCAAAACCAACGGCACATACCTCAGCCTCATAAAATAACTTAAAATATGATTTTTTTAAGGATTTTTTCGTCAAAAATAGTTAATTTGCTTGCAAGAAAAAGAGCATTAATATCATTAAAATAATCTAATAGGATATAATTACTGTTCTCAAGCCTTGATAGAAGGAACTAAAATAAAACAAAGGGTTGTTTCACTTAATATCATAAAGTTTATACCAATTGAACCTCAATACCCCAAACTTACTTTTTGCCCAAAAAGATCCCAAAGTTCTCAAAAGTTTAACTTTGATTGTGTAAACATAACTGTGTCATCCAAGTTCAGATTAACTTTAAAATAAATATAAAAAACTAAATAATTTCTAGGGATTTAACTCCAAATGAGCAAGAAAAGACATCTATACAGAAAAAATATAACACAAACTTACAACTAATGGATGAAACAACATACCCTTTTCCATGAATAAATCAAATTCATTTACTCTCCATCTTATAGAAACAATCCTCTCTCAACAACCTCTGCAGTCACCTTAAATGTTATCTCAGCCTACACACTCTTAAGAACTTCCACATGCTTTGAACAAAAGGACTCCCTGTACTAATTTTTTTTTTTANTAAAAAAAACTCCCAAACAACATAAAATCACCAAAAAAATGAAAAGGAAACTTATTTTCCTGTATTGAATCCATAAAGAGTGCTTAGCAAAGCGCCAAGCTTAGAATCAAATTATGCGACCTACAACATAATTAAATAATTGCACACCGGAGAATTATTGCACATCTTAAGGGAAAAAATCTCTTTTAAGAATATGAAAATAATTTTCCTTTTTTAAGGCTAATATTGATATGAATTGCTTACTTATGTTACAATCAATTCAAAGGTAATATAAAATATTCATTTCTAAGAATATTTTGTAATTAACCTATAGAGAACAAAATTCTTAAAAAGGTTGGTCAATTTAGATGTGAAGCCTGTTTGAATCGTTCACATTAATCATGGTTGATTGTAAATGCTATGAAACATAAGAATGCAAATAATGGTTATATACCAAGACTGCAACACTACCTTTAAATATAGGTTAACCTTTGGTAATTAAAAAAAATTAATAGCTAATTTACCTACAAACTTCGAAAGTTGAATTCAATTAATAATCCAATTGCATTAGCCTTAGTTAAAGACTTAATTAAAAAATTAATAGAGCTAATTTACCTACAAACTTCGAAAGTTGAATTCAATTAATAATCCAATTGCATTAGCCTTAGTTAAAGACTTAATTAAATTGGAAAAAATCACTAAAATCACACAATTAAAGAAGATAAAACTACCAGAAAGATGAAAACAAACATGTAGTACCATTTCCAACTGGACCTTCACAACTCGAATAGTATTGGCGACTGTGTAACAATTAGAGATTCGTAAAAATTTTAGTAAGGAAAGGTTTTTGGCATTATCGGTACAGTACAAACAAAATAGTAAAAGTGATTAAAAAACAAAGTGAAACGAACCTGCAATACTCTTTCCGATCGGACCTTTGCAGATTTTATTGATAGATAAAGTAAGCTCTAATTAAAATGGGCAGGTGGAGTTGCATTATTGTTCTAACTGCTGATGATAGAATCTCTAATGGATAGGGATTAATTACAATACAGGAAAGTTAAACACTTTTTAAGTAGCATCAGCTATGTCAAATTAGAGTGCATCAATTATGTCAAATTTTAGCCAAAATCAACATGTTAGCTTGCATTTACTGTCATATTTCAGCCATTTAATTTTACAAACATTTAATGTACATCTTTGCATTTCTTCGCCCAACAGATTTAAGTCTTGTGCATCAAAGCATTCAAGCCAACAAAAACGTTTAAAACTTCGAATCTTTATCTTGCAAACAACAATAAAAACACAAACTCAAATCATCATTTATTGATATTCATAATTAAATAAACAAATAACTAAAAAATGTACCTCATAAAATGACAAAGAAAGAGCGAATTTGTCTATAAAAATGTACCTCATAACATAATTAAATAAACAAATAACTCTGAATCTAAAAAAAGTATCTCATAATTAAACAAACAAATAACCAAAACCAACGGCACATACCTCAGCCTCATAAAATAACTTAAAATATGATTTTTTTAAGGATTTTTTCGTCAAAAATAGTTAATTTGCTTGCAAGAAAAAGAGCATTAATATCATTAAAATAATCTAATAGGATATAATTACTGTTCTCAAGCCTTGATAGAAGGAACTAAAATAAAACAAAGGGTTGTTTCACTTAATATCATAAAGTTTATACCAATTGAACCTCAATACCCCAAACTTACTTTTTGCCCAAAAAGATCCCAAAGTTCTCAAAAGTTTAACTTTGATTGTGTAAACATAACTGTGTCATCCAAGTTCAGATTAACTTTAAAATAAATATAAAAAACTAAATAATTTCTAGGGATTTAACTCCAAATGAGCAAGAAAAGACATCTATACAGAAAAAATATAACACAAACTTACAACTAATGGATGAAACAACATACCCTTTTCCATGAATAAATCAAATTCATTTACTCTCCATCTTATAGAAACAATCCTCTCTCAACAACCTCTGCAGTCACCTTAAATGTTATCTCAGCCTACACACTCTTAAGAACTTCCACATGCTTTGAACAAAAGGACTCCCTGTACTAATTTTTTTTTTTAAAAAAGCACATTTCAATAAAAAATTCCCAAACAACATAAAAGCACCAAAAAAATGAAAAGGAAACTTATTTTTCTGTATTGAATCCATGAAGAGTGCTTAGCAAAGCGCCAAGCTTAGAATTAAATTATGCGACCTACAACATAATTAAATAATTGCACATCAGAGAATTATTGCACATCTTAAGGGGAAAATCTCTTTTGAGAATATGAAAATAATTTTCCTTTTTTAAGGCTAATATTGATATGAATTGCTTACATATGTTACAATCAATTCAACGGTAATATAAAATGTTTGTTTCTAAGCATATTTTGTAATTAACCTATAGAGAACAAAATTCTTAAAAGGTTGGTCAATTTAGATGTAAAGCCTGTTTGAATCGTTCACATTAATCATGGCTGATTGTAAATGTAAGAATGCAAATAATGGTTATATATACCAAGACTGCAACACTACCTTTAAATATAGGTTAACCTTTGGTAATTAAAAAATTAATAGAGCTAATTTACCTACAAACTTCGAAAGTTGAATTCAATTAATAATCCAATTGCATTAGCCTTAGTTAAAGACTTAATTAAATTGGAAAAAATCACTAAAATCACACAATTAAAGAAGATAAAACTACCAGAAAGATGAAAACAAACCTGTAGTACCCTTTCCAATTGGACCTTCACAAACTCGAATAGTATTGGCGACTGTGTAACAATTAGAGATTCGTAAAAATTTTAGTAAGGAGAATAGTATTGGCGACTGTGTAACAATTAGAGATTCGTAAAAATTTTAGTAAGGAAAGGTTTTTGGCATTATCGGTACAGTACAAACAAAATAGTAAAAGTGATTAAAAAACAAAGTGAAATGAACCTGCAATACTCTTTCCGATCGGACCTTTGCAGATTTTATTGATAGATAAAGTAAGCTTAATTGAAATGGGCACGGGGGTTGCATTATTGTTCTAACTGCTGATGATAGAATCTCTAATAGATAGGGATTAATTACAATACAGGAAAGTTGAACGTTTTTCAAGATAAAAGAGGTCGGTTAGACCAGCAAAAAGATCACTATTTGCATAGATGGGAAAAAACATAGATAAATTTAAAATAAAAACAACAATTTTGTGTTGAATTACCTTCTAGTTTTTCCTTTTATTTTTCTAGAATATCAATCTGCAGGATATAATCTGCCTCTTCCTTCTCTAAACTACAAAATATTTAAAATCCACAACTCGAAAAAAATTTATCTATGTTAGTACTTGACTTCAGTCGTTAGCTTGAGTTTCTTTGCAATTGTTTTCTGCAACTTCCTCTTCTTTGCTTCAGTTTCGTGCACAGTAAGAATATAAAAGCAAAGCCCTTTTGTTCATATGTTAAAAAAATAGATATACTTGGTACAACAACGGGGAAAAAAATTGACCCAAAAATATTAAGAAAAGATCAAAAAGAGTTGGACCTAAAAAGAATCAACTCAGACACGCATCACGAAGGATAAATACAAAACACACATATAAGAACACCGCTAAAAAAGTTAAAAAGATCCTTCAATTTTAGAACCGAAGGAGACTACCCAAATTGATACCTACCATGGAGAAGTCAAAATTGCACATAACAACAAACCCCAGATCTTTGAATCAAGAAACAAAGATAACTCATCAAGCAAATAAATTCCTAACCCCATAACAACAGATCATATGTACATAAATAGATTTTTAAAAGAAAAAGAGCAGATCTAAACAAAAAAAAGATTTTTTATTACCATGAGCAGTTCATCATAATCATGCAAAAGTGCCTAATGCTTGAACCGAGCCCTCGCTTCCTCTATATCCATCATCAAAACCCTGCTCCCCTTCTTCATCATTTTCAACAAATTCCAATCTGAATCCCAAATAAAGGAGGAGAAAAAAGAGGAAAAGTCTATAATAATAATAATAAGGTAGAAGGAGGGGAAAGATCCAGAAAGTAATAAAAGATCAAATATTTGAATTTGGGATGAGGAGGGAAGATATTAAATGAGAAATTTAAACTTGAGAAGCCAAAATGAATGCATGTCATAGGAAATTGAAGCAGATGATAGAAGGTTGTTGAAGATACAAAATATTATTATTTTCAAAAGAGTGCTGCTACGGGGACCCAAAATATGGGACCAAGGGAGGGGACATGTGAGGTGTCCCCTCCCTATTGCATAATGAGTTGGCCATGCTAACTCATTATGCAATAGAGAGGGGACACCTCACCTGTCCCCTCATTTGATCCTATATTTTGGGTCCTTAAGTCATTTTTCTTTTCAAAATAATGAATAATGTTGTGAACCAAAATTATGAATTCTTTAGAGATTGACACGTGACGGAAGAGGCTTGCCATGTGGCTTTTTAAAGGGGAAGAGATGTCATGTGGCGTTTTCAAGGGGAAAAGATTTTAGATATAGAATATAGATTAATACAACCTTAAAATAATTAGTTTGGTGGATGTTGAGAATTCAATTTACCTTAAGTACATTTTGAGTTCTCAAGAATGTACAATGTATGTATGTTCCCCGGACATGCTAAAATACGATAAATAGAAATTGGAAGAGGTAAATGCATTTTGGAGAGTCTATTTATAAGGATAACTCAGAACATGAAGGTAAGATCAGAACATGGAGGTAAGATTGGTTTGGTCCTGGACTTAGTTTTGATCAAAATCAATTTAGTTGTGGATCACTCCCTATGGTCCATAACCGAAACCATCTTAGAGGCCCATCTCCCGCACGACATGCTCCCTTCGTCTCCACTTTGTCCTTGTGAAGAGACATACCATAGCGGCCTTGTGCTTCTAGCGATTCTCTCCCTTTCTCTTTTTGTAAAAAAGGAGATTACATGGAAAATTTTTAGGGAATAAACAAAGATGAAGTAAGACAAACTGGCTCATTCTAGTCCAATTTTTTTTGCAATCAAAAGAATATTCTTTAACTAAATCATGCTCATATCTGACGTTGTTTTAAAGAGTTGTCAAACTGACCTCAAAAGAGATTAAACCTCACATATTTAGTTCTGATATCTCAAAAAGAAAGTATATAAACTTTTACATAGAGAACAACAACAACAAAGCCTTTATCTTAAAATTTTCGTCGGGACTATATGACTCATAGACTATATTTGGCAACCCATACAAAATTGGATCAAGATCAACCCTTGCCTAGGTTTATTCTAAACTTGTTCAACTAACAGTGGCTTGACAATATAGACCCTGTTTAAAGATTACTTTTTGGCTTAGAAAAATTGAGCCAATATTAACCTTGTTTTTCCCAAACAAAATTTTTAAGAGTTTGTCAAGTACAACCTTACTCTTCCATTCCATTATGTTAAGGGTTATCTCCTCTAATAAATTAATCATAAATGTTTTTATAGAGAGTGCTTGATTATATTAATAGTATGAGTTATCATATATTGCCACCATCATTAGAATGTCATCAAATTATTCCAAATTTATTGAGCATCACAAATGACCTAAATAGTTGGAAGATTCCAATATGACTCTCATGGTTTCAGATTCAATTCGTAGTGGCTTCAATAATCAATGAAAGAGCATTTTGGCAAATAGTCAATATGAAGAATTTTTGCAAATAGTCAATGTGACTTATACATCAGTTTTGTGGCTTATAGGCGACTTTGGGATGTTAGAGAAGTAACTTATTGGCTTAATCCGGTAAAAAAATAAGTTAAAAATAATTAAGATATCCTAGCTTATTTTTTTTAGTAAATTATAAGCCATGAGGTTTGGTCAAATAAAATACAATTATAAACAACTTATATGTACAAACTATTTTGTCCTTTTTTTCTTTTTCATTCTTCTTTTTGGATAACCCCAACCATATGGGTCACCCGCTGTGAGTTCCGTTCTTTTTGTTGACCACGAGCTTCTCACTTCCGAAAAATAGCTAATAGCTGAAGAGAGGATCATGAAGAAATTTGAGAGTTAATTCCAAGCATGAAACATGAAGCAATAGAGAAGTGCTTGAATAATACATGACTGTGCCTATGATTATATAGAAATTCGAGATTGTCTTGTTGCACATACAACTGGAAAACGTACCAACTATACATCAAGTCAATTTGCCTCTTAGGGGCTGCTTGGTTGGTTTCCAAAAAACCAAGAAAAGGAAATTGGTACATGGAAACTATTAAAATATCATTTTTATCTATTTCCATCTCTAAAAATCACCCACAACATCCAATAAAATATTATTTTTATCCGACAACTCATCTCATCTCATCTCCTTTCTTACTTTTAAAAATAAACCAAACACAAGAAATTGGTCATATCATCCAACTCATCTCATTTCATCTTTAAAAATCACTCACAACATCCAATAATATAGTGACAACTCATCTCATCTCATTAACATTTTATTTCCATCAATTTCCTAAAAAAACAAGAAATTTGATTTCCTTAAGCATGTGTCACATCATCTAATAGTATAATGACAAATCATCTCATCTCATCTATTTTCTTAGTTTTAAGAATGAACCAAACACAAGAAAAGAACCTAAACAAGGAAATAAGTTTCTTATAATTCATTTCCTTTTTTTAGCTAACCAAACAACCTTAAAACAATTTTTATATATTTTTTTAAAAATCACTCACATTATCCAATAATACGGTGACATCTCATCTCATCTCCTTTTTACTTTTAAGAAGTGAATCAAACACAAAAAATCAACCTATTATAGGAAATATGTTTCCTTATCTTTAATTTCCAAGCTTTTTTTTTGCCAACCGAATGGACCCTTATTAAGGGTTGTTTGGTTGATTTTCTAGAATCAAAGAAAAAGAAATAGGTTAAGAATATCACTAAAACTTGTTTTCCACCCATTTCCTCAAAAAAAGTCATGAAATATGTTTCATTAAAATTGTGTCTCATCCTCCAATAAGATGATGACAACTCATCTTATCTCTTCTCTTTTCTTACTTTTAGGAGGTGAACCAAACAAAGAAAAATAACCTATTATAAGAAATAAGTTTCCCATAATAGATTTCTTTTTTAAACCAACCAAACAGCCCCTAAGTGGAGTATAAGTAGTGGCAGATTCTCACGGTGGGGGCAATGGGTGAATTGCCCCCACTTACCACCACAAAATCATAATATTTTGTTTATGATCTTGCGCATTTGCCCGCGCACACTCTTTCCAATCGTATATTAAAATAACTCCGCTCAATATGCTTTGAAACTAAATGCTAAATGGGACAAACCTAAGCCAGTTATCCAAGTTTCATTACTCTATCTCTAGATAACCATTTAATTTCTACCAAATTCTTATAGAATCTCTCCACTCTCTTTTGTAATCGCGTCTTTGCTCAATTATGATGATCGTCAATCGATACAGTATACCGGCATCAATTCCTTCTTCGAACAGCAAACCCTCCTCATGCTAGACCACTACACCGCTCTCGATACCAAGGATTGTGCAAACTTCTTCATACACTATTGTTTACCGTAAAAATATGAAAATGCGGCAAGAACCAATTATTGAATTCTAATATAACACTTCTATTGTAGATATAATACATATTCATATTTGGTTTTAGTGTCATAAAGTTATGTTTTAGGTATAGTTATGTTTTAGGTATGAATATCACACACAAGTCATATTTGTAGTGTTGTCCGCAGTGACTATTAGCATAATCATTGGGTCAAACTGATAGCATTGATTTAGGATCTGATAGCATTGACCTTCCTTGTTTATAATTATCATTAATTAGAGGATTGTAATTAGCATTGATTTAGGATCTGATGTAATCCATTGTACTCTATTTATATGCTCCTATTGTGAATGAGAAAATTAACAATTCATTCAATCTCCTTACGCACACAATAGCCCTATCGCCTCCGACTTTATGGCCAACAACACCAGCACCACCACCGGTCTCATCGGCCAACTCCTTGTCGCTGCCAACTCCTCATCCCCGCTGAACTTCCAGATTCCATCAATCAATGTCAAGCTCGATCGGACGAACTTCTCTTTATGGTGCAATACTGTTCTCCCGGCGCTTCAGGATTTTGAGTTGGAGGCTCACATCCTTACTGATGACTCGCCTCCTCAGTACAAACCTCAAGTCGTCGACGTTATGACTCCTCCCGAGTCAAATCCAGAGTACATCACTTGGCGTCATTGTGACCGCTTTGTACTCCTCTAGCTTCGCTCAACTCTTTCTGTGCGTGCACTCGCCACCGTCATTCGTGCTACCACCGCTTGTCAAGCCTGGACTACCATCGATCGAACGTTTTAGGCTCAGTCTCGGGCCCGCCGAATGGCTCTCAAAAACCAACTTCAATCTCTCTCAAAGGGCTCCTTATCCATCATGGAGTACTTCGAAAAGAAATGTGCAATTACTGATGCACTTGATGAGAATCTTCAACCTATCTCAAACGAAGATCTCACTGGCTATATCTTGAACAAACTTGATATTTCGTATGGCCCCTTTATTACCTCCTTCATGATGCGACCCGAAGAGACTAATGTTGATGATTTACTTGGTCTGCTACTACAAGAAGACTAAAGGATTGAGCAAGAGTCATCAGCCACCATCTGATTCGCTACCGCCTCCAACTACTAGCTCGATCATTGTTCCATCGGCCAACACAGCCTACACCAATTCGGGTGGCGGATCTTCCTCCTGCTACAGCCGTGGACACTCCTCTGCTCCGCCTTCCTCTGGTGTTTCGGAGGGCAGTCGTGGCCCGGATAGTACCAAACGTAAGCACATTCAATGTCAAATCTGTAACAAGATGGGACACATGGCGATTAATTGCTACAATCGCAACAACTACATCGATTTTTCTACGTGCCTGCCACCTCCAAGAAACAACCATTGCTCATATGACCATCAGGCTGAGAACTATGCACACTATGCTTCCCTGTCCTCTCTTACGGACCCCGCCTGGTACTTTAAGACGAGTACCGCGGGGACGACAAACTCTCTGTTGTTAACGATAATCAATTGCTTATTTCTCATTCTGGCTCTACTATTTTGCCTACAAAGTCTATGTCTATCAATTTAAAGAATATTCTTATTGTGCTTGATCTCATCAAAAGCCTACTCAGCGTCTCAAAACTAAATCGAGATAACAACACCTACATGATTTTCTATTCTGATCATTTTGTTGTCAAGAATTTGCAAGGCAACACGATCCTCCACGGAACCGTTGATCACGGCCTCTACCGCCTCCATCAGCCACGACCATACCAACCTCCACCCTTCATCCACTTCGGCTCCCGCACCTCCCTACTTGGTTGGCATCGTCGTCTGGCTCATCCTCATGAACACATCCTTCGTCATCTAGTGTCTCAGTTTCAACTTCCTGTCAGTTCCAATAAATTTCTAAGTGTCTGTGATGTCTGTCAGTTAGGCAAGAGTCATCGTTTTCATCTTCCTAGTTCTCATGTTAGGTCTGATAAACCATTTGAATTAATCTACTCTGATGTTTGGGGTCCTGCTCCTGTGTTATCCTTAAATAGAAATCAGTATTTTGTGTTTTTCATTGATGATGCTACCAAATTTATATGGATCTACTTTCTGAATCACAAATCTCAAGTGTTCAATGTTTTCCAACAGTTTCGGGCAATGGTTCAAACACAATTTGGGTCCTCTATCAAATGTCTTCAAACTGATTAGGGTGGTGAATTTCGAAATGTGTCAAGTTTGTTGTCTACTCATGGTATCCAACATAGAGTCTCTTGTCCTTACACGCAGGAACAAAATGAGGCTGCAGAGCGTAGAAATCGAATTATTGTAGAAAAAGGTTTAACTCTCCTAGCTCAATCATCATCTCCCTTCATCCTTTGGGAACATGCCTTTCATACCGCTACTTATCTCCACAACTGAACCATCTCGTCTACTCTTAACTACACCTCTCCGTACTAAAAACTTTACTCTAAAATCCTTGTCCGCGACTTCGTCAAAACCTTTGGTTGTCTATGTTACCCTTTCTCGCGTCCCTACAACCACCACAAAATGGACTTTCGGTCTCTTCCATGTGTCTTTATTGGGTTCAGTTCCAAACACAAAGGGTACCTCTGTCTCCACATTCCTACCTCTAGAACTTACATTGTTCATCATGTCATATTCAATGAAGATGTATATCTATATGCCAATCAACCCAGGGCGCTATTACCACCACCACCCTCCTCCGAATCCTCCCCCGCACCACCTAATCTACTTGAGCTCACCGTGGCTGCACCTTCCCCATCACCTCCTCTAAACCAAGATAGTGACCCATGTCCTGCCACAACACTTGGCTCCCCGGTGTCACCCAACCCCACATCCACTCCACTCCCTACATCACCTACACTGCCTCCTCCTCCACCTCGGCCTTACCACAACACTCCTACCTATTTTCGTCCTTGCGACACCACCACTCACACAATGACCACCCAAGCGCACACAAATTCATTACAACCCAAAACCTTCATCATTACTCGCCATCCGATCTCCAATGATCCACATCCCCTTCCCGACAAAGAACCTACCACCTTTGGTCAGGCCAACAAGCATCTTTGTTGGCAACAAGCAATGCAGGCCGAATATAAGGCTTTAATGAGCAATAACACTTGATCACTTGTACCCCGTCCCCGTGATACTAATCATGTTGGTTGTAAGTGGGTTTACAGGATCAAGAGGAATGTTGATGGTTCAATTGAGCGGTACAAGGCTCGTTTGGTGGCAAAAGGATTTCATCAGGAAGAAGGAGTTGATTATTTTGACGCATTCAGTCCTGTTGTCAAACCCACTAATGTTCGTGTGGTTCTTAGCTTAGCCTTATCCAAGAGCTGGCCTATTCGTCAACTTGACATCAACAATGCCTTTCTGAATGGTGACTTGGTTGAAACAGTGTACATGGAACAACCTAATAGGTTCACTGATCAGACACGACCTTCCCATGTTTGTCGCCTCAACAAAGCCCTATATGGTCTCAAGCAAGCTCCTCGAGCTTGGTTCAATAAGCTCAAGTCCTTTCTACTTTCGAATGGCTTTCGTGCTTGCTACTCTGACACATCACTATTTGTTCACAAGTCATCCACTACTACTATTTATATGCTTGTATATGTTGATGACTTGATCCTTATAGGCAGTGATTCAGGCTACATTAGCCGCTTTATCAGCCTTCTTCATCAGGCATTCTCACTGAAAGACTTGGGACCATTGCACTACTTCTTAGGTATTGAAGTCTTGCCTCATGCTTCTGGCTTGATTATGTCTCAGTCAAAGTATATTCGGGATGTTTTGGCTCGTTGTCACATGGCTGATGCTAAGCCAATTTCTTCGCCAGCTGATCCTAGTTCTCGACTTCAGAAAAACGGTGAACCTGTGGCTTATGCACGTCTCTATAGACAAGTTGTGGGTGCTCTCCAGTATGCCACAATTACCCTCCCGGAAATTGCCTATGCTGTTAATCGCGTCTGTTAGTTCATGCATTCCCCCACTGTTACTCATTGGCAAGCTGCCAAACGCATTTTGCGCTACCTTAAAGGTACGATTGATCATGGTCTACTTTGTTGGACCCTAGAGGGGGGTGATTAGGGTCTTAAGGCTATAATAGTGCAATAAAAAATAAGACAAGCAACACACAATAGAGAGAACAACCAAAACAAATAAGATAGAGTTAGAAATCGTTATCCAAGTGGCGCGATGTGTTAACGAGGTTCGGCCCGCTGACCTACGTCCCCGCTCTTCACTCTCGAGGAGAATCCACTACACAACCCGGTTTGGAAGCCGGAACTTTTTCTACACAACGATCTCCATAAGATCTCACAACTACATAGTTGATCACCACAAGATCTCACTCCCACACAGTTGATCTCCACAAGATCAAGCTCTCAACAGTAGTAATGGTGTAAAAACTCTCTCTTTACAAGGTCTCTATGGCAAGGAGAAAGATTACACTGAAGCTGGGATGTGAACTTAAAAAACACAGAAAAACATGTTTGAAAATTTTGGCTCTCAGTAAAAACAAATCTCTGGTTTTTCAAAGTGCTTGGGACAAGTTGAAGAAGAGGGGTATGAAGGGTTTAAATATTGTAGCCAAAACCCATACCCAAATCCCTCAAATCCCGTAAAAATAATCGCCTAAAAACTGTACGTAAAAGGCCGTTGGAGTAAGCGACGGTCGACCGTGAAAATCTCACGGTCGACCGCGAGCCACTTTCGAGGCTCGGGGGGGGGGGGGGGGGGGGGGGGGGAGCCACTTTCGAGGCTCGGAAAATTTCCAGAGACTTTTACGGTCGACTGTGGCGGTCGACCGTGGGAATTTTCGAGCTGACAGTCGACTGTGACGGTCGACCGCGAAAGATTCTGCTACCCACTCAGGAAAATACACAGGCACGATCGACCGTGGTGGTCGACCGAGAACTGACACAACAGATACAATATTTTGAAACCAGTTTTGACTCTTTAAAAAATCTGTAAAAATACTGAAATGACTTCTAAAAATTGTGTAACTTTGTAAATTGTTTTTAACACTAAAAACAAACTGTTTGGAAAAGGAATTTTACAAAAATGTCCTCATACTTGTGAAAATGATATTTTGTCAAAACGTTCAAAAATATAAGTATGAAAACGTGTGTGTGATATCTCAATAGCTTCAAGTGAAATCTACAACTACTTGCCTACATTCTAGCACTAGAGAGAAAAGAAAAACTAGCTAATATCTTCACATAGAATTACAATTCTTTGAGTCTTGATATAGCTTTGAGTTGATGAAGCTTTGACTTGTATGTGTTGTTCTTGATTAACATTTGCTTCATCACTATGCATTCTCCTCCTTTGGATATCATCGTTGTAGCTCATATTCCATCCAATCCTCCATATGTGGTACTAACAAGCTTGATATATATATTAACTATAATATCACTCAACAAGCAATTAGTACCGATAATGGTGGTTGTAAAACATCATCAAAACATAAGGGCTAACAATCTCCTCCTTTTTGATGATGACAACCAACCATTATATAAGAGCAAAATAAATATAGCTTATAGATAGTAGCTCCCCCAATCTATGAGCTCCCCCTTACTATGTGCACAAATGAGGAGATTTCTCTTCCCCCTTTATCACCATCAAAATGGGGTAAAAAAATGGTAAACAAAAATGCATATGAAATGCAACTAACCAAGCAAGCAAATAGAACTTTCACATAATGCATAAACCCAAACCATTCCTTATGCGACAAAAATCTTCTTCACTAAGAGGCTTGGTAAAGATGTCCGCTAATTGAGATTTTGTGTCAATATACACAAGGGATACATCTTGCCTCTCTACATGATCGCGTAAGAAATAATGGCGCACATCAATATGATTGGTTCTAGAATGCAAAACTTTGAAAATTCACAAAAGATTGATAGCACTAGTGTTATCACAAAAGATTTTTATATTTTGAAAATTCAAATCATAGTCAACTAAACTTTGTTTCATCCACAAAACTTAGGCACAACATAAGCCAGCGACAATGTATTCCGCTTTCGTAGTGGACAAGGCGACACAATTTTGTTTCTTGGAAGCCCAAGAGACAAGAGAGTTACCTAAGAATTGACATGTACCATTAGTATTGTTGCGATCTACCTTACATCCGGCAAAGTCGACATCACAAAAACCATAAAGATCAAAAGAGGTGCTTTTTGGATAAAATAAACCAAGATCAATTGTTTCATTGACATATTTAATAATTCTTTTAACCGCAATTAAATGAGATGTTTTAGGAGAAGCTTGAAAACATGCACATGCACACACACTAAACATGATATCGGGTCTACTAGCGGTGAGATAAAGAAGACTACCTATCATACCTCGGTATAGTTTTTGGTCCACATCCTCACCACTATCATCCGCATCAAGCTTGACACTTGTACTCATGGGAGTTGGTGCATGCTTAGAATTTTTCAAATTGAATTTCTTCACCAATTATCTAGCATACTTGCTTTGAGAAATGAATATCTCATCCTTAGTTTGCTTGACTTGGAGCCCGAGAAAGAATGTGAGCTCTCCCATCATGCTCATCTCAAAATGATCTTGCATAACTTTAGAAAAATCCTTGCAAAGAGACTCATTTGTCGCACCAAAAATGATATCATCAACATATATTTGAACTAAAATAAAATCATTTTTCCTTTTTCTCATAAAAATAGTATTATCAATTTTTCCTTTAGAAAAACCATTTTCAAGAAGAAAACTAGAGAGGCGAGCATACCAAGCTCTAGGAGCTTGTTTTAACCCATATAAAGTTTTTTGAACCCGGTAAACATGATTAGGAAATGCATGATCCATAAAACCAAGGGGTTGCTCAACATATACTTCGTCTTCTATAAAACCATTTAGAAATATACTTTTAACATTCATTTGAAATAATTTGAAATCTTTAAAGCTTGCAAATGCCAAAAGCATCCTAATTGATTCTAACATTACAACCGGTGCAAAGGTTTCATCATAGTCTATGTCCTCCTCTTGATTGTATCCTTGGATAACCAAACGAGCTTTATTTCTTGTTATAATACCATGTTCATCAAGTTTGTTTCTAAAAACCCATTTTGTTCCAATTACACTAGCATTGTTAGGTCTAGGAATTAGTTTCCAAACATCATTTCTTCGAAAATTGTTTAGTTCATCATGCATAGCTAAAACCCAAAGCTCATCTTTTAAAGCATCATTAACCTTTTTAGGTTCTATTTGAGATAAGAAGGTAACATTACCACACTCACTCAAAGCCTTTGAGCGAGTTAGAACTCCCTGTGAAGGATTCCCAATGATTTGCTCATTTGGATGATTTGGTGCAAATATCCATGCTTTGGAGAGATCTTCTTGTTCTTGCTCTTGAATGTTGTTGCTATCCCCATCCTTTTGAACATCTATCGAGGGTGTTTCATTTATTTGTAAAAGTTCCAATCCTTCCTCAACATCATCATCATCTTTCCTAGGCAAATCAACTTGTAAACCAATATTAGTCTCATCAAAAGTAACGTTTATAGATTCTTCAACAACAAGAGTTCGTTTGTTAAAGACCCTATAAGCCTTACTTTGAGGTGCATATCCTAGGAAAATGTCAATATCAATTTTGGAAGCAAATTTATCATGGTGATCTTTTGTATTTAAAATAAAATATTTACAACCAAAGATGCGAAAATATCCAATAAAAGGAGTTTTGCCATAAAATAGTTCATAAGGAGTTTTCTTAAGCTTAGGTCTAATCAAAACACGATTTAAAATATGGCAAGCCGTATTGACGGCTTCCGCCCAAAAATACTTAGGCAAATCAAAAGAATTTAATATAGTTCGTGCCATCTCTTGTATGGTGCGATTTTTCCGTTCAACAACACCATTTTGTTGTGGTGTTCTTAGAGCGAAAAACACATGAGTTATACCACGATGTGCACAAAAATCATAAAAAAAATATTTTAAAATTCACCACCATGATCACTTCTCAACTTTCAACTCTTTTTCATTTTCAATTCTTTTAACATGATTCGAAAATTCTTCGAAACATTCATCTTTACTTGTAAGAAAAATTGTCCATGTAAAACAAGAGAAATCATCAATGATAACAAAAACATAGTGTTTGCCCCCAAGAGAGGTAACACGCATAGGACCAAATAGATCAAGATAAAGTAATTGCAAATGTTTAGAAGTTGATACATCATTGATGGATTTGAAGGTAGACTTAGTTTGTTTACCTTTAGCACAATCTTCACAAATAGTATCTTTGATAAAATGCAAGTTTGGTAACCCTTTTACAAGATTCCTCTTGGACAATTTGGATATCAACTCCATGTTCGCATGTCCAAGCCTCTTATATCAAATCCAAGGGTTTTCATCAACCGCCACAAGGCATTTGACATCTTGATCTAATAGCTCATTCATCTAAAAAATGTATACGTTAGATTTTCTATTAGCAACAAAAATAGTTTTTCCATTTGAGCTAACAATGTATTTGTCCGGTTTAAAGGAAATATCAAAACCTTTATCACTCAATTGGCTAATGCTAAGAAGATTATGATTCAAGCCACTAACCAAATAAACATTTTCTATTATGGGAGAAGGTATATTACCAATGCATCCAATACCTATAATTTTACCTTTCTCACCACCACCGAAGGAGACGCTACCTCCTTCAATGCTTGATAGGGTTACAAATAGCTCTTTGTTGCCCGTTATATGATGTGAGCAACCACTATCAAGGTACCACATCTCTCTACATCGTGCTCGTGATGTTCCCTACAAGAGATGAATGTGTAGTAACTTTAGGTACCCAAATCTTGGGTCCTTGGTGGTTAGTAAGCTTGGTACCTTTAGGTACCCATGTCATTCCATAAAAATTATGATTGTCTTTTATCCTACAATGAGTAGAAATATGACTACGTTTCATGCAATATGTGCACACAAAATTTCTCTTGTGTGTAGAGGCTTGAGATCTATGAAATCTATTTCTCTCATGATGATGATAATTAGCATAAGCATGAGTGGGTCTAATCCTACCACTCTCAATTTGAAGTCTTTCAATCTTGGATCATAATTGTTTGTTTTCAAAATCAAGATCCCCTAGCAATTAATCTTTTAGAGCAAGAGATGTTTGTAGTTGTTCAAGTTTTAAGTCACAAGAAGCATGCAATTTTTTAAAGGAAGAAAATTCTTTTGACATCCTTTTAAACTCAATGTTTAATTCTTCTAATGTGGTAGCTAGATCACATTGCATATAAAAGGATTCACTTTCGGTGTCAGAAACTACCTCCTTTTCATAAGCCATGAAGCAAATGTTGGGATCATGAATAGCAATCTTAGCTCCTTCTTCATTGCTATCCGAATCGCTTGGTTCGGATTCCTCCCATTCGGCATACATGGCTTTCTTCTTCTTGTACTTCAAGTATTTGTTGGCCTTATTGTTTTGATGATGTTTAATAAACAATTTAATTCTAATGTTGTTTGTCTAGTATTTGTGTTTTCTTATTTATTATAGACAAACAACGTTGTTGGAGGTTGGATGGATTGAGCCTACACGATCATATCAAGAGGAGGTTGGCGGAATTGTGGAGAGAAGCATCGTACAATTCAAGTTCAAGATCCAAGTTTAGCTTCATCCGCAACATGTACCAAGTTGAGCTACAATGAAGATCAAGATCAAGCTTGGGTAAAACACATAAGTTTTGGTTTCTATGCATATATATAGTTATATATATACATACATGTGTTTTGAGTTTTTATGATTATATATATGAAAATATATATTTCATATTTCCTATTGTGTTTTTGAAAACATTGCATAGAATATGCAATTTTGTGAAAATATTGTATTCTTATTTGTAGACTTCAATATCAGTTTATACATGTTTTACTAAGTCTACAAAAACATTTCACAAAGTTTCAAAAGTTGGTTTATGTCAAAACATCAAAATTCAAGTATCTTATATTTTCATGTTTTGGACTATTTTATAAAATGATGATATTTATATATATATACACATAAGTTTTGGTTTCCATGCATATATATAGTTATTATCATGTCTACAATCATTCCCCAAAGTTTTACATTTTTTGGATTTTATTTGATATTTTTAAACAGTGTTTTAAAATCAGCAAACAGTTTTCAGAACCTGGTTTTTTCATATATCAGTAGTCGGTCAACCGCACCGGTCGACCTCTCATGTGTTCATTCATTATTGGGCAGCAGAGAGTTTGTCGGTCGACCGGTGCGGTCGACCGAGAGCTCAATATTTCCATCGGTCGACCGAAGATGTCTCTGCTTGTTTTTCTCGTTTTTGACCTGGATAGCGGTCGACCGAAATTTCCGTCGGTTGACCGAAATTTTCGCCGGTCGACCGCCCATGTATCCGTTGGCTTCCAACGGCTATTTTTCTGAGCTGATTTGATGGGCTGTTTTTGTCTTTTGCTTGGGGTTGTTGGCTGAGGTTTTGGAGGTTATAAATACCCTCCTTGATCTCAGTTATCCTCAAGCCAAGAAAAGTTTTTAAACAAGGGTTTAAGGTTTTTACTGTTTGTTTCAGTTTGGGTTTCTGTTTACAAAGGAGGAAGTTTTCACTGCAGATTGAGGGATTCGTTCTCAATCTTCTTCATCCTCTTCTTTGTGTTCATAGAGAAGTTTTCTAACTTTTTTCTCTAGCAATTTCATTATTGATTTTCATATTCTTATTATTGCTAGTTTGCTATTTGAGTTAGATTTTATTTTATCTCATTGTTACACACACCCACTTGAGCTTATTGTATTTGTATTCATAATATATTGTGGATTGGTGAGAGGTTGTAACATTGAGTGTGAGCTTTCATTGTGTTCTCATCCACAGTTGAGAACAATCAATTATTGTATTAAGCCTTAGTGTGTTGTGAAGTTTTCGGTGAACTAGAAAACCGATTGTGAGGAGTGACGTTGATCGGTGAGCGTTGAAAACCGACACTGTGAGGTGTAAACGTTATTCGGGTGAGCGTAGAAAACCCGGTTGTGATAGTGGATTTCTTCCCGGGAGTGGGGAGTGGAGACGTAGGACGGAAGGTCCGAACTCCGTGATCATATCTTGTGTTTGAGTGTGCTTTGGCGTTTATTTATACTTGTGTTTATATTTCTTGTCGCCATTGTCATTAGCTCATTATTTATATGATCCACTATCTAGTTTATATTGTTTACCCCTTGTGTTAGTTTTATATTCTTGCATATACATATATCATATTGTATAGGATATATCATCTTGTGTTAGTTTATATATCCTTGCATATATATATAATTCATCATATAGGATATATCTCATTGTTTAATTGTTTATCCTAGCTTACACATCTTGTTGCATTTCATACTTACTAGGATAACTTGTAAATTAGTTTTAATTGGCATTTAATCGGATTAGATTAGCATAAGACCCTAATCACCCCCCCCTCTAGGGTCTAACAGTGTTCAGTCGATGCATAAGAATCCCTAAGACCTGCATGACCCTATAAGGCATGATGCTGAGCGCTGAGCCTGGGTCTTAAACTTCTTGTTCATTTTAATGAGTCTAGATATTCTTCTAGAGAGGTGAGCCACTTCTCTAGAAAAATCAACTTCACTATCCGACGATGATGAGAAGTTATCATTAGCTCCCTTGAGAGCTATGGTCTTCATTTTTGGTGATGGCTCCTCAACTTCCCGTGGGGGCACTTCCTCCTTCTCCTTTCCCTTGAGCTTCTTCTCATGAACCTTAAGCTTGCCGATGAGGCCATCGAGAGCTAGAGTAGTAAGATCGTGAGCTTCCTCTATGGCCGTAGCTATGGGTTCCCATGCCGGAGTCAATGAACGAAGGATCTTGTAGTTCATCTCTTGGATAGTCAAACGCTTGTCAAGACCATGTAATTCATTGATTATGTTAGTGAAGCGAGAAAACATAGCATCAATGGATTCATTAGGAAGCATTTTAAATAACTCATAGTCATGCATAATCCCACTAATTTTGGATTCTTTAACTTGGGGGGTTCCTTTATGTGTAATACACAATTTTACCCAAATTTCGTATGCGGTTGCACACGTAGAAACCCTATTGTATTCATTAGGAGAAAAACCGCAAATTAAGGCATTCATAGCCTTAGCATTGAGATTAGCTTGGTGCCTTTCTTCATCGGTCATGTTACCAATCTTGGACTTTTCTACATACTTTTTCTCTATGAGTTCTAGAATGTCAAGATCAATGCAACGAAGGTAAATCCCCATTCTAGCCTTCCAATAAGCAAAATTACTACTGGTGAACAGTGGTGGTCTAGTGGTGGATTGTCTCTAAGGTGGTTAGACCAAAAACTAATACAGAGACCAAGCTCTGATACCAATTGTTGGACCCTGGAGGGGGGGTGATTAGGGTCTTAAGGCTATAATAGTGCAATAAAAAATAAGACAAGCAACACACAATAGAGAGAACAACCAAAGCAAATGAGATAGAGTTAGAAATCGTTATCCAAGTGACACGCGATGTGTTAACGAGGTTCGGTCCGCTGACCTACGTCCCCGCTTCCCACTCTCGAGGAGAATCCACTACACAACCCGGTTTGGAAGCCAGAACTTCTTCTACACAATGATCTCCATAAGATCTCACAACTACACAGTTGATCACCACAAGATCTCACTCCCACACAGTTGATCTCCATAAGATCAAGCTCTCAACAGTAGTAATGGTATAAAAATTCTCTTTTTATAATGTCCCTATGGCAAGGAGAAAGATTACACTGAAGCTAGGATGTGAACTTAAAAAACACAGAAAAACAGGTTTGAAAATTTTGGCTCTCAGTAAAAACAAATCTTTGGTTTTTCAAAGTGCTTGGGACAAGTTGAAGAAAACACTGCAGCCAAAACCAATACCCAAATCCCTCAAATCCCGTAAAAATCATCGCCTAAAAACTGTACGTAAAAGGCCGTTGGAGTAAGCGGCCGTCGATCGTGAAAATCTCGCGGTCGACCGCGAGCTATTTTCGAGGCTCGGAAAATTTCCAGAGACTTTTACGGTGGACCGTGGCGGTCGACCGTGGGAATTTTCGAGCTGACGGTCAACCGTGACGGTCGATCGCGAAAGTTTCTACTGCCCACTCAGGAAAATACACAGGCGTGGTTGACCATGGCGGTCGACCGCGAACTCAGGAAAATAGACAGGCGCGGTCGACCGTGGCGGTCGACCGCGAACTGACACAACAGATACAATATTTTAAAACCAGTTTTGACTCTTTAAAAAATTTGTAAAAATACTGAAATGACTTCTAAAAATTGTGTAACTTTGTAAATTGTTTTTAACACTAAAAACAAACTATTTGGAAAAGGAATTTTACGAAAAGGTCCTCATACTTGTGAAAAATGATATTTTATCAAAACGATCAAAAATATAAGTATGAAAACGTGTGTGTGATATCCCAATAGCTTCAAGTAAAATCTATAACTACTTGCCTATATTTTAGCACTAGAGAGAAAAGAAAAACTAGCTAATATCCTCACATAGAATTATAATTCTTTGAGTCTTGATATAGCTTTGAGTTGATGAAGCTTTGACTTGTATGTGTTGTTCTTGATTAACATTTGCTTCATCACTATGCCTCCTCCTCCTTTGGATATCATCGTTGTAGCTTATATTCCATCCAATCCTCCATATGTGGTACTAACAAGCTTGATATATATATTAACTACAATATCACTTAACAAGCAATTAGTACCGATAATGGTGGTTATAAAACATCATCAAAACATAAGGGCTAACATACTTCTGCAGCGTGACTCCTCTACTCAGCTTCGTGCTTATTCTGATGCTGGTTGGATCTCTGACAAGGATGATTGTCGCTCTTAGTATGGCTTTGCCATTTATTTTGGCCCAAATCTTCTCAGTTGGACTTCTCGGAAGCAACGAGTGGTAGCCCGATCAAGCACAGAGGATGAATTCTGCGCTCTTGCTTATACGACTGCTGAGTTATCATGGCTACAACAACTTCTCCATGAACTTGGTGTCACACAATCACAACCACCTACCCTTTTATGTGACAACATTGGGGCAACATTCATGACAGCAAAACCCCGTCATCAGCTCTCGCTCGAAGCACGTTCATCTTGATTATTATTTCGTTCAAGAACACGTTGACTTAGGTCTTCTCAAAGTTCAACATATCGTCTCTGTTGATCAACTTGCTGATATCTTTACTAAGCCTCTTGGCTCACCTCGGTTCAGTTTCTTAAGGTCCAAGCTCCAAGTACGGACCCGCACTTGATCTTGTCGGGGGGTATTAGCGTAATCATAGGGTCAAACTGATAGCATTCACTACTAGAAAATGGGTTATTGCCTACGGATATTTAGCGACGGAATTTTCTGTCGCTATAACGTAACTTATAGCGACGGAATTTCCGTCGCTATTTATCCGTAGGAAAATAGCTTTATAGCGATGGAAAATTATATTTTAGCGACGGAATATTTCCGTCGCTAAAATAATAGCGACAATATTAAATTTTGTCGGTAAATCCAATATAGCGACGGAATTTCCGTCGCTAAAACAGTTTTTAGCGACGGAATTATCCGTCGCTAAAACTTTTCGGTGGGAAAAAAATTTCGGGCGCGGGCGCCCAAAATTTTGGGCACCCCGCGCCCGTTTTTACCGAGACCAACCCCCCCTTCTCTCAGAACCCGAGACCCCCCCTCTCTTTCCCCCTCTCTCTCTCCCAGATCCCGACCCCCCAACCTCAGACCCTCGTCGCCGCCGCCTTCGCCGCCGGCTTCGCCGCAGCAGCCGCCATCTCCTCCACCGCGCCGCCTGAATCCCATCGCCGCCTCGCCTACCTCCACCAGATCCCGTCGCGAGCACGTCCTGCAGCAGCCGCCCTCTCCTCCACCGCGCCGCCTGAATCCCCAGCGCCGCCGCTCGTCGCCCTCCCCAGCGCCGCCGCTCGTCGCCTGAATCCCCAGCGCCGCCTGAATCCCCGACGTCCGATAGCTCTTAGATCTGCCCCGATCTCAGATCCTTCGTGAGCTCCTCCTTTAGCCGCTATCGACGCCGTCTCGTTGTCCTCACGTCACCGACAACCCCGGCAGCCCCTCTCCGCTGATCCTCTCTCCCGTCGCCGTCAAGTCCAACGCCACGAACCAAGGCAAGACTTATTTGGACTTGTTATTCTCTCATGCTCAGTTATTACGGATTAATTTCATGTTGTTTATTAAGTATAATAGATGATACATGTGGTATAAGCATAATACGTATACTGTCAGTTGATTATTAGATTAGTTCTTCTATGTTCACGATGAAAAGTTATTATGGTTGTGTGTTGAAGATTAGTCATTATTGTTAGCAATTATTTTCAATATTGTAGTTGGGTAATATTATGGCGATGTTGAATTATTTTGTTATATGATGTGTCGTAATACTAGGAAAGCGAGAGAAAAGAAGTATTTTAAAGAAAATGAATATTTTAAAGATTATTTTAGAAGTAACTATTATAAATAAATAAAAATAATTTATTTGTGAAGAGGATTATTTTAGAAAAATTATAATACTTTAAATTAATTTATTTTTGAGATATATGCATACAGGATTGTTGGCGGCGTATATGCATACAGGATTGTTGGCGGCGCTTACTCGTTGTTCTCCGTGTACTATAGTGTACTCGGAGAACGAATTGGGATCCTCTCCTAATGAATCCTCTTCTAATACCTACTAATAAGAAGATCTTGGCCTTTGATTTATCAATCAAAGGCCAATATCTAGGCCTTATCTCCCGCCTACTTTTGTGCATGAGGAGATCTTGGCCTTTGATTGATAAATCAAAGGCCAAGATCTCATTAGGAGATATTAGGAACCCTCTCATTAGGAGAGGATCCGGATCCGATTAAGTACAGCGGGTAGGTGCTGCCGAAATTTTGACGAAATAAAAGTACACTTGAACACACGTAAATACATATACACGCTACGTTTACATACCTAATGGGATAGAAGCCTTCCTCTGACAGCCGATCACACACACTTGTCCTATAACTTAAAATGATATATGTAGGGATATGCTCACTTCCATTAATTTTTAAATTCTAGATGCGGACAATTCCTGACAAATCGTTCATGGGCATACCACGTGATCGAAGGCATCTAGACACTCGATACAAGGATGGGATAGAAGCTTTCTTAGCCTACTCTGACACCAACCCTCTACGGTCACTCAGCGGGTTGATTTTTTGTCCTTGTAAGAATTGTAGGAATGATAAAATGCTCACTAGGAGTGACGTAAGTTTCCATCTGTCAATCAATGGATTTGATAGCTCTTATGTATTTTGGAGTCATCACGGTGAAGGCGTCCCGGTGATGCAATTAGAGGAAGAGTTTACTGATGTCGACAATCCGACAATTGACACAACTGATATGTTGGAAGATATTCTTACCGTGCCGTCTTCGAGTGATGTTAACACTACTGATATGTTTCAAGATGTAGCCCGATTGATGAGACTTGTTGAAGAAAACGAGTCACCGTTATACGAGGGTTGCACCGAGTTCACAAGGCTTTCTTTTATGCTGAGGCTTCTTCATATCCAAACACTCAGTGGGATGGCTGTTACACATTTCGAGATGTTATTAGACTTGCTCAGGAAAGTCATTCCAGGCGGCGAGAAGAGCATCCCCACAACTTATTATGAAGCTCACAAGATTGTTGATACCCTGGGTCTTGATTACAAAAAGATAGACGCCTGTCCTAATGACTGCATCTTGTACAATAAGGGTAATGAAGGTCTAGAGGAATGTCCGACGTGTCATGTATCACGCTGGAAAAAACATACGGGCACATCTGAAGGCATATCATCCAATAAACAGAGCAGAATCCCTGTGAAGGTTCTCCGATATTTTCCAATTATTCCTAGGCTGCAGAGGTTTTATATGTCTGCCGAGCTGGCTGAGAATATGCGATGGCATTCGACCGATCGTAAAGAGGACGGGAAATTGAGACATCCTGCTGATGGTGAGGCATGGAAGCACATCGATCGTATATACCCTGACTTTGGTAAGGAGTCTCGGAATATTAGGCTGGGGCTTGCTAGCGACGGATTTAATCCGTTTGGAGTAATGAGCTCTGCTTGGTCTACCTGGCCAGTGTTGCTGACACCGTACAACATGCCCCCGTCGATGTGCATGAAGCAACCGTACATGATACTGTCACTTTTGATCCCTGGAAGATATTCTCCTGGAAATGACATCGATGTTTTCCTCCAACCATTAATTGACGACCTGAAGCTTCTCTGGGAAAAAGGTGTCAGCACTTATGATGCTTATGGTAAGGAGTCTTTCTGTATGCGGGCAATGGTCATGTGGACAATTAATGACTTCCCGGCATACGCTAACCTGTCTGGATGGTCGACGAAGGGTCAGATTGCTTGTCCGGTTTGCATGTCAGATTATGAGGGAAAGTTCCTGAAATACAGCCGCAAGTTCTGTTATTGGCAACACAGAAGATGGTTACCTACAGGGCACAAGTTCAGAAAGTTAGTAGGAAAGTTCGACGGCAATCCAGAAAACAGACCGGCACCACCAAGGCTGACCGGGGAAGAAATATTTGAGCTTCTACATCCTCTACCTAAAAAAATATTTGGAAAGAAAAGATTCAACAAAGAAAATCCATTTGGGGTTAGGAGAAAAATATTGAAGCAAAATTGGAAGGGAAGGGGAAAGGGTAAGCAAACAAGGATGAGAAATAAACCTCGCACTGTCCAATCGCATGTGCGTGTCTCTAAGGGTACTGAACTTCCGCATGGATGGTCAAAATTCAGCATATTTTATCAATTGCCATATTGGAGAAGTTTAAAAATACGTCACAACTTGGATGTCATGCACATCGAGAAGAACATATGCGAGAATCTCTTGAACACTTTGTTGCAGGACGGGAAAAAAATCAAAAGATGACTTAAGGGCACGTCGAGACCTAGCAGAATTGAACATCCGTCCCGAACTGCAAGCTATAGATAAGGGTGACGGAAAGTTTGTACTCCCAGCCTCCCGTGTCACACTGTCGAAGGATGAGATCCATAATATGTGTTTATTTCTAAAGTCCGTGAAGACACCGGATGGTTATGCTTCAAACATTTCAGCAAATGTGCATATTGAGGACAGGAAAATTTTGGGACTCAAGACACATGACCATCATATTCTATTGCATCAACTTCTCCCGGTTGCGTTGCGACATGCTGAGAAGGAACTCGCGATGGTGGTAATAGAATATTGCGGTTTCTTCAAGCAGTTGTGCTCCAAGGTGATTGATGTCAGGGAGTTTGAAGAATTAGAGGGACGTGTAGCCAATACACTGTGTAAAATGGAAATTCTATTTCCACCCTCGTTCTTTACGGTCATGGTGCATCTCACAATACATTTAGCATATGAAGCCCGCATCGCAGGACCAGTTCAATATCGCTGGATGTACCCTGTGGAGAGGTATTTATTATTATAATGCTCAATTAATATTTGTTAAATTACGTATATCAGTTTTATTTTGTCACAAATCATGAAACTATATGCTTGTAGGTATTTGGGTTTCATGAAACATTTGATGCATAATCGTGCACGTCCTGAAGGATCGATAGCAGAGAACTATATAAGTAATGAGAGTTTGAATTTCATCTCTCGTTACTTGCGGGGTGTGGAGACAAGGCTCAACCGTCCCCAACGAATAATTGACGGAACATTCTATAATGATCGTGGGGAGGACACTAGATTCCCCAGAATGGAGCTAGATCAAGCCCACACATATATCTTGAGCAATGATACTACATTTAACATATACGCGACGTAAGTATTTAACTGTTTGAATCAGATCATATCACATCACAATAACTATCTCTATTTAACTGTTGTAAATGATTTTATTCTAGGCTTCACATCCGATATGTCCAGACTATTCTTAAATGCAGAACAAAAAACAAAAGAGTTATGGACACACACTCTAGACAATTCCCTGCATGGCTGAAGGGTGAAGTAAGATTTATTTACATTTCTGATTCGTATATCAAATATGTGCCTGCCAACAGATATTTAAACTATTTGTTTCTTTTCTTAAAGGTTGACCGACGTATTACGAATGGGGTTAACCTGCCTGAGAAAATATGTTTATATGCCAGAGGTCCTTCTAACGTGGTTAAGCGTTATGGAGGCTACTGTATCAACGGCTTTAGGTTTAACACCATCGGTTTCGAAGAGAGACGACAAACGCAAAATAGCGGTGTGTTCTGCTCCTTCTCGCAACTGTCATACGCTAGTTCAAAAGATCTAAATCCGATACAAGGTGAAATCTATTGCTACGGTCAGGTAGAAGACATTGTGGAGATTTTCTATGGGATTAATAATGAAGTCAGACATGTGATGTTTAAGGTTCGTTGGAGTGAGCTGAAAAAGGCGAAGGATGACTACGGTTACACACTCGTTAATCTTAACAAGGAAATATATCAGACTGAAAAGTACATGTTAGCTGCTCACGCAAAACAGTGCTTTTATGTCAAAGATATAATGAAAAATGATGAATGGGTTGTCCTTAAGAATCCGCCTAGATCCTACATTCATGAAGCCGTGTCTGACGAAGATCATGAAGATGTTATCTTGGCCGACGAAACAGTTGCTGAGTTTTTCTTGACACAAAATAATCTGGTGGATGAAATTGTACTGGCGCGCCCTGATGTACCTGCGATTATATGTGAGCCAAGGCGTAAAATAAAAAAACGAGTCCACGGTAGAGTCGATAAAACTATAAGGACAGTCCTTTTGTCTGCACGCACACGGTCGCAGGCTAACCGCACACGGTCGCAGAGTAGAGCCTCAACATCATCATCATAATATAATGCTTGGTTATGATTTAAAAAGAACATTCATGTATCTGTTTGACTGGTTAACATGTATCAGTTTGTGTTATGTATTATAGTATTGCCTTTATATTATCTGTTTGACTGGTTATCATGTATCAGTTTTTGTCATGTATTATAGTTTTGTTGGGTACTCATTATGTTTTCAAAGTATAGATGACAAAAGGATTACGTAAGAGAGCGCTTGAGAGACTTATTGGTAGACATTCTGGAGGCGACGCACATGGCTCTACGTCAGGTATTTTTATTTATTTATTATATCTGTACATTTCTATAAACTATTAATACGAGCCTAACATTATTTTTTCACATTTCCTACGCAGGCCGCATCGCTGCTACACATGACGGGCCGCCACAGGACACAGGACGAGGAGATGCTCCACCTGATGCGGAGACACTCGTTGATCCTGCCCAGCATGCAGAGATGCCGCCGTCGCCTCCTCAGGCTGCAGATGTATTGGAGGAGCGCCGATATGAGCCATATAGCGCAGCTGTAGAAGCTGCGCCACTACCGCCGGATTCTATTCCGGATCAGCGAGCCCACGACCCGGCCAAGGTGAAGGAGGATTGGGATGCTTATCATGATTTGCGACTTATCGCACAGCAGAGGTATGAACAAGCAAGGCGTAGATGCCTCGAATTGAAAGGTGTGTATAGATTTTTATAGTTTATATGTTAATATTTTAATTTGTATTATCGATATTGATTGATTTATATTTCGCCTGAATTTCATTTTTTCGTAGGTACCGAGCGACCTACTAGGCGCGGCCGCAGTAGTACCAAGCCACAGAACCTCGTCCCAGATATTCGTCGGAGGGCCGTGATCCGATGGGAGAACGGCGTGCCTGTCGGGCCATTTGCTAACTCTTTCAACAATTTCCTCGCCGCTTTAGCCAGGAGACATGATTTCTTCAACATATATTTGACGTGGAAGTCGCAGCGGATTGATGCGCTGGTGGCTTGTTGGCGATATATATGTGTGAGTCATTTATTTTAATTCTCATAATTATTAGTCATTTTATTATTTTGTTTAACACACTGATTTGTATCTCTTTTTTCATTGTATGCTGAAGCGATTTTTCTTTCTTGACGATTACGCTTGTGCCTGGACTTACTGCTTCACGCAAATCAATCTATCGTTCAAGAGGTGGCGGTCAGAGCTGAAGAAAAAATATTTTACTCAAAGAACAGAAGATTGGGAGCGTTACTGGCATCTTGACGAGCGCGCCGTGGAGTTGATTTTTTTTGCACTTTGCGATTATTGGGACACGGCCGAAGCTCAGGTATTATTGAAGTATATATCTTCGTTTATTGTTTGAAATTCTATATTATATCTGTTCAACATTCTTTTGCAGGAACAAGCTAAAATAGCAAAGAGGAACCGCAATGCGCCCCACAGTTACGAGCATCACGGGGGCTCCAGGTCCTTCAGCCAGCATTATCATCAATTGGCGCTTGAGGTATATAATATATTAGCTCTTAGGTTATCAATTTGAGTATAATTTATGTGTTATGAGTTAATGATATATGTGAATAAAATAGGGAAGGGGAGAACTCGGGCATTTTGCAGATCGTATTCTGACTGGTTGGAGTCCAAATTACGCCGATGAAGTGAAGAAAGCGCAGAACCGGGATCTGGCTGTAAGTAGCAGTTAATTTGTATATTTAATTTTTATAACAATGCATTTTAAATGTGTTAGAATTGACCGGGTTGTTTTGGTATATCGCAGGAGAAATTACATGCTAAGGTGCAGGAGCAATTATCACAGACTCAGGTCGATTCTAACACTCCGACCCGATTAAGTAGAGAGGAGGAGGATAGCATCATCGAGACGGTCATTGGACCGAGTAGGAAGAACAGATACAGGTGGAGAGGATCCGAGCATCGGCCGTACGAGTCCAGTAGCACCTACGAGTCTGCAGCTCCACCAGGATGCAGTTCTTCTCAAGACCCGACTATGGAGCAGCGGATGAAAGCGATGGAAGATTGGCAGTCGCGTCGGGAGTCGGAGCTACTCCAGATGGCGGAGGAAGAACGGAGGCGTCGGGAGCAGAGGGAGCTGGAATTCACCCAGTTTATATCGACTCTACCTTCTGATGCTCAGGAGGCATATAGGAGACGGTTTTTGGCGGATCAGGTAATATATATATATATGTATATTTCTTTTTTAATTAAATGAATTAAATATAAAATTCTTACTTAGTTACGAGTATGCCGTGTGACTAAATGATATCACACAAACTGTTACACACAAACTATATCTCTCTCCGAAACACAACTAAAATTATATACTTAATGTTTTTATGTGATGGTGGTGTTGATGGTGCGTGCATGCGTAGCGATGGTTGTATTGGATAGTGAGTTGGTTAGTTAGTTGTTATTTTGTTTTGTTGTGGGGCGTTCGTGTGTAGGGTCGTTGGTTATGTTGTTGGTTGGTGGGTGTTTTCGTCGTGGTGGTGGTGGTGGTGGTGATGATGATGATGATGGAGGGGGAGGGGGTGGGGGGGGGGGAGGAGTTTGGTTGGTTGGTGGGGGGGGCGTAGGGTCGTTGGTTATGTTGTTGGTTGGTGGGTGTTTTCGTCGTGGTGGTGGTGGTGGTGGTGATGATGATGGAGGGGGAGGGGGTGGGGGGTAGGAGTTTGGTTGGTTCGTGGGTGGGGGATTGTTATTGTAGTGGTGGTGGTGTTGTTATTGTTGTGTTGTGGTGTTGCATGTGTTGTATTGTCGTGATCGTTATGTGCGTGCTTGATGTTGGGTTTGGTCGTGGTGGGGGAGGGGGAAGTGTGGGGATTGGGTTGAGCTGGGTACTCGTGCGTGCGTGTGTGCGTGTCGGTGGAGATAGGTACGGGTGTGTGCGTTGTTAAAAACATGTGCGTGCTTGCGTATAATACATAAATATATGCCATGATACTCTCTCTTAATCATATAACATGTAAGAATATGCCATGATACTCTATTATTGCTATACTTGCATGTTATGCCTTGTTGTTTTATAATTTGTTACTTTACTGTAAAATTCAGTTTTTGATGATGTACGTATTGCTCTATAACGTTTTATTTATTTTTTTAGGCTGGGACTTCTCGACAAGGTGGAGGTGGTGATGAGGATGAGGATGATGATGATCGGGACTGAGTTTATTTGTTTTAACATTAAAAACAATGGGTGTGCTGTATAAACATTTCTAATGTTGGGATATTTATTATGTTTTTAGTGAAATAATTGTTATATATGCGTGAAATATGTGTTATATGTGCTTGTGTTGTGTAAATTTATTGTACATGTTATTGTTGTGAAATATATTGTACAGGAATTTCTTATTTTCAAAAAAAATTTAAAAAAAATTCAGATTATTTTTAGCGACGGATATTCCGTCGCTAAAAGCTCTTTTAGCGACGAAAAACTGACACGCTAGATGTGCACTAAACAACATTTAGCAACGGATTTTCCGTCGCTAATATATATTGGCGACGGAAAATTATATAGCGACGGAAATAGGGCGACGGAAATACGGTCGCCAAAAGAATATTTTGGCGACGGAAAATCCGTCGCCAAAAAATATAGCGACGGTTAATTGTATAGCGACGGAAAATACCGTCGTCAAAAAATTATACTTTGGCGACGGATTTTCCGTCGCTATATATCCGTCGCTATAAATTAGCGACGAATTTGCCATCGCTAAAGGTAGATTTACCTACCCTGACAATAGTGACGGATTTTTAGCGACGGAATTTCATTTTTTCCGTCGCTAAAACTTTTAGCGACGGATTTTGGACTCTTGGCGACAGATTTGTCCGTCGCCAATAGTCCCCTTTGCAGTAGTGATTGATTTAGGATCTGATAGCATTGATTTAGGATCTGATAGCATTGACCTTCCTTATTTATAATTATCATTAATTAGAGGATTGTAATTAGCATTGATTTAGGATCTGATGTAATCCCTTGTACTCTATTTATACGCTCCTATTGTGAATGAGAGCATTGATTTAGGATCTGATGTAATCCCTTGTACTCTATTTATACGCTCCTATTGTGAATGAGAAAATTAACAATTCATTCAATCTCTTTCATTATAGTGACTAAGGTTTTTAGATCTGGCCCCTGAGTATAAGTAATATGTAATTGAAGAAATATAGATTTCTTTCTTCCAATTATAAATAAGACCTTGCTTTAATCAAGGCGAAGCCTTTTTCAATTCAAGTTCGGATCAAAAATTAAAACTCTCACTTTTTAGTGATGGCACACTTGCTGTTACTGCCGGTGATTACTCTTTCATCACTCGCATTGCATGTGAAAATGGAATAAATTTATAAACTGGCAATGTGTATGTCACGTGAGGGATAGCTAGCCGTTGAGAATTTGGATATTTGATATTTGAAATTCAAAATTCAAAGCTTTCTCGGTCGGACTAAATGCCTGTAGTTACAGTTGTACCATGGGCCTCTAAAAAAGTCTGAATCTCTCATCCCAGCCGAAAATGGTAACAGCATTGGGTTTTTTTTGGATTTCCTGGTCGGAGCCTTCTGAGACCAGCTAAATAACTGAAAAGTTGATTTATCTAATATATAAAAAACTAAAAGTCGATTTAAAAAGACTCGTCGTACTTCTAGATATGGGTTCTTCCGATATTAGCTCCCCATATCTTTAATATTTCTGTTAGCCCCCGAAATCTTTGAAATTGTTCTGAGACCCCTCAAATGCTAATAATATGTTGAAATAAGCCCCCTTGTTAAAATTGTTGAAATTGAAGGAATATTCTATTTACTTTACCTTTTTCGGTGATTTGTCAGTTATATCTCTCACACAATCCCAATACCATCAACCACTTTAACTTATACATAGTTAAGCTCCCCAATTCCGCTTAATAAAACCCGAACTCAAACACATTTTCTACTTTATCTTCTTCAATGTCTTCCCCAATGACTCTTTTCAGCCCTAATCCCATAAATTTATAACATATAGATTCCCATAAATTTATAACATATAGATTCCCGTTCGGGAAGATGTTAGAAAAAATAAAGTGAAAAATAGGTTTTAGTTAGGCTTTTATTAGACAAATTTGGAAAACTTAATGGATGTAAGTTAAAGTGGTTAATCAATTTGGGTTTGCATGTGAGAGATGTAATTTGCAAATCATCAAAGAAGTTAAACTAAACAAAATTATTCCAATATAGTAATAGGATTTGGCGGGTCTGAGATCAATTTCGAAGATTCAATGGGTCGATATCAAAATATTAAGGATTTGGGGCGGGCATGAGATTAATTTTAATGATTTGAGGGTCTAATATACTAAAGATTTGGGGGTATAATATCGAAATAACTCTTTAGATATACGTTTCTTTAAGTTATTTTATTTAGAACATATCACCAAATCATCACTAGTGTGCGGCCCATGCGAAGCACGACCTTTCCTTTTTTTTATTACTACAGTAATCCGATTTTTTAGTTGCTACAACATTTTTAAATGCCACACTAAACTTTTAAAAAAAATACTACAAATAATATTCTTTTAAAAATGCTATAGGATCCCACATATGCTACAACAATATTTTAAAAAAAATACTACAGTAATATTTTAAAAAAATAATGCTACAATAATTTTTTTTAAAAATTACTACAGTACCCGCCTATGCTACGAAACAATATTTCTTTGAAAAATGCTACAGTAATAAATCTACTGGAAATTGCTGCAATATTTACTGTAGCATGAATAATGATTCTTGGGTCCTCCCATTATTATAGAAGAATAGATACCAATAAAAAAAGCATCGAGTTATCCTGATTTTGGAAGGTTGTAATCAATATTCAAAATTTTAGGTCATATACACCTAATAATTACACAGGTCATTATTAGTTCATTTTTTGCCAGTTCAATTTAAATTATGAGTAAACCAAAATTGGTATGTTTCTTAACACTCTTGGCTGGTGTGTCTTTGGCGTAACAAGCAACAACTGTTAGTTTTGATATGGATACGTCAATGATCAAGATTTTGGCGGTTAATAAAATGCCATGCTAACAATATACAAGATGAAGAAAAAGACATTAATTTGTCTTCAGATATATCTACTAAGCTTAATAACTAATTTTTGCTAGTTAAAAAAAACTTACATATTTAAAAGTTAATATCCACTGTTAGTGATCCCGACGATTGGGAGGTTTAAATATAATATTTACAGACTTGAATTCAAATTTGGGCTGGCTTATAAAAAGAAAGGCTTAAAAATTAATTTGTTTCTTAAACTAGTTACACAATTATACAACAATTGTTTCTAGTTTCGACCTTCATCAAAATTCCCAATAATACAAAATTTCACAATGACCTTCATGTGAGCTAATAAACTCACACCCAAATTAATAACGAAAAATAACAACCTTCATCAGAATTTCGCAATAATCAAATATCATCTTCCCCCAGTTCAAAAATAACATTCAAAATAAATCACACATTTCCACACACATCTCAAACAAAAAAAAAAAACTGAAAATGCCTAGGCCCCTCAAAATCTTGATATCTCAAACAAAAAACTGAAAAAGCCAAGGCCCCCTCCTAATAATCTGGGTTTTTGAGGACTTCCAAATTTGCCGGCCCCACCTTCGTCCTTTATTTATTACACCGAAGGTACCATCAAAAACCCACGCCTTTTCAAGTTCAAAATTTAAAAGTAACCCCCTGAGGATCCCCTCACCATCTTCTCATCCAGCGGTGGTGACCACACCGCTCCTCATTCAAAACCTCACTTCTTTACTGAGATTATCACCAACGATCAACGGCTAAAATCTTCTCCGAATTCAAAACTCCCCTTTTTCCCTCCCTCAATAAATACGAACAAAAAACCCTCTAAATTTCCAGATTTTCCTCCTTTTAATCCGCTTTATTGTCCAAAATTAGGGCTAGTCTTTAAACAAAAAATGTCGTCGACTCGTCGAGCGTCGATCTCTTCGTCGTCGGTGGCGGCCACGGCCTCCTCCCTGGCGAAGAGGAGAGCGTCGG
>NC_033794.1:55469412-55488000 GCF_001876935.1 Asparagus officinalis
CCCGCAGCAGGCTAAGAAGAGGGTTGCGCTCGGGAATTTGACCAATCAGGCGGTTGCATCGAGGGGTTTTTCTCGAGCTCCGGCGTCGAAGGGGACCAATGTAAGTGAATTTGGTAACTGACATTAGGATTTGATATTAGGCCGTTTGCCTTGTGATCATCTGTTGATGCTGGTCGACGCTTCTTTCTAATTTTTTTTTGTTTAGTGTTGCTGAAATTGGGTTGCGTTGCATTTAGGGTCTTTAAAATGTGACAAATAATGATAATTAATTTTTTTTGTCGGTGGTGCTGTTTCGAAGTATTAGTTTTTGTATCTATTATTTAAATTCTAGCGTACTTATAGTGACTTTATTGCTTCAGATAAATGAACAAGGATTATGGTATTTTACTTAAAAAAAACTGGTTGCTAAACTCATGGTGTGTGTCTTTTTGAAAGTTCATGGTTGTTTATAATTTAGTTCAATGGGCCCTTGAATCAAGTAGCTATCATTCCACAGACATCTGATGATAGAATTGTGCTGCGGAGTTGACCCGTGCCAAGTTGTATTTGGATGTATGTCAATTAAGTCCTAATATGAGTAAATCATCATGTTTTCAAATGCACCGTGTTTTTCATAAATGTTGTACGAAATTAATGCGGGAAATACTTTTTTCCCCCCAATTAGTAGACACAGGTTACAGTCATCCTGTTGTTATCCTTTTTCACGGTTCTCACTCTAGTGCGTGGAAAATCTTAATCACGATCATATTTATTGAAGTTTATTATATATGAAAATTAGACTGGTCAGGCTTAGTTTTCTTATTGACTGCATTTTCGGTTAAAAATAAACTGACATGAGGTTACTACAGAAGGCGAATACAACATCTGCTACAGCTTCTATTGTGAAGAAGGGATCAGCTACGTCTGCTCGTGACGGGGGATTACATCGTAATTCTTTAGCTACATCCTCTGTTGTGAAACCGGCTACTAGTACATCAAGCAAGGCTCCTTTGCTCGCTATAAACAATGAACCTAAGAAAACGGCTGGTGCAAGACTTGTACCTTGCAATGCTGCCATGTCCCCAACTCGGTCCAGAAACTCTTCTATTTCTTCAGATGAAAGTATGTCTACTTGTGAGTCTATGAAAAGCCCGGAGTTTGAGTATATAGATAATGCAGATTCAGCTGTGGCTTCTTTGGAAAGACGAGCTATTAACAATCTCCACATTTCTGAGGTGTCAGATGCAGATGGTTGGTTTTCTCCACTAGTCGAAGTTCTTCTTATTTAATGCCCTTAGTTTTGAACAAAGCATGATTTTTTTGGAAGTATTACGTTTTGCTTCATATATGCTTCTAGGCTCCTAATAGTGTATTTAGCAGGATACACATGCAAGAGAGAGATTGCTGTACCCATGGAGACTGATAACATCATTGATGTTGATGATGACCACAAGGATCCCCAGTTGTGTGCAACACTTGCTTGTGATATTTACAAACATTTACGGATAGCAGAGGTGATCCTTTTCTTCTAGTGACCTTTTATGTGTATTGATGCGTGTGCCTTTGTTCATGAACATGTATATGCCAATGTGTGTATATTGTGTGCACGAAACTGAAAGCCAACTAGGTCTATATATTTTTCATCATAGCACTTTTTTGTCTGGTTTTGTTCATGAACATGTATATGCCAATGTGTGTATATTGATGCGTTCTTCTTGCTGTTGTAGGCTAAGAAAAGACCTTCTACGGACTTCATGGAGAGGGTTCAGAAAGATGTAAATGCAAGCATGCGCTCAATCCTTATAGATTGGCTTGTAGAAGTACATCAAGATCTTGCTCTCTTTCTGTTAAACATTTTCTTTAATGATCAAGTTATTAATAATATTAAACTGCAGGTTGCAGAAGAATACCGGCTTGTACCAGACACACTATACTTGACTGTGAATTACATTGACCGGTATCTCTCTGGTAATGAGATGAACCGCCAGCGACTGCAGCTTCTTGGAGTTGCTTGCATGTTGATAGCATCGTAAGATTTTTTTTCTCCCTCCATTGTGACGTATAATCTCCTAACATATTGATATTCTTCTATGGTGATGATGATACAAAACAATTTTAGGAAATATGAAGAGATATGTGCGCCACAAGTGGAAGAATTTTGCTATATAACCGACAACACTTACTTTAAGGAAGAGGTGTGGTGTTTAACCTCTCAGACTTTTAGTATCATCATCGGTTTCCTATTAATAATTTGATCCACAGGTATTGCAAATGGAAGCTGCCGTTCTAAAGTACTTGAAGTTCGAAATGACAGCCCCAACAACCAAATGTTTCTTGAGGTAATAGTCAACTTGTTCTAAAGTACTTGAAGTTCGAAATGACAGCCCCAACAACCAAATGTTTCTTGAGGTAATAGTCAACTTCTCTAATAACTATATCCCATTTCTTCAACAGCCCCAACAACCAAATGTTTCTTGAGGTAATAGTCAACTTCTCTAATAACTATATCCCATTTCTTCAACAATAACAACTCCTCATTGTGATGTTTGTACTTTTGTTGATCAATGTAGGAGATTCGTCAGAGTTGCTCAAGGATGTGATGAGGTGATTTTCTACCTTGTTTTATTTTCTTTCTTTCTTTTATTCTTTTCTTTCTAAAAAGTTTTCTCATACACTAGTGTTTCTCATGTTTGTTTTATAATGCAGGCTCCCCTACTACAATTAGAGTATCTTGCCTGCTATATTGCAGAGTTATCACTTCTTGAATACGATATGCTTGGTTATCTTCCATCATTGACAGCTGCTTCTACTATTTTTCTGGCAAAGTTCATACTTCAACCAACAAAACATCCTTGGGTATATATAACTATGTCTCTTTGTCTTATATGGTTATCCAAAGAGGTTCACATCCTAATATCATTTTCCTGTTTTTATCTTTGTAGAATGCCACCTTGCATCATTACACCCTGTATCAGCCCTCTGAACTATGTGAATGTGTGAAAGCTCTACATAATCTTTATTGTTATAGCCCTGGCAACAACTTGCCAGCAATCAGGGAAAAATACAGCCAGCACAAGGTAAGAAACTGCTCTTTGTTCAATTCCTGTGTTTGTCCTTTCAGCCCAGACGTTTGATTCTGATTTAAAATTTCATGCTCTTAATTTTTTCAGTACAAGTATGTGGCCAAGAAATTTTGCCCTCCATCAATACCTACAGACTTCTTCCAGAGTCCAAGCAATTAGGTTTTACATCAAGAGCCATCCAACTCTTTGTTGAATGTTTTCAGTAACTTGTTGTGAGTGATGTACCTTCGAGTTGTGATAATCTCGGGCTATGATCACTCTCTGTGTTGACTTGTTCCAATTGTAGATTTTAGAGCAGATGTTTTTACTAATAAGGATATGGTATTGGTGAAGGTGCCAAGAATCTGCTGTTGTAATTTTCCATGCAATTTTTTTCTTCCTTAGGTCATCACAAGGCCATTATCTTGAAGTTTTCAGATCTTGATGTCGGTTTTGATGCTAAAGCGTCTGTCCTCGAGAAATATAACAAGCTGTGAAGAGGAATAGTCAGGTAGCTTGTTGATGAAATATAGGTGTCTGTCCTCGAGAAATATAGCAAGCTGTGTAGAGAAATAGTCAGGTAGCTTGGTGATGTAGAAAGTTCTAAATGAAATTCACACTTTTGAAGGATGAAGCTACATTGGCTATTTCTCTACAATCTCAGGTATAGCAAATTATTAAGGGACCTGATTCCGGAATACTCACTGTTTTGGATGGAATGTGATACTGCGCACTTTCATGTCTTGTTTATGCAGAACTCGGTCAAAAAAGCAAGCTTCTTGCTTTATTATTTTTTTTAATGACTTATCTACTCTTCTATACAAATGGTAGAAGTCTCGGTTCGCTATTCATGCTACAGTAAATACTACAGTAACATTTACCGTAGTATTATTATTATTTTGAAAAAAGCCTTCGTAGCAAAAGGGAATGATGTAGTATTTTAAACTGTGGCAGAGGCGTGACTGTGGTATTTTAAAAAATCTAAAAAATATTATTGTAGCATTTAAAAATCGTGATTACTGTAGCAGGGAAAAAAATGATATGCCGTGATTTGAATGGTATTCACGACTAATTCACGAGGAATACAACATCTCATACATCCAAATGTTCATTATCAACAAGACTTGGATTGACATTAAAAAGTTATACAAAAAAACTTACTGCCTATTCAGCGTGAGATGTGAGAATTAGTGGTACAAATGATCAGATTGCGGTATCATATCTTAGTTTGAATACAAAGAAGAGATAAAAGTGCAAACAAAAAGAGGACTAGTGCTGTCTATTCTAATTTATTTTAACGCAAAAGATTGTTTAAAACAATACAAAATCAGATTGAAAGAGCTTGTCCTTTTTAAATCACTAAATTTAACTTAAAAAATAGAAAAATCCAAACTAATTTTATATCCTTCTCATTTATCTTTCCTCCCAATTTCTTAAAATAAAATTTTAATCAAAACAGAAAGTTCTTCCCTTCGAAATCATAATCAAGTCAAAAGAGTTATAGCAAATAACAAGTCCATTATCAAATCTCATTCAAAATCAACCGATTTTAATATAGGTCTCATAAATCCAAAATATGTTTATACTTTTAAAAAAATAGAATAGTGAGATTTCATTTTGTTAAATGAACTCCTCCTAAGCTATAGACTTCTGTTAAGTCCAGAGTTAAAAGTTTATTACTTTTACATTTTTGATACCTCATTTCACTACGGGATTTTTGTCTCATGAGACACAAAAAATGCCTACTCCACTTGGACTCATTAAGGAATGTCTTCAACTACGAGATGACCTATTAGCTTCATTGTACAGTGCTTCGCTTCTCAGTCACCATCACATTTAATGCATGGACAGATCCATTATAACCTCCAGAGCTGGAGTCGTTGTTAGAACAAGTGCACAATAAAGCAAAAATAATTGCGAAGAATAAGCACGAGAATAAAAGGCAAGCAATCGCAAGCACAAATAGCTATGTGGTTCACTAAATTTGGGCTACGTTCATGGTAGAAGTGTTGAAGAACATTCACTATCAAAAGAGAAAGAAGTACAAGAACAAGGCAATAACCTAAACGCTCAAATTCTCATTATCAAACTCTCCTATTCTCATGATCCAACACTCATTTAAACTCTCCCTATTTTAATATCTAGGACACTCATCTAAAACCCTAAAAATTTGAAATAAATTATTATATAATGATAAACAAATATTTTTATGGTTGTATGCATATATATAACTGTAAGTTTCGGCCCCTGTTCTGGTCGGTCGACTGATCAGATGGATCGGTCGACCGATAACCCTTCAGAAGTTGGGTTTCAGGGCGGTGTAGCCATCAAAAATTGCCTACGGGCTCTCGCACGTAGCTCGAAGCAGAGAGAAGATGATCCGAGTCACAGAAGCTTAATTAACGTTGATGAGCGCATGAAGTAAGTCGATGAACCGTGTGAAGCAACGGAACTGTAGAATAACGAAGATACGAACTGATCAGGAGCTACGCTTCACTTACAAAAGACGAAGCGCCCCTCGTGTCCCATCTACTCCATATATGATTCAACCATAGGAGCTTGTAGATATCCTCGTTGATTTTCCTTCGCACTTTGAATCGCGCAATTCCGAGTTCGGACGACAAAGATAGGGTAGAAACGGACGGGATGCACAAAACAGTGCCCCGGGCCTTAGCGGAGACACCCTAGGTGTCTCGGCTATAGCTGAGACACCCGAGGTTTCTCGGCCAAGCCTGAGACACCCGATATGTCTCAGCCAAGGCGGAGACACCCTAAGTGTCTTGGCCAAGGCCGAGACACTGAGGGTGTCTACAGGCCCAGAAAGGCCGTTTTGAGCTGTTTTGAGTCGTTTCCAACCATTAACTACCTGGATTTGTTTCAACTGATCTAATATTATGTAATAGCGTGATAAAGTGGTTATAATTAAGGATAAGATCGAATCGGTTGTTCTTATCTGAAAAGGAGGTATCGAAGCCTATAAATACATCCCTAGGGCCTTCATTTGTAGAGGAGCACAAATTTTAGAGTAGAGGAGGAGATCGGATTGAGTTCTTTGACTTAAGGAAGAGGAGTTCGTCAGATCCATAGCTCGGTTTCTTCCCTTGAAATCATACCTAGGTGCGATCTCGAGAAGAGTGGTTATCTCGTTGTTGCTGAGATAATTACTTTAGTTTCTTGATTTTTTTCACGAATCAACGAAACTCCAGATTGATATGATCACTTGGTAGTCTACAAATATTAACGTCCCTGGTACAGGTAAAGATCCCACGCAAGCAGCGGTAGATAAATGTCCATTGTGTTTGTTTGAGAAGAGTTATAATTTTCTTTATTTTATTATGTAGGGAGATCTTATAAAAAGATCAGACTTGTTTGTTTGAGAAGAGTTATAATTTTCTTTATTTTATTATGTAGGGAGATCTTATAAAAAGATCAGACTTTTAAACTTATTGTAACGACTAAATCTTTATTTTATTATGTAGGGAGATCTTATAAAAAGATCAGACTTTTAAACTTATTGTAACGACTAAAGATGAAATAAATTGCACAATAAAAACATCAACTTTCCACCCAAACAAGCTGGTGAACACAGTGGGAGCCAACAGCCTTACTGTCAAGGCTGTCGTGCCGCAACCGATGATCAAGATCCCCGGGCTGAAGAGGTCGAATACGAGTTCGACCAATAGAAGTTCGAGGAGTACATTTCCTCCTTCTCCTCCAGATCCGCCTCTCCTCGCAAATGCAGGAAGGTCTCCTCCTCCCGAAAGATCCGTTGGTCTTCAGATTTGAAGACCCAAGAAGATAATCTCCCCGCTACTGCTCCTGCAATAGCACCTTGCAACGATCTGTCGGCGTCCGATGAAGCCAAAGCTGCAGATCTGGACACCGCTAACTTTATCGAAGAGAGCTTGTCAGAGGCACCGCCAACGTCTCGCCCGCCAATTTGCTAAGTCTTTGGAGCAAGTGGATGTGCTCTGCTACCAAGCAGATCTGAAGTCCAGGAGACGCCAAGTGGCTAAACCATCGCCACAGCAAGCTTCAGGATTCTTCTCCAAATCACCTACTAACGAATGGATTCGTGTCAAACGGAACCATTCCACTCTGGAGGAGCGCATTCAGAAGCGCAACACACTTCTTGTGTACGCCCGGATCCTTATGCGAAAAGCACAAGAAATACAGAAAGAAGAGGCGGTTAAGAAATCGCCCAAGTATAAACGGGTTTGGATGCCAAAGGTCAAATTAGTGCCCAAGGCAAAAGTAGATGAAGTTACTATTTAGCCTTCGTTAACTTCAGATCCCAGTTCTCTACTCCCGCACATCCAGCAAAAGCCTATGGTAGCGTGAGTCTCTCCAAATTCAGAATTCCATTGAAGGATCGCCTGAGTCCTCTACACAAAGATCGAGGTAAAACTCCTATCAAAGAATGCTTGGGATGGTAAACAAATCCCGAGCGACTCTTTAGGCTGGGGGTCGTACATGACCTCCCAACAAGATTGTTCCTATAACCGCCTGCTTGGGGATGCGTACAGAAGGCCAGGAGACCATTAGGGTTTCGCCCTTACAAAGGTGTGATTCCGGACATATGACTCCTGCAAATGCCAACAAAGTGTTGCTTATTCATAAGAAATATGTCTGGCAGAAGACAATGTCATACCTAATAAATAGCCAATAGGTTGCTCTAGCCACAATATCAATGAGTTGTACTATCAGGCTGGGGGTAAGTCTCGACAGAGAAATACCCCAGAAAAAGACTCTCACAACCCTTGTGAGAGGTTAATCAGAGCAGTGTTATCAGAATATAACTGCCCTAAGATCGCTCCACAGAGAGTCTCAGTATTCGAAAGGATCTACACTGAAGCATCGAAGCCTAAATCAAGGCGTTTCCACAAAAGAGGATCAGTCGTTCGAGATGACGAACTCCCAGAAGTTACCATTAACATGGTCAATAAGGAAAAGTCTCCGATTGTTTTAAGTGGTTCTAGCCCCAACTTTTTTCCAGGAAGAAGAGTCAATTTGGGAATAGCCCAACTAATGTCTCGACTCCAGCTAGAAGTTGTTGAGCCTAAACAATCCGCATTCATGATTGACATGGTTGATAAGGGAATGTCAACCCGACCTTCTAGTTCAGACCCCCCTCATATCATATCGTCTAACTCGGCTACGCGCAAGTACTACCATACGTAGGGACTATCAGAGGATGAATAGAGGATTATTCTCAGATGATGAAGCATCAGATGCTAACTCTGTAGTTTCTTCTGACAATACGATATCCAGCCCAGGATAATCCTACGAGGTATTTATGATCAACACCGAGCAAATGACCAAGATTCTTGAAGATGCTTTGGCTAAGAAGAAGGAGAACTTCAAGTTCGAAATGGAAATGGCTATGCTGCGGATGAAGGAAGAGCATGACCAGCGGATCCAAGCTTTGTTAGGTCAAATCGGTGAATCTAGTCATCACAACAATGCTTACCGGGTAGGTGGTGATTCAGATGTGGACGAACACCTCAATGCTGATAACCCTCTCATTGATCAAAACGCTAGGGGTGGCCCCACTGAAGACAATAATGCTGGGGGTGGTCCCACCAAAGATGACAATGCCGGGGGTGGCCATGTTGCTCCTCTCAGAAATCGTCTAAAGCATGATACAAACGAGGACGAAAAGATAAAAGACCTCGAGAGAAAAATCAACGATCTGATGTATCCTTGAGAGGTGAAGAAGACCGGTATTTCGTGTTCTTACCCGAGAGAGTGGGAGTCGATCCCGTACCTGGCGAAGTTTAACCTGATCAACTTCATGCCGTTCGACAAGAAGGGTTCACCCATTCAACATATGATCTACTTTAAGTCCCCACTTGGAAATGATTTCTGACAATGAAGCATTGATGGTTCGATCATTCGTGGGCACCTTTTGTGGGGCTGCCTTCAATTGGTACCGTCGTCTCAAGCCTGGAAGCGCAAATAGCTAGGATGACATAGAAAGCTCATTTCTTAGTAATTTATTTAATGATGACACCAAGGTATTAATCAGGACGCTCTTTGAGGAGAAACAGGAAGACGAAGAGACGGTCGACGACTTCGTCAAGCGCTTCCGAAATAAGACGTTGAATTACCAAGATCCAGTCACAGAGGATTTCATCCTCCAAACCTGTCATAACAATATGTCCATTGATATCTTAGAAGTTATGGGTGTTGGACCCTAGGGGGGTTGGTGATTAGGGTCTTAAGGCAATAATTATGCAATAAAAAATGAGACAAGTAATACACCACAAAATGAACAACCAAAGTAAATGAGATAGAGTTAGAAATCATTATCCAAGTGATGCGTGATGTGTTAACGAGGTTCGGCTCGCTGACTTACGTCCCCGCTCCCCACTCTCGAGGAGAATCCACTACACAACCCAGTTTGGAAGCCAAAACTTTTTCTACACAACGATCTCCATAAGATCTCACAACTACACAGTTGATCAACACAAGATCGCACTCCTACACAGTTTATCTCCACAAGATTACGCTCACAACAGTAGTAAATGGTGTAAAATCTCTCTCTTTACAGTGTCCCTATGGCAAGGAGAAAGATTACATTGAAGCTTGGGATATGAACTTGAAAATAGAGAAAACATGATTGAAAGTTTGGCTCTCAATAAAACAAAACTATGGTTTTTCAAAATGCTTGGGACTAGTTAAAGAAGAGGGGTATGAGGGGTTTAAATAGGAGAAAACACAGTAGACAGCCCATACCCAAATCCCTCAAAATCCCATAATAATCGTTTCTGAAATCTGTACCAAAAAGTCCGTTGGGGAGAATGGCGGTTGACCGTGAGATTCTCGCAGTCGACCGCGAACCATATTTGAAACTGAGAAAATTTTCAAAAAGTTCTACGGTCGACCGTGGGAATTTACAGGCTGACAGTCGACCGTGGCGGTCGACCACGAAAGAGGCGGTCGACTGTGGCGATTGATCGCGAAAGTTTCTACTGGCTCCTCAGGGAAAAACATAGGTGCGGTCGACCGTGGCGGTCGACCGCGAACTGATACATGGCTGACATAGTTTTGAAAACAGTTTTTGACCTTTTTAAAAATCTGTAGAAATACTCAATTGATTTCTAAACATTGTGTAACTTTGTAAAATATTTTTAATACTAAAAACAAACTGTTTAGAAAAGGAATTTTGCGATTAGGTCCTCATACTTGTGAAAAACAATATTTTGACAAAAACATTCAAAAGTATAAGTATGAAAACACGTGTGTGATATCCCAATCGCTTCAAATAAAATCTACAACTACTTGCCTACATTCTAGCACTAGAGAGAAAAGAAAAACTAGCAAATATCCTCATATAGAATTACATTTCTTGAGTCTTGATATTGCTTTGAGTTGATGAAACTTCTCATTGCGTTTATTATTCTTGATTAAACATTGCTTCATCACTATGCCTCCTCCTTCTTTGGATATCATCGTTGTAGCTCATACTCCATCCAATCCTTCATAAGTGGTACTAACAAGCTTGATATATATAGATTAACTACAATATCACTCAACAAAAAATTAGTACCGATGATGGTGGTTGTAAATAATCATCAAAACATAAGGGCTAACAATCTCTCCCTTTTTAATGATGACAACCAACCATCATATTGAAGCAAAATAAATATAGCTTATAGATAGTAGCTCCCCCTATCTATGAGCTCCCCCTAACTATGTGCAATAAATGAGGAGATTTCTCTCCCCCTTTATCACCATCAAAATGGAATAAATGGAATGGTAAACAAAAAATGCATATGATGTGTAACAAACAAACAAAACAAAAGTTTTTACATAGTGCATAAACCCAAACCTTTTCTTATGCGACAAAAATCATATTCACTAAGAGGCTTGGTAAAGATGTCCGCTAATTGAGATTTAGTGTCAATATAAACAAGGAAAACATCTTGCCTCTCTACATGATCGCGTAAGAAATAATGGCGCACATTAATATGTTTGGTTCTAGAGTGCAAAACAGAATTTTTTGAAATATTTATAGCACTAGTGTTATCACAAAACAAAACAGAATTTTTTGAAATATTTATAGCACTAGTGTTATCACAAAAGATTTTTATATTTTGAAAATTAAAATCATAGTCAACTAAACTTTGTTTCATCCATAAAACTTGGGCACAACATAAGCCGACGGCAATGTATTCCGCTTCCGTAGTGGACAAAACAACACAATTTTATTTCTTGGAGGCCCAAGAGACAAGAGAGTTACTCAAGAATTGACATGTACCATTCGTGCTTTTGCGATCTACCTTACATCCATGAAAGTCGGCATCACTAAAACCATAAAGATCAAAAGAGTTGCTTTTAGGATAAAATAAACCAAGATCAATTGTTCTATTGACATATTTAATAATTCTTTTAACCGTAATTAAATGAGATGTTTTAGGAGAAGCTTGAAAACGTGCACATGCACACACACTAAATATAATATTGGGTCTACTAGCGGTGAGATAAAGAAGACTACCTATCATACCTTGATATAGTTTTTGGTCTACATCCTCACCACTATTATCCGCATCAAGCTTGACACTTATACTCATGGGAGTTGGTGCATGCTTAGAATTCTCCAATTTGAATTTCTTCACTAATTCTCTAGCATACTTGATTTGAGAAATAAATATCTCATCCTTACTTTGCTTGACTTGGAGCCCGAGAAAGAATGTGAGCTCTTCCATCATGCTCATCTCAAAATGGTCTTGCGTAACTTTAGAAAAATCCTTGCATAGAGATTCATTAGTAGCACCAAAAATGATATCATCAACATATATTTAAACTAAAATAAAATCATTTTTCCTGTTGGACCCCTCCCTCACAGTAGATCTCCACAGATCTCAACCACACAGCAGCAGAAGAAAAAACAAGCAAGAACCTCTCTTTACACAAGCCCCTATAGCAAAGAGAAGAGTACTGAAGCTGGGAAGTGAAACACACTTGAAACAGAGAGAAAAACAGAGTTTTGAAAATTTTCTCAGGAAACAGAAAAAGCTCTCTGGTTTTCAAACGTTAGGGCTTAGAGGAAGAAGAAGAGGTCTGGGGATTTTATAGGAGAGTTTAAATCATTTTAAAACAAAAAACAAATCTACCCAAATGAGATAATAATCTCTTCTTCAGACCCTCATCACAGACTGTGCCAATCACTAACAAGTGAAAGCACAGGGTTCGAGGCAAACGACCGTTTTAAAAAAGTCGCGGCTGAACAGAGGCAAAAATCGGTTGACCGAAGAAAATATCGGTCGACCGAAAAATACCTTCGGTCGACCGACCGAAAAAATCGGTCGACCGCCAGCAGCTAAGGAGTTTTGACAAAACATCCAGAGACTCATCGGTCGACCGGCACGGTCGACCGATTAAGGGTTGAGAAATTCGGTCGACCGTATCGGTCGACCGACGACACTCTGGAGACATAGAGAAGAAAGGTCATCGGATCGGTCGACCGGACCGGTCGACCGATTTCTGACATATTCTGAAATCAGGTTATTTGACCAAGTTGAAATATTTCCAAAATATTCATTTGACCTCTGAAAATTCTGAAACTTTGTAAAATGTTTTTAATACTAAAAACAAACTGCTTGGAAAAAGAATTTTGCAGATAGGTACTCAAACTTGTGAAAAATAGTATTTTGTGAAAAACGCTTAAAAGCACAAGTTTAAAAACGTGTGTGTGATTCCCAATAGCTTCAAGTAAACTCAGTAACTCTTTGCCTACATTCTAGCACTAGAGAGAAAAACAAAAGAAAGCTAATATCCTCATATAGAGAGCAATATACTTGAGCTTTGATATAGCTTGAATCGGATGAAGCTTTTGATCGAATTTGTCGTTCTTGAAATAACGATGCTTCATCTCTTGGCCTCCTCCTCCTTTAGATATCTTCGTTGTAGCATATATTCCATCCATCCTCCATTAATGGCACTAACGAGCTTGACAAATGAGTTTACTACATTTACACTTAATAAGCCATTAGTACCGATAATGGTGGTTGTAAGAACATCATCAAAACATAAGGACTAACAATCTCCCTCTTTTTGATGATGGCAACCAACCATTATATAAGAGCAAAAATAAGATAGCTTATAGATAGGTGCTCCCCCTATCTATGAGCTCCCTCTAAATATATGCAACAAATGAGGAGATTTCTCTCCCCCTTTGTCACCATCAAAAATGGGGTAAAGAGAAATGCCAAATGCCAAATACAAAATGCAACTAATCAAGCAAGCAATGTAGAATTTTCACATAGTGCATAAGCCCAAGCCATTTCTTATGCGACAAAAATCATCCTCCCTAAGAGGCTTAGTAAATATATCCGCTAGTTGAGATTTGGTGTCAACAAATACTAGGGATACATCTTGTCTCTCTACATGATCGCGTAAGAAATGATGGCGCACGTCAATATGCTTAGTTCTAGAATGCAAAACCGAATTTTTGGAAATATTTATGGCACTTGTGTTATCACAAAAGATTTTAATATTTTGAAAATTCAAATCATAGTCAACTAAACTTTGTTTCATCCATAAAACTTGAGCACAACATAGGCCGGCGGCAATGTATTCCGCTTCCGTAGTGGACAATGCAACACAATTTTGTTTCTTGGAAGCCCAAGAAACAAGGGAATTTCCTAAGAATTGGCATGTTCCACTAGTACTCTTGCGATCTACCTTACATCCGGCAAAGTCGGCATCACAAAAACCATATAAATCAAAAGTGGTGCTTTTTGGATAAAACAAACCAAGGTTAAAAGTTCCATTAACATACTTAATGATCCTTTTAACCGCAATTAAATGAGATGCTTTAGGAGAGGCTTGAAAACGTGCACAAGCACATACACTAAACATGATGTCGGGTCTACTAGCGGTGAGATAAAGAAGACTACCTATCATACCTCGGTATAGTTTTTGGTCCACATCTTCACCACTCTCATCCGCATCAAGCTTAACACTAGTACTCATGGGAGTAGGCGCATGCTTAGAATTCTCCAACTTAAATTTCTTCACCAATTCCTTCGCATACTTGCTTTGTGAAATGAAGATCCCATCCTTAGTTTGCTTGACTTGGAGCCCGAGAAAGAATGTAAGCTCTCCCATCATACTCATCTCAAAGTGATCCTGCATAACTTTAGAAAATTCCTTGCACAAGGATTCATTAGTAGCACCAAAAATAATGTCATCCACATATATTTGAACCAAAATGAAATCATTTTTTCTTTTTCTCACAAAAAGTGTGTTATCAATTGTTCCTTTTGAAAAACCATTTTCAATAAGAAAACTAGAGAGGCGAGCATACCAAGCCCTAGGAGCGTGTTTTAACCCATATAAAGCTTTTTGTACCCGATAAACATGATTAGGAAAGGCATGATCTATAAAACCGGGGGGTTGCTCAACGTACACTTCCTCTTCTATAAAACCATTTAAGAAAGCACTTTTGACATCCATTTGAAATAGTTTGAAATTTTTAAAACTAGCAAATGCCAAAAACATCCTAATAGATTCTAACCTTGCAACCGGTGCAAAGGTTTCATCATAGTCTATGCCCTCCTCTTGATTGTATCCTTGGGCAACCAAACGTGCTTTATTTCTAGTTACAATGCCATGTTCATCAAGTTTGTTTCTAAAAACCCATTTTGTACCAATTACACTAGCATTGTTAGGTCTAGGAACTAACTTCCAAACTTCATTTCTTTAAAAATTGTTTAATTCTTCATGCATAGCCAAAACCCAAAACTCATCATTTAAAGCATCATTAACCTTTTTAGGTTCTAGTTGAGATAGAAATGCAACATTACCACATTCACTCAAGGCTTTTGAGCGAGTTATAACTCCTTTTGAAGGGCTCCCAATGATTTGTTCCTTTGGGTGGTTTGATGTGAATTTCCAAGCTTTTGGTGGGTCAACTTGTTCTTGAGCTTGGTGCTATCCACATCCTTTTGAACTTCTATAGAGGGAGTGTCATTGGTTTGCAACAAGTCCAATCCTCCCTCAATATCATCATCACCATCTTTCCTAGGCAAAATAACTTGAGAGCCAACATTAGTCTCATCAAAAGTAACGTTTATAGACTCTTCAACAACGAGGCTTCGTTTATTGAAGACCCTATAAGCCTTACTTCGAGGTGCATAACCCAAGAAAATACCAACATCAATTTTGGAATCAAATTTATCATGGTGATCTTTTGTATTTAAGATAAAACATTTGCAACCAAAAACACGAAAATAACCAATGAAAGGAGTTTTTCCATGATAAAGTTCATAAGGGGTTTTCTTAAGCCTTGGTCTAATCAAAACACGATTTAAACCAGGAAAAGCCGTATTGACGGCTTCCGCCCAAAAGTATTTTGGTAAATCAAAAGAATTTAACATAGTACGTGCCATCTCTTGTATGGTGCGATTTTTCCGTTCAACAACACCATTTTGTTGTGGTATTCTAGGAGCGAAAAACATATGAGTTATACCATGATGAGCACAAAAATCATAGAAAAATTCATTTTGAAATTCACCACCATGATCACTTCTTATTTTAACAACTTTCAAATCTTTTTCATTTTCAATTCTTTTAACATGATTAGCAAATTCCACTTCTTATTTTAACAAATTTCAAATCTTTTTCATTTTCAATTCTTTTAACATGATTTGCAAATTCTTCAAAACAATCATTTTTCTTAGCAAGAAATATTGTCCATGTAAAACAAGAAAAATCATCAATAATCACAAAAACATAGTGTTTGCCTCCAAGAGAGGTAACACGCATAGGACCAAATAAATCAAGATGAAGTAATTGCAAAGGTTTAGAAGTTGATACCTCATGAATGGATTTGAAAGAAGATTTCGTTTGTTTACCTTTGGCACAATCCTCACAAATTGTATCTTTTATGAAGTGCAAGCTAGGTAGCCCTTTCACAAGATTCTTCTTAGACAATTTTGATATTAACTCCATATTTGCATGTCCAAGTCTCTTGTGCCAAATCCAAGGGTTTTCATCAATAGCCGCAAGACACTTCACATCTTGATTAACTAACTCATTCATCTCAAAAATATAAACATTAGACTTGCGATTTGCAATAAAAACAATATTTCCATCCATACTAATGATGCATTTATCCGGTTTAAAGGAAATATCAAAACCTTTATCACTTAATTGGCTAATGCTAAGAAGATTATGATTCAAACCACTTACTAAATAAACATCTTCAATTGTGGGTGAGGGTTTCTTACCAATAGACCCGATACCAATGATTTTACCTTTCTCACCACCACCGAAGGAGACATTGCCTCCTTCAATCCTTGATAGGGTTGCAAATAACTCTTTGTTGCCCGTCATATGATGTGAGCAACCACTATCAAGGTACCACATCTCCTTACGTCGTTGCCGTGACGTTCCCTACAAAAGAAGAAGATGAAGGTGTAGTAGCTTTAGGTACCCATGTCTTGGGTCCTTGGTGGTTAGTAGTGTTGGTACCTTTGGGTACCCATATCAAACCATAAAAATCTTCATTGTCTTTAATTCTACAATGAGTAGAAATGTGTCCATGTCTCATACAATAGGTGCATACAAAATTTCTTTTGTATGTACGAATGTTGGAACTATGAAACCTATTTCTACCATGGTGATTGTAGTTGTCATAAGCATGAGTGGGTCTAGTTCTACAACCCTCAATTTCTAATTTTTCAATCTTTGATCTTAATTGCTTGTTCTCGAAATCGAGATCTCCTAGCAATTCATCTTTTAGAGCAAGAGAGGTTGTTAGTTGCTCTAGCTTAATATCACAAGAGGTATGCAATTTTTTGAAAGAAGAGTATTCTTTAGACATTCTTTTAAATTCAAAGTTCAACTCTTCTAATGCCATAGCTATGTCACATTGCATATAGAAAGATTCACTTTCGGCCTCGGATATTACCTCTTGTTCATTTGCCATGAAACAAACATTTGGGTCATGAAGAGCAAATTTGGCTCCTTCTTCATCACTATCCGAGTCACTTGGTTCGGATTCTTCCCATCCGGCATACATAGCCTTCTTCTTCTTGTACTTCATGTACTTTTCTTTGAGCTTGGGGCAATCCTTAGCGATGTGACCCGGTTCATTGCATTCAAAACATTTACCTACACGAGAGGAAAACTTATTGTTAGATCAATGGTTAAATTTCTTGTTCATTTTTATGAGTCTAGAGATTCTTCTAAAGAGATGAGCCACTTCTCTAGAAAAATCGATGAGTTGTCACTAGCTCCTTTGAGAGCTATGGTCTTCAACTTTGGTGACGGCTCCTCAACTTCTCGTGATGGCACTTCCTCCTTCTCCTTCCCCTTGAGCTTCTTCTCATGCACTTTGAGCTTTCCGATAAGGCTATCAAGAGCTAAGGTAGTGAGGTCATGAGCTTCCTCAATGGTCGTAGCCTTGGGCTCCCATGCCGGAGTCAATGAGCGAAGTATCTTGTAGTTCATCTCTTGAATGGATAATTGCTTATCTAGACCATGTAATTCATTGATGATATTAGTAAAACGGGAAAACATAGCATCAATGGATTCATTTGGAAGCATTTTAAATAGCTCATAATCATGCATGAGTCCACTAATCTTAGATTCTTTAACTTGGGGTGTTCCTTCATGTGTGACACATAATTTTTGCCAAATTTCGTATGCGGTTGCACACGTGGAAACCCTATTATATTCATTGGGGGAAAGACCACAGATTAAGGCGTTCATAGCCTTAGCATTTAGATTGGCAAGATGCCTTTCATCATCGGACATGTTCTCAACTTTGGACTTCTCTACATATTTCTTTTCTATAAGCCCTAGGATGTCAAGATCAATGCAGCGAAGGTAAATTCTCATCCTAGCCTTCCAATAAGCAAAATTTGCCCCTGTGAAGAGAGGTGGTCTAGTGGTGGATTGTCCTTCTAACATATGCATATTCAAAGAGGCCTCCATGGGATCTTTTCTCTAAGGTGATTAAACCAAAAACTGATATAGAGACCAAGCTCTGATACCAATTGTTGGACCCCAGAGGGGGGGGGTGATTAGGGTCAAGAGGCTCTAATATGCAATATAAATACAGCACAAGCAAAACACAAAACAAAAATGCGATAAAAGTAAGAGAGATAGGGTTAGGAGTTCGTTATCCTTGACGCGCGATGTGTTAACGAGGTTCGGCCCTCTGGCCTACGTCCCCGCTCCCCACTCTCGAGGAGAAATCCACTACACACCCGGTTTGGAAGCCGGAACTTCGTCTACACAGCGATCCCACACGATCTCTCTCACTACACAGTTTGATCTCAACAGATCACACCCTCACAGTAGATCTTACACAAGATCTCACCCTCACAGCAGAAGAAAAAAGTAAAAGACTCTCTCTTTACACAACCCCTATGACAAAGAGAAAGGTTACTGAAGCTGGGAAGTGAATCACACACAAAAACACAGAGAAAAACAGATTTGAAAATTTTCTCAGGAAAACAGAGCTCTCTGGTTTTTGCAAACGTTAGGGCTTAGGAAGAAGAAGCAGTCTGGGGGGATTTTTATAAAAGAG
>NC_033794.1:55489000-55548956 GCF_001876935.1 Asparagus officinalis
TGTAGGCGGGGGTTGGCGTTGCCCACATACAATTGATCATACCCAAACTGGCGGGCAAACCTGCAAGGGGTGCATGGCTCGAGATAGCATGTGGAGCCTGTTCTCAGAACGTGATACCCCGGTCGAATGTCCACCAACCAGCGAAAGGCACCACGGGTAAGGATTGTGTGGTGATCCGCCGTCGGCGCATCCCTGAGAGATTCTCCATATCCACCCCCGCTGAAGTAAGGAAAAGATCGACGAAAATTATAGTGCCCGAAGTGGGAGAGCGTCTTCCTCGTATCGGGGATGTCCTTGCACTTCCAGGAGCACCTCTCCAAACGCTGGACAAAGGGGACAAACCTGTCTCCCTGAAGCGCTGCCGGGGCACTCATCAAGCATTCGCAGTGATAGACGAACCATGCCACCAAGTAGGTATACGGTAGCCCCACCCTAGGATTAGGGGTTCTGATAACTTCTCCTCCCCCCTCGTCGAGGACCGACACACGGCAGAATTGGCTCGTCAGAGTACGGAGCCCCCGATGGATGCACGCTATCGTCGCCGATACCAGGGAATAAGACTTCCCGTGAGCCAGGCAAACCGCCGGATACACGACCTCTATAGGAAGAGCCTCGAAGGAGTGAGTGGGGATTACGCACCTCTTCAGCCATAACATGAGGTACCCCGCGAGCAGCGCCTTCCCCGAAATGAGAAACTTCGCCTGATGATGGAATGAGTGAAGGACCGTACCAACCTTAAATCCGCCCTCGTCGCGGTCAAGAGTGATGGTGCTTCCTTCTCTAGCTGTCCTCGCCTCCACTTCGGGCTGGTCGCACGCGCCTAACGGGAGAGCGGGCTTCCCCTTGACATCGTTCCCAGGGAACAGATAATCAGCCCAATTCTTGTGGCTAATCCCTGGGGTCTTCTTCCTCTTCCCCTTATGATCCGAGGCCCCTAAGGTACTGAGGCATATGTGGAAGTGACAGAGTAACTCCCACAGAGTTTCAACCGCCAGAGGGGAATTGTCTGACAGCTGATCGATCTCAGCTTGATCAGGGACGTATTCCTCATAAGGGAAGTCTCCCAGAGGTAGCCCTGACACGTCGTGCATCTCGAAGGGGGTGATACCAAGTTCACCGTTGGGGGTGAAAAATGTGCCGCTTTCCGCACAATACAATTCCAGAATGCTATGGAATTGAGAAGCGTTGATCCGCAGGCCATGTCGAGTGGCTTCGAGGGCCACATATAGCTCTGTGCCCTTGAGGTCAGCATTCTCGGCCAAAACATAGTCGGTGATCTTGGACCACCACGTGTCACTGCCAGGTGCAGAGTAAACCCACCCCGGGGCTCTAAAGTCCTTCGGGGGAAAGCTTCCACCGACTCGGAAGAAGCGGTGACGGAAGGTCTCCGCCACCGCTGTCGACGAGGAATCGCGAGGGACCGCAGCTCAACAATCGAAAACCCTCTCGGCATGCTGGGGAGGTAATAATGGGTCCCCTCTACCGTGCGGAACCACCGGCTCTCTTTGAGCAACAGGGCAGAAGGGTCGGTCATGGAGTCGCCGAACAGAAATTGAGGTTTCGGCAGCTCTGCCCTGGCCTCATCTGTCAGCGCCGCATTGGTCGTCAGCTCGCGCAGGGTCAAGTGATGACCATCCGTGACCCTCTGTACCAGACCATGCAGCTTATCAGCAGTGAACAAGGGTACTGGAGCCAACGAGGGAAAACGAGAAGGGGCCGTGTAGCTCTTAGCCCCGACGTGGCCAACGGCCACACCCTCCGGGAAAGCCTCATCAGGGAAGGTCGCTGCAACAAGAAATAGAAAGTCAATTGAGACAAAATCCGCTGTAGAGGTGAAATCGCCCATCGAACATAGGAAGGCGAAATCGCCTATCGAAAGGGGGAACCCACTTCGAACGAGGTCTGTCCCTACGGACTACACTCCCCTCTAATGGGAAGGGCCGAACTCGCCTTACGAAAAAGGGGTTCGTCTCCTCCCCACTGGAGAATTCGCCCGCGGGGACAGTACTCATCCTCTAAAGGCAAAATAGGGCAAACTTTGCCCCAAATCGGGGAAATAAGCAACACTCATCTCCCTAAATCCGACGCCTAAGGCCTGCAAGGGATCGCCCAACGAATCCATCAACGTACCTGGGCACGACTCCAGAGCACCAGCAGGCATGCCGGCAGAGAGACGGTCGGAGTAACGTCCGGGGCCTGCACCCCTCACTTTACACCTCTTGGATTTCGGAGCCATTGTGAGAGGAAGCGGGAATTCTTTCCTTGGATGTTCCCTTTCAAGATTTGAAAGCACGGTAACTCCCAATGGAGGAAAACGGCTGATTTAGAAGGGCGGAGTTGTCCACGTGGCCACGACTGCCCTCGAAAGGCGAAAACCCTAACGGACAGGAAACGGGGCCACGATCAAATTCGACGGCCCAGATCACCCTCAGTGCATCGAAGGGACCGAGATTAGCGTTTGAATCCGACGGTTGAGTCCGAGAACCACGGCCACGATACGTCGCAGGGCGAAACGCATGAAGATCGTGCTGTCAAGTCACGATCGCCACGATCCAATGTCTTAGCTGGGAAGCACGAGGCTCTATCAGCAGACACGTGGCTCATCTCCCGTCAGATCCGGTTCCGCCTACAAAAGGAAGGGTTTCGCCTGCAAATACTGGGCATAACCCCACGAGTCGCGCGAAAATTGGCTCTCAAAAACTAATTTCGCCTTGACGATGCATTCGCCCTCAAAGGTAAAATTACGAACAAAGCCAAAAGAATGACCTTGCTTAAACGGTTGAAACCCACGCCCCAGATGGCTAAGGGTTAGAGCAGAAATCTTAGCATTAAGCCTAAGAGAAACTGTTCGACAACTCATCATACTGAGGAGAATAGTATGGCTAGCCCGATTCAAACGGTAATCGGTAAAGGCACATCAAACCCGTTGATAGCTGAGGATTTGCTAAAAATCCTAAGAGAAATCGAAGGCACTTGCTTCGCCAACAATTTCTTCATTCAAAGTATTCCAGACCACACGCAAGCCAGTTTAGGTCTGAAAACTTTGAAGGGGGTCTTGTAGACGGTAAAAAATACCTCTATGGGTCTACAGGAAATTTGCCTACGAGAAGAGTTCGCACGCCCAGTTCTCTGGCACGGACCTAAACCGCGTAGACGTCGACTGTACTCAAGTCCAGGTTCGCCTAACGGTCGACTCGCCAGCATGAGTCAGGGTCGATCAGGATGGCGGAAATTCGCTCTTCGCTCAACTCGCCTGCCCGAGTTCGGAGTCGAATCCGCCAGCAAGCCCCAAAACCGTCAGTACAGCTGGGTATCCACTACCCCACGTGCTGAGATGGACCTTCCCATCTCTCTCGACCCGAAGGGAGAGAGAGCACAGTACCCCAGGACCGTCAAACGGCCGCTCGCAGTGCGCACAGCGCGAAGGGACTGGACAGGTGTCGAGTCAACCTGAGCATTCATAAATGCGACTCACCTCGGATGTCTGAGCCAAGAGCTGGATCCGCCGGCACTCGGCAAGCTGGCTAGACCCACTCGAGTACTGTACACCTACTTCACCGCCTCTCCTGACCGGAAAGGAGAAAGCATCGTGCTCAAAGCACGTCGGGCGGTCACGCACAGTACAAGTGATCGGACAGACACTTCATCGATCTGCGAACTCATAAATGCGGTTCATTAATGCTGGTCAAATCCACTCGGATAGCAGTCGTTTGTTGCCTCACATACAAGAATGGGCCTTCCCATCGTAGGTGACAGGACATAGAGCACAATCCCTGGAATGACCGTTCATGGTATCGAGGAACGGCGAGACGTCTCTGAAGAGGATGTGGTCACATCCCACAATTCAAGGAGAAGTCAAGCTGTCCTTCTTTCATTTAAAAACCCCTTCCAGCACGATGGAAGAGAGGTCGCAAAACTTGGAGAAAAAAGAGTTGAGACCAAGCTGTTAGCAAATCCTTGCATTACAGCACTGCTGCCTAGTTCCGGGCTCCGATCGCCGACGAACCAAGCAGACCCGAACTCCATTGCCCCGAGCTTCTACTGCGAACTGAAGCTCTCCAGTAACCTCATTCAAACGGTCCAAGGGAAGCAGACTCGACCCGACCATCGAGCGAAGCGTCCTATAGCCACCTAAAGTCCCCACACAAAAACAAAGAGGGCCTTCCCTCTGCTTCTGTTGTAAACATTTGATTTGTTAGTTTGTAATAAGCTTTCTTATAAATACAAACGAAACTCCTTTCTTCGGAAGAATCAAATTTTCACCCTACAAAGGCACACAACCTTTACAGCTTCTAGAATAAACTCTCAAAATATCTAAACAAAGCCTACTGTGGAGCTCAAAAGTAAAATGTAACTATAATAGAATAGTTGAAGCTAGAGTGCCTCGCCATCAACCTGCGACTCTCCGGGTTCCTGGCTCGTTACCTGAAAGGGAGAGGGACAACGAGCGTCAAAGCGCTAGCAAGCAATATCACAACCAACCCCAAGGGAAAAGGGCACGCTGTATACAAAAAATACAGTTATAACATATTATATAATCACAAATCCTATCTAGGTAATTACAATGTGAGCATAAGTACGTCAAGCGAAATAATCCAAACAATGAAACCCTCATGTATATACCATGTAGCTCAGATTGTAAGTACCTATGTATAAGAGGATTTTAGTATTTAGGAAGTTACAATATGAGCATAGGTACGTCGAGCAAAATAATCCAAACAAAGAAACCCTCATGTATATATCTTGTATCTCAAATTGTACATCCCTAAATACTAAACCCAAAATCTAATACAAGAAACATTAATAAAAGAAGGCAAACTCATCTCAGACTTAATTATGGTGTCGTGTCACAACTCGTATAATTGTCGTGTCTAGCCTATGCAAGTATATGTGTTAACTCTCAAGGTCTAAACTGATATAGTGGATGTCCAACACATGGACTGCATATGAAAACGGTCCAACACATGGACGGAAAGTGATAAGTGTCCAACACATAGACTATACATCATATTTGCCCAACACATGGACTAGATGAGTTATATGAACAGGTGCATATACCCTAATTTTCTCACGTGTCTCGGTGCACAAACCTAAACTCATGTTTGCATGACATCTCACATGAAAAGATACAGATTGTACATAAATTTCTAATACCCGTCATTCGAGGTGACTCCTCGTCCATATTTAAGCACGCAGCAACAATAAACAAACATAAACAATTTCAGTTAAACTGAAATAACTCAAACATATTTCAAAACTAAAAAAATACAAAAGAAGAAAACTCCTCATTAGTCGACTCATTGGTCGACTCATCTGTCGACTCATAAGTCGATCAGACAAAACACAAAACTGAAGTTTTCCCCATCAGTCGACTCATTGGTCGACTCATCAGTCGACTCATAAGTCGACTCATGAGTCGACTCATTGGTCGACTGAGCAGAAAAATCTCTAGTTTTCTGTTTTCGATGATTATCTGCAAGAAAAACATTAACTAAAGTTCTCTTTAATCATGTCCAGTAATATATTTCCGATTCTAACTCATGTATGTCAACAGAAACTAAAGGGATTTGCATGTGATCACTTACATAAAAACCTTAATCATATAAACATGTTTAAAAACGTATTGAAAATAGTAAATCACATTGAAACTCATGTTTAAACAAATTTCCTGATCTGGATCTCAATTTACAAATTCGTTTGTGAGCTTTTTATAACTAAAAAGTATAGATCTTGCATCTCATAATGTAAAGTATCTATTTTTATGCACAAAAATACGTTTTAGGCTCAAAAATCCAAAATAAAACTCAAGAAAGCTATACAAACAGTGGGTGTAGGATTGGGCGAGATGTTACTCGCCTCTGATGTGCTACAAACTCATGAATCCGATGAGAGGACGATCCCCCTTTGACAGCACCACAAAATCCCGCTGAAAACTCCTCCGAAACTCCTCCAAAATCACCAAGAACGAATCTAGGGTTTGAGGGGAGAGGGAGACTAGGGTTTTCTCTGGGGTTCTGATGGGTTTTTGGGTTGGTTTCTGGTAGGAGAGTTTTATATGAAAGCTGTTAAACCCGAAACAAACCAAACCAAACCCGCAACTAAAAGAAAAACCCGAAATTAGCCCATCAGTCGACTCATTGGTTGATTCATCAGTCGACTCATTGGTCGACTCATGAGTCGGCTCATAAGTTAACTGAGCAGACACTATATTCAGATTCGTGCATGTTTTGTTATTCAGCCAAAACCAATGCACGGAACTCTATGAAACCACACTCATACATATCTAATAACTTGTTACCAAGTATATCCATGACCTCAAGTCATTTACCACAAATAGAATTGTTTATCACTAATAATTCACATATACTTCTAATAAAAATATGGGGTTTTACATTCTTCCCCCCTTAAAAGAATTTCGTCCTCGAAATTCAGAAATCATAATCAAATCAATACATTACTCTAGATAGGCAAATAGCGATATTTATATTTAACAATCCAAAATGACCATATTCCCACTCAACCTTTAATCAAATAGAACTAGTACGTCGGGCGAAAATTTCAAACAAGGAACCCCCCATATATATACCATGTGTTCCATGAGATTAGGAATTAAGCGGAAATATCCTCATTCTGGCGTTAAATCTATATATAACTACACATATACTCATGCACATAAGTCAATTCACTCCCTCCATAAATGCAGGAAGTAGCGCTACATATCATCTTCACGCCCTTGAAAATTATCTCCGATGTTTACACTTAACCATCTAAAACGTATATATTCGCACTTAACCCCTAACTAAAAGGAACAAGTACATCGAGCGAAAAATCCAAACAAGGAATCCCTCATATATATACCATATGTTCCAAGTACTTAGGAGATAAGTGATAATACTCTCATTTTAGGGTTAAGTATAAACATCGTCATACATACAATAATAAATCATATATAAGTCATACACAAATTTATTTTACCTGCTCAAACATGTGTGGGTAGTCGCGCATGTCCTCCTCGCGCTCCCAAGAAATCTCCTCAACGCCTCTTCGGTTCCACTGACCTTTCACCAAAGGAATTACCTTATTTCTAAGCCTTTTGTCATCTCTGGAAAGTATAGCAACTGGGATCTCAATAGTATATAAATCATCCTGAAGCTCAATCTCTGGTGCATCCAATACTCTCTGCTGCTCCTCATCATGCAAGTGCTTTTTGAGCATAGAAACATAAAATATATTGTGTATACTAGACATCGATGCTGGGAGATCTAGTCTATATGACACAGCTCCAATGTGCTCCAAAATCCGGAAGGGTCCAATATACCTCGGTGCAAGCTTTCCCCGCCTCCCGAATCGCTGAACGCCTTTCATCGGCGATACCTTCAGCATAACCGCATCTCCAACTTGAAACTCCAAGGCTCTTCGTCTCTTATCTGCATAGCTCTTCTGTCGACTCTGGGCGGCTAAAATCCTCTCTCTGATCAATGCTATATTCTCAGTAGTTTGTCTCACTAGCTCTGGTCCAAGCATTAAGCTATCCTTTGGCTCTGCCCAACATATCGGTGATCTACAAGGTCTCCCGTATAATGCCTCATAAGGGTCCATACCGATCGTCGCTTGATAACTATTGTTATAACCAAACTCTATCAGTGGAATATGCTCCTCCCAGCTGTCCTGAAAGTCAATGACACAAGCCCGCAACATGTCTTCCAACACCTGATTTACTCTCTCTGTCTGACCATTTGTCTGTGGGTGGAAAACACTACTGTAAGATAATCTGCTACCGAACGAATCCTGGAAACTCCTCCAAAAATACGAAGTGAACACTGAACCTCGATCTGACACGATCGTGTCTGGAACTCCATGAAGTCGAACTATCTCCCGAATGAATATCCTCACATATGCCTCGGCGGTATAAGTAGTCCTCACTAGAACAAAATGGGCTGACTTTGTCAACCGATCCACTATCACCCAAACTAAGTCGTTCCCCTTCTTCGACTTTGACAACCCTACAATAAAATCCATAAAAATATCTGTCCACTTCCACTCTGGGATGGGTAAAGGCTGAAGTGTTCCTGCTGGTCTCTGATGCTCTGCCTTCACCTGCTGACAGGTTAAACACTTAGCCACATACTCTGAAATCTCTCTACGCATACCACCCCACCAGAAATGTCTCTTCAAGTCCTTGTACATCTTAGTGGTCCCTGGATGTACTGTGTACCTAGTACGATGTGCCTCATCAAATAACTCTCTCTTCAGCTCGGCACTGGATGGCATAACCAGCCTACCTTTCATCCGTAGACCTCCATCTACTCCAATGGTCCAATCAGCTTTAGGCTCTTTGGAAATCTCCTCCTTTCGGATTTGAATCCAAGAGTCTTCCAGCTGAGCTCTGACTACTCTGGTACTCCAAGATGGCTGAACTGACACTGCTCCCAAAAATGCACTGGCTCCACCGATCTCGGGTCTAAAATCAAACTGGCTAATAGTAAGAAGATCTCTATACAATGAACACCTCAAAGCCGAAACCCGATGTCGACGCTCCCTACTCAAAGCATCTGCTACGACATTCGCTTTCCCCGGGTGATACTGAATCGCGAACTCGTAATCTTTGATAAACTCAATCCATCTCCTCTGTCTCTGGTTGAGTTCTTTCTGAGAGAAAATATACTTTAGACTCTGGTGGTCTGTGAACAACTCAAACTACAATCCATACAAGTAGTGCCTCCACGACTTCAATGCAAATACCACTGCTGCTAACTCCAAATCATGAGTGGGATAGTTCTGCTCATGCACCCTTAACTACCATGATATATACGCTACTACTCTCTGAGCCTACATCAATACACCTCCTAATCCTGCCAACGATACATCTGTGTAGACGACGAACGTCCTGTCGCTACTCGGAATAGTCAAAACTGGTGCTGAAGTCAACTTCGTCTTCAAGATATCAAAGGCTTTCTGGCACTCCACACTCTAAATGAACTGTACACCCTTCTTCATAAGGCGTGTGAGTGGCGTCGAAATCTTTGAGAAGTCCTGGATGAACTTCCTGTAATAGTCGGCTAAGCCCAAGAAACTACGAATCTCTGTCACCGTCTTCGGCGGTTTCCAATCAAGAACTACTGTAACCTTAGCCGGGTCCACTGCTATGCCCTCTCTACTGATGACGTGGCCGAGAAATCTGACTTCCGAAAGCCAAAATCCACACTTGCTGAACTTGGCATATAACTGATGCTCCTACAGAGTCCTCAAAGCTAATCGTAGGTGCTCATCGTGGTCTGCCTCCGATCTCAAATAAATGAGGATGTCGTCGATAAAAACAATCATGAACTGATCTAAGAATGGACGGAAAACCCGGTTCATTAAGTCCATGAATACTGCGGGTGCATTGGTCAGTCCGAATGGCATGACCATGAATTCAAAAGATCCATATCGAGTAAGAAAAGCGGTCTTGGGGATATCCATCTCTCGAACCCGCAACTCATGATAACCAGAACGAAGATCAATCTTCGAGAAGAACTATGCTCCCTGCAACTGGTCGAACAAGTCATCAATCCTAGGTAATGGGTACCGATTCCGGATAGTGACCTTGTTCAATTCCCTATAATCGATGCACAACCTCATACTACCATCCTTCTTCTTCACGAAGAGGACCGGTGTGCCCCACGGAGAATGACTCCGACGACCATCCTTCTTCTTCACGAAGAGGACCGGTGTGCCCCACGGAGAATGACTCCGACGAATAAAACCCTGAGCTAATAACTCGTCCAACTGGGTCTGAAGCTCCCTCATCTCAGCTGGTACCATGCGATAGGGTGCGTGGGATATTAGGGCTATGCCTGGCTGTAACTCAATACATAACTCAACCTCTCTCACAGGAGGTAATCCAGGTATGTCCTGAAAGACATCCTGATACTCTGAGACAACTCTAGTCTCTAATAAATCAACACCCTGATCCCTCGCATCACCTCCTCGATGTACGCCAGAAATGATTCTGCAAAATGGTTGCCCTGAGAGGTTGCCACAATCATCTCGGACCCATCGGACGCTCGAAAATTGACTGTCTTCGCAAAGTAGTCAATACTAACATGGTAGGAAGACAACCAATCCATACCAAGATGACATCGAACTCGGACATATACAACACTATCAAATCGACAACAAACTCCGACTTATCTAAACTAATAGTACACCTCCTACAAACGCTCTTCAGAAGCGATATCTCACCTAAAAGGGTGAAAATTGATAAAGGGGTGTCTAATGGCTGAGCTACGATCTGGAGTCTAGACATAAAATCATGGAAAATGAAGGAATGCGAAGTTCCCGAATCGAAGAGAATACGAGCGGGAAAAGAATTCACAAGAAATGTACCCTCTACCACTGCTCCACTAGCTCCATGATCACGCGGTACTACCGCATATACTCTGCCCGTGGCTGGAGACTACTCTGCTACTAGTGCTAGAGAATACGGTACTATCTGCCCCTGAGGAACTTCTTGAACTGCCCGCATCTGCCCCTCAGTCCTCTGTGCTGCTGGCGGTGCCTCAAGTCTCGCCTATTGGCTCTGAACTCTACCCTGCTGTCGCTGCTGCTGCTGCTGGTTCGGGCCCTTGCCCTGCTGAGCTCCTGTTGGTGCGCTACGATACTCTGATGCCTTATGCCCGACCTTGTAGCAGTTATTGCAAATTCCCTGAAACTTGTGCTGCTGATGCGCTCTCTGATCATACTGAGGTCCCTTTTTATGAGGACCTTGCTGCTGCTACTGGGATCTAAAAGAAGGTCTCTTGTTCTTCCCCTTATCCCAGGTCTGTCCTACCTTGGTCTTCCCTTCCCTATCCTTCTGAAACATGGCAGTCTCAATCTCTTGTGAAGTAGCATTCTCAACTACCTCCTAAACTGAATAGAACTTCCTCGAGACGAGGTATCGACGAAGATTAGGATGGAGCCCTGCTAGGAACATCTGAGCCTATCGCTCTCCTGTCTGTCACATGCCCGTGAAGTGCAGCAATTCTATAAATCTGCTCTCAAAATTTGCCTCTGACATATCCCCCTGAGTCAATTGGGATAACTCAAGCTCCTTCCCAGTCCGTGCGGCAGAAGAAATATACTGTCCATCAAAGAAGTAGACGAAGTCCTCCCATGTGAGGGTCATCTGATGCTCTAGAGTGAACTGGAGTCGATACTATCTCCCGGCGTCTCCCTTCAGACTGTAGGACGCTAATCTCTGCCTCTGGATCGAATCCACATTAAGTATATGAAGGATATTACTCACATCCTCCTTCCACTTATAGGCTGCAAGAGGATCTGTTGACCCCTGGAACTTTGGTGCTCTCATCTTTTGGTACCTCTCAACCATACGGAGCCAAGCCTCCTGCTCTGTGGCTCTATCTGAGACTGCTGGTGGGATAACTACAGGTGCGGCCTCCGGTGGTCTCTCACTGATAGGAACTACTGGTATCCCCTATGGCTGATCTGCTGGTGGTGGTGGTGGTGTCGGTGGCACGATATGACTCGCCACAAGCTCCTCAATTGCTGCCATCCTAGCTACGATGGGAGCTATGAGATCGATAAGAAACTGGAGAGCCTGCTGCGTCTTAGGTGATGCCTACTGTGGCTCGGGTTGAGCTTGCTGTGGCTCAGGTGGAGCCTGCTGCGACTCTGCCTGTCCAGCTCTCCGAGTACGAGGTCTACCACGTCCTGCGATCTCTCTGATCATAAGAAAACAAGAGTTTATGAGTCCAAATAAACATATACATATACATAGCATATCACAATATGATTTTCACAACAATTTAGTGTTCACCCAAATACTTTAAGTTTACACAAAATAGTTGTCATAAAAAAATATCCTTAATTTTTGAGATATATGCATATATCGTCCTCACTCATACTAGGGAATCCTTACGGACTCTATACATGAATCCTAAGAAACTCTATCCTAGCTCCACGACTCGACACAGGATGATCCTAAGGATACTAGAACTAGAGCTCTGATACCAACTGTGACGCCCCTGGGTTCACACAAGGCTGCATTCTAAGGTAAAACCAAGAATGTCAAACCTGCCATGCACCACACTGTGCAATAATATGTTTCACCATCATAATTACTATCTCTCTAGTAGAGTCAATAACAGTTGTAGGTACAAAAGCAAGTGAAAGATTATACAAGAGTCAACTCATGAAATAATAGAGATCAAATTAATATTTCATTATTTACCATACTAAAATATAAGTCAATGTCTGAAATGAATAAGCTGGAGTTCTCAACAAGCCTCAAATACAAAATGTCTGAAATAAAAGAAATAAGGCACACAACCTTTACAACTTCTAGAATAAACTCTCAAAATGTCTAAATAAAGCCTAATGTGGAGCTCAAAAGTAAAATGTAACTATAATAGAATAGTTGAAGCTAGAGTGCCTCGCCATCAACCTGATCCAAACAAGGAAACTCTCATGTATATACCATGTAGCTCAAGTTGTAAATTCCTATGTAAGCGAATTTTAGTATTTAGGAAACTACAACACGAGCATAGGTACGTCGAGCGAAATAATCCAAACAAGGAAACTCTCATGTATATACCATGTAGCTCAAGTTGTAAATTCCTATGTAAGCGAATTTTAGTATTTAGGAAACTACAACACGAGCATAGGTACGTCGAGCGAAATAATCCAAACAAGGAAACCCTCATGTATATACCTTGTATCTCAAATTGTATATCCCTAAATACTAAACCCATAATCTAATACAAGAAACATTAATAAAATAAGGCAGACTCATCTCAGACTTAATTATGGTGTCGTGTCACAACTCGTATAATTGTCGTGTCCAGCCTATGCAAGTATAGGTGTTAACTCTCAAAGTCTAAACTAATGTAGTGGATGTCCAACACATGGACTGCATATGAAAACGGTCCAACACATGGATGGAAAGTGATAAGTGCCCAACACATGGACTACACATCATATTTTCCCAACACATGGACTAGATGAGTTATATGAACAGGTGCATATACCCTAATTTTCTCACATGTCTCAGTGCGCAAACCTAAACTCGTGTTCGCATGACATCTCACATGAAAAGATACATATTGTACATAAATTTCTAATACCCGTCATTTGAGGCGACTCCTCGTCCATATTTAAGCACGCAGCAACAATAAACAAACATAAACAATTTCAGTTAAACTGAAACAACTCAAACAGATTTCAAAACTAAAGAAATACAAAAGAAGAAAACTCCTCATTAGTCGACTCATTGGTTGACTCATCAGTCGACTCATAAGTCGACTAGACAAAACACAAAACTGAAGTTTTCCCCATCAGTCGACTCATTGGTCGACTCATCAGTCGACTCATGAGTCGACTCATTGGTCGACTGAGCAGAAAAATCTCTAGTTTTCTGCTTTCGATGATTATCTGCAAAAAAACGTTAACTAAAGTTCTCTTTAATCATGTCCAGCAATATATTTTCGACTCTAACTCATGTGTATCAACGAAACTAAAGGGATTTGCATGTGATCACTTACATAAAAACCTTAATCATATAAACATGTTTAAAAACGTATTGAAAATAGTAAATCACATTGAAACTCATGTTTAAACAAATTTCCAGATCTGGATCTTAATTTACAAATTCGTTTGTGAGATTTTTATAACTAAAAAATATAGATCTTGCATCTCATAATGTAAAGTATCTATTTTTATGCACAAAAATATGTTTTTAGGCTCAAAAATCCAAAATAAAACTCAAGAAAGTTATACAAACAGTGGGTGTAGGATTGGGAAGATGTTACTCGCCTCTGATGTGCTACAAACTCCTGAATCCGATGAGAGGACGATCCCCCTTCGACAGCACCACAAAATCCCGCTAAAAACTCCTCTGAAACTCCTCCAAAATCACCAAGAACGAATCTAGGGTTTGAGGGGAGAGGGAGACTAGGGTTTTCTCTGTGAAACTCCTCCAAAATCACCAAGAACGAATCTAGGGTTTGAGGGGAGAGGGAGACTAGGGTTTTCTCTGGGGTTCTGATGGGTTTTTGGGTTGGTTTCGGGTAGGAGAGTTTTATATGAAAGCGGTTAAACCCGAAACAAACCAAACCAAACCCGTAACTAAAAGAAAAACTCAAAATCAGCCCGTCAGTCAACTCATTGGTCAACTCATCAGTTGACTCATTGATCGACGCATGAGTCGACCCATAAGTCGACTGAGCAGACACTATATCCAGATTCGTGCATGTTTTGTTATTCAACCAAAACCAATGCACAGAACTCTATGAAACCACACTCATACATATCTAATAACTTGTTACCAAGTATATCCATGACCTCAAATCATTTACCACAAATAGAATTATTTATCACTAGTAATTCACATATACTTCTAATAAAAATACGGGGTTTTACACTTGTACACTGAGAGGAGTGTGTGGTGAGAGACGGGGTTGTCCCAAGAGGAATGGGGTAGGTGGTAATGCCTAGAGGTAGTTTGTAATTCCTAATACGTGAGAAAGACCCGGACTAGAGACCAACACTTAGAGGGTGTAAAGTGGGATTACAAGAGTGTGAGATCGTAAAATTTTTGGTGAACTAGAAAACTGAGTGTGAGGTGTAAATGTTATTCGGGTGAGCATAGAAAACTCGGTTGTGTAGTGGATTTTCCCCTAGAGCGGGGAGCGGAGACGTAGGACGGAAGGTCCGAACTCCGTGATCATTTTGCTTGTTTGAGTTTGGCTTGGCACTCTTATATTTTTGTTCATCTTTATTGTCATTCTCTCAGTGCTTATTTCATCCACTATATTGTTTATATCTTGTTTCACCTTTGTGTTAGTTTCATGTCCTTGCATATTTCTCTTGTTGTATCTCATTGCTAGGATATATTTGTTAATAAGTTTTAATTAACATTTAAATCAGGTTAGATTAGCATAAATTCTATTCACCCCCTCTAGGGTGCTTTCACTTCTTGTATAAATGGTGCCTCAAAAGAAAGATTTAGATGAGCAGGTCGAACGTTTGGAAAAGATGGTCAAGCAACTCTTATTGGTGTCTCGAACTCAACTAAGTTCTTCAAAAGGAAAAAACCATTCGGTGAATCCTCTCCAAAAGAAGACCAGGAACATCAAGATGATGCAAATTCTGAACATGCAAGATCAGAGATGACAACACCTTCAAAGCAAAGCAAGGAAGCAAAGGCTCCGGAGGACATCCAAAAGCAGTTCAATGTTCTTTCTCAACGAACTAAGCTCAAAAAGGTTAGAACCATCTGATCCTATCCCATCAAGTGGGACATGGTTCCCCATCCGATAAAATTCAAGCTGCTAATATTGCATACATTTGATAGCAAAGGTTTTCTGAACTAACATATCTACTACTTTCACCAACAAACTAGGAATGTAGTGGGTAACAATGATATTAAGGGGTGACTTTTATTAGCCCCCTTCCGGGGGTAGACTTCGATTGGTTCTAGAATTTGCCTGAGGGTTCAATCAGATCGTGAGCAGATTTTGAATCAATGTTCCTCTTGCAATTTCATGGGGAACCATCTGATATTATCATGGCCAAACTTCTTTCTAAAAAGCAAAGCAAAAATAAGACGGTTAGAGAATACATCGAAAGATACCGCAATATAGAATTACGGTGCCGAGATTTTTCTCTTCTAATATTACTTCAAACTTGTTGACATAATTTCATGGCACGGATTAAAGCTCACATGATTACCGTTACTATCAATATATGGAAGGATGTGATGGAACAAGCTGAGATAGTAGAAAAAGCATCAGAATATTTCAACAAGTTTGAGCCCTACACCAACTTGAAAGGTAACAAAGGCAAACAAGAGTTGACTTCCCTACCGAAAGCTAAAGAAACATTCACATTTGAGGTTCAAAATCCTAACAACCAGCAAAGAGAACTAAGGAAGAACATTTAGAGTAATTATTCATTCAAAGACGAACACACAGTCACCACATTCCATGTACTCAACATGGGAAATAGATTAAAACTTCCTGAAGACCGACGCCATGAAGAAGTCAAAAAGACTAATGACCCTAATTACTACCTTTATCATGAAATATTAAGACACCTAAAGAAGAATTGCTACATTTTCAAGAATAAAATCCAGACCTTCGTCGAGTTAGGAATTCTTAAGCTCAAACCTGAGTAAAAGAAAGTCACTGCCAACATGATGACCTTTCAATTCAGTTCCAAGCTAAAGATCCAAGTCCAAAATGGTGTTCTCCCCATTCCTACAACAAGGATGAAAGTGGTCAACTATGATCAACAAAATTGACAAAGCCAATGCTTAGTCCCTCTCACTATATCAAGAGGTGAGATAATGAGGGTACATCCTGATCTTCTCCAAGGTGAGCATTGGGTTCTTCAGAAATACAAGAACAAGCACAAGATGAAGTCTTGGAATGCCATCTCCACAATCATTGGAGAGGAATCTCTACAAGTTACCTCACTTACTAGTTCAGAGGAAGAAAAGATCGTCATGGTAGGAATGAGATCTGGCTGAGATTATTTGAAGAATTATGATCAGCCAGGAACTTCCAAACAACCCGACCAACCAAACAAAAAGAAACTCTGTTCGACAAGACTTTGCAACGTCTCCCAAATGATCCTAAAGCCCCATTACAATATAATATAATGGATCAATTAGCTAATATCTCAAATCATTTAACCTTATTCGAACTATTACGTTTGTCTAAGAAAACGAGAGAAGTTTTGAAAGAAGCTCTAAACAGCAGTGAGGCATTTCATGCAACTTGATTGAGCCTCCTTACGATGAAGAGCACAAGCAGTGCTATCAGTGCCAACGACAGATGCCTTGTAACACTTTAACTTTGGAGGATATGCTCATCAAAGATCACCATCACAACTGACCCCTCTGCTATAATAGCCATGTAGTGTCAGCAAAAGTCGAAAGTATTCACATCGATCTAGGCTCTGCATTGAGTATAATTCTATGGAGGCTCTTGAGCTTTTTGGGAATTTTCCTTCACATGCTCTCAAAGATGTCTACCATCATACTTGGCTTTAACTTCAGCAGTAGCCGATCTCTTGGGAAGATCCGACTTATGTCAGATCGGTAATTTAGAACCGGTATTGCATATGCCAATAAGCGAGTCGTACTTAGCTTATAAGCAACTCAATGGATGCCACTTTCATGGTCTAACTAAGGCGCCCTGAATCTAATCTTCTTTGGAAAGGTTAAACGATGCCTTATTTATCAAACTCAGATGAAGAAACCAAAGGAGTACTAGAATTCTCCTGATACAGCCAACAGTCTTAGTACATTTTGGCAAAAATAGGATACAGACTCACTGTGAAACAAGGACTAAAATTCAACCGATGACTAAAAGTTTCTTTAATCACATTTATACATGAAGGGAATATTTTTGATTATTATAATCAGACCAAACGAGGACTCGATATTATATTTATCCTGAAGCAGAATCACAAACATAACCAACATCTAATGACTTTCTAAGCAGTTCTTCAGATGCATCCAATTAGGATTCTAACATTAGCTTTGGAGCTTGATGAATTCAATCTCGATGAATATGATGAATCCATTTTTTGAAGATCCTGAAAATGATTCATGGGCAAAACATCTTGAAAAGCTGCGGGATCAACATAAGTGAGAAGTCAATTCCAAGCCTATCTTCATTAGTGAAATTCTATCATCCACTGAGAAAGAAAAACTTATAACTCTCCTTCGAGAATACATTAATGTCTTTGTCTGGAGTTATGAAGATATGCCTGGACTAGACCCTAATGGGGCTATACATCGCCTTGACATTGACAGCAGTGTCAAGCCAATCAAGCAACAGTAACGATACTTTCATCCTGCGTTGATGAAATAGATCAAGAAAGAACTCCACAAATTCATTGAATGCTTATTCATCCGTGAAGAACAATATCCCGATTGGCTGGCTAACATCGCTACGGTGATGAAAAAGAATGCTAAGATCCGAATTTGTATCAATCTTCGGGATCTCAATCTTGCTTGCCCAAAGGATAAGTTCTCTCTCTCTCTATCACGGATGTCATGGTTGACAATACGTGTGGGTTTGAGAGAATGACACTCATGGATAGATTTTCTGGATACAACGAGATAAAAATGCATCCAGATGATCAGAAGCATACAACTTTCAGAACACCCTTAGGAGTATTCTATTATACAACAATGTCCTTTGGTCTGAAAAATGCTAGAGCAACTTATCAACACACTTTGAACATGATCTTTCATGAGGATTTGCGTAAGATAGTCACAATCAAAAGTCGCCACAAGTAAGACCACATTAATGATTTGAGAATGGTGTTCGAAATTATGAGAAAATACTAACTCAAGATGAATCTAACCATGTCTTTTCTGGGAGTATCGTTAGGTAAATCCCTAGGATTTATTATAACATCCAAATGAATACATGTCAATCCTGAAAAGGTGTTAACCATCCTGGAGATGCCACCTCTGAGAAATCTGTAGGAACTCAGAGGTCTACAAGGACTATTAATCGTAGGTTTATCACTAAATTATTTAGAAAATATCAACCATTCCAAAGAATCGTAAAGAAAGATGTCTCGTTCATTTGGGACAATGCTTGTCAAGAAGTTTTCAATGAGATCAATGGTTATTTCATGAAGTCACCCATTCTAGTTGTACCAGTATCAGGCAAACCATTCTTGATTTATGTCAAGGCAATGGAACCACTCCCTCGGAGCACTTCTTACCAAAGAGAATGACAATGGCCACGAGCAAGCCATTTACTACCTTAGTCGAACTGTGATTAGGGCTAAGCATCATTACAATCAAGTTGAGAAGAAATGTCTAGCATTAGTTTTCGCAATTCAGAAGATGCAACACTACCTCACCAGCAAATCTATTCACGTTCATCTCAAGAATTAATCCTCTATGGATACTCATGATGAAATTCGGATCACTAAACACCAGATTAGCAAAATAGGCAATACTACTTTCACAGTATGATATAACATTCATACCACATAAAATAGTTAAGTGTTAAGCAATAGCTGACTTTTTAGCGGAACATCCAATTCCTGAGTCCTCTAAACTCTACGAAGACATTCTTGATGAAGTTTTCAAGTCAAATGCTCCATTAGATCACTAGATATGGAAACTTTACTTTGACAATGCATCAAGACGCAACTATAGAGGAGCAATTATTATAAGAGTAGGGGTAGTGCTTGAGATGAACTTGGGATACTTATGGTCCCAGTCGAGTTAAGAGAAATTGTTCCAATGATAGCTCCAACGAAGACGACTCAAGCACTACGCCCAAGTTCATCTCGACGGGGGAGTCATCTTTGATAGCTCCAACGATGGCTGTTCTGGCAAAGGAGTTGTTTGCACAAGCTATTACTCTGGAGGTAGAGTAACAGTTGTGGTCCTAAGAGTCGGTGAACCTGCATGCGAAAATAGTCGGAACGCAGAAGGAAAATGCATGGGGATTCGAAATAAAACATGCTTACTGGTCAGAGGGATAGGAATATAAGTTGATGCTTTATCTGAAGTAGCCCTTAGAGTATCATCGAAGTTAGCATATTCATCCAAAGAGTCTTCTTCACTGACATCATCGTCGATGCCATCGTCGATGTGGTCACCTTCGACATCATCATTAACCTCATCACCACCACCTCCCGGAGAATTTTCATAATCCACCTTCATCTCATCACCTATTGCTGAATGTTCAGGTGAGCCCACGATGGTAGTTGGCTTGGACATGATCCCCGTAGTAAGGCTAAATCTTGTGTCCCTCATCGATGGCATTAACACTAAAGTAGAAGGAGATTGATTTCCTCCTAAGTCTTCTTGAGCGACCCCGATAGATTTACCTATAGGAGGCCTAACTTCTTCAACTAGAGCTGCAGGGTCCATTGTAGGGACAGATTCTGCATCCCCTATAAGCGATTCATCTCCACCTACTTCTTCATTTGGTAGATGACCAGAAGATGCAGGACCTTTTAGAGCTGGGCTAACTAAAGGAAGCCCAGATTGATAAGAGAGCTCCATAGCAGTCGACTCTCATTCTTCTTCCTCCGCATGCAATGCTTTAAGGGCATCTTGCATAAGTTTAGAAGTAGGAGGCTCGAGTGTTAATTTTTGACGAGCTTGCTTATCATATTCACCCTCTTTAATTGAATCAAGGGCTCTTTTCCCAGCGACATTCTTGCTTCGGGTTCTGATCTTTGAAGGCTCCATCTCATGAGTCTCAGGTATCTTGGGTTCTTCTCCTTGAGCTCCTTCTGGTGCCTGTCTTCTTTCTTCCTCAGCAATCACCTCCTCGTAAGATAAATACTTGCTAACTCCCCTTATGCGAGACTTTTTGGAACTCCTCTTCAAATCATACCACTTTCGAATACCCTTCAGGCAAGAAGTATTACTCTTGTATTCAAGGATTTGTGAAGCAGCCTGGTACCAAGTGCAAAAGCTCAAGTATAGCCATTGGGCATTTTCTGTGGCAACTTGAACTTTCCTCCTGTGCAGCCTGCCACTAAGTAATACTAGACTCTCGCCCCTTCATATACATTGCTCGTAAATGCAAGTTCAAGGTTAGGGTTCCCAATATATATCTGATCATATTCAAATTGTCGGGAGGAATGATATGGGTGGTAAGGCTTGATGAAGCCCTTTTTTCCTTGTCAGAAAGTAAGATAGCCCGGGCATATGTTGATAAGCTACCATAAAGTGATTCTGCTAAGTGTCGTGAATGAGTTATGCCTCAGAGTATCCTAATGTATTTTCCTATATGCACCACTTTCGAAATTAGGAAAGCTACAGGTAATCTCATATGTAAAATCCCGCCTCAATTTCTCTTGGAATTTCACCTGGAACCAACCAACCAACCGAGTTGTCTCTAGTCGTTAGATGAGAGGGGCTGAGGTATTACTCGATGTAGGCATCAGCATTAGGCTAGCGCAGTGTAGCACGAACCATGATACCAAGTAGATATATATGCACTCGAGGAGTAGGAGTCTGAATAATGGTCTTCTCATCTGATTCCACTTTCTTGACCGTGATGAACTCAGATGCTAACTCCCGAAGGCCACTCTGTAGACAACACACCATAGCCGAAAGAAGGTTCAGAGGTCATCTGTAAGTCAGGAGAACAACTAGGTATAACACCTTCATTGTAATGGCATCTATAGGCATGGTAGGCACCACACAATGTTTCAACCATAGTGTGAGGAAACCAGCAAACAGAGCCATATAAAAAATCAGGATCTCCGCCTGATAATGGAAGCTTTCAAATACAGTGTATACAAGAAAGACATCTTCCTCAGCCTCATTAGTGTAGTGGGCAATAGCATCATCGATGCGCTCATCGATTTCTTCAAGTGTGCTGGCAGCTAGGCGAGTCACTTCCGTATCCTTATCAAACAAGTTCTTGAAGAGGTACTCCATCCACTGTCCCTATTTAACACCACTCCCTAGATTACTGGTAATCTATGCACATAGCTAGAAATGACACATTAATTCCCAATAAGTATCATAGATCTCTGGAGCAACATTTTTCAAAATTTCCAACTCTTTATTCCCAAGGACGAACTTTTCATAAGGTAGTTCTCCAAATGATAGTCCTGAAATCTCAAACATTTTGAGTGCAAAACCTAACTCCCTAACAGGAGTGAAAAAAATGCCGGTATGAGAATTGTATAATTCCAGCATAGTAAAAAGGCCATTGCAGTTCGGAGAAATCCCAAATAGAGTAGCCAATATTAGGGTTCTCAGGTCAAAAATTCTAAGGGGCTCTTCCAATTCCTTCAGAATAAAATTTATCATTCAGGCCCACCATTCTTTCTTGCTAGAATGTACCCATGTCGGAGTCCTAAAGTCTTGGGTGGGGAATTCTCCCTGTACAGATATAAATTTTCTGAGGAACGTATTCCCTAGCTTAGCAGATTCACCAATAGGATGCTCCTTCTTAACTGAACCAGGTTTCAAAGTCACAAATTAATTATAGCCAGTTGGTTGAACATCGCGATAGGTAATATGTCTGGTAGCAACACCACCCTATTCTTGGACAAGTTCCCAATCTATGGATCATGGAACAGAAGCACACTGATAGTAAGAAATTGGCCACATCCACTCTAGGTTTGGTAGAAACAGGCAATGATTATTGACAGTTCGCAGCCACTTGTAATTTCCATCAAACATTCGCTTTGTGTCCATTTTAACAAAATCTCCAAAAAGGAACGCTGGTTTCTTTAAAACTTTGTGCTCTATTATCTCAAGCTTCGCATCTGTAACAAAGGATCTGGGGGTCACGGAGTAAGCTTGAGTGATGAGTTTTGCTCATTCCTTGTTTGTATCCTAGAATAATGGATATTCCAAGTGAAAGCTGAAGAGTGCATTTTTATCTGCATCCCTTATATGACCGAAGTAATGACTGAAGAAAAGAGGTTTGTTTGAGTAATCCACTGCACAAAATGATATGAAAGTCAGTATCAAAAACGACGTAAAAAGTCTAAGAAGGCTTCATCAAAAATGTAGGGAATAACCACACATTTCACATGACAAACGCAAGGGTCAGACCCACGTTCCAAATTCAAGAACGCAAAGGTCAACCCTACGTTCCAAGTTATAAAAGCAAGGGTCGAAACCTAGCATATCAAATTCAAAACGTAGGGTCAAACCTAACATTTCAAATCTGGAATACAAGAATTGATCATGTGTTTCAAATCAAAGAACGAAGAAGTTTTACCCCCTGTGTTCTGATGACTAAACGCGAGTTTTCACTCTGTGTTAATGGTTCAGAACTTGTCAAAACAAGTTATTTGGGTTTCAAACTTACCACTAATCAGAGGAGCAGACAGTGACAATGCAGTCACCTAAGCACTGTTGGTGACCTCAGCCACTAACGCACCCTGAGCTGCTGTAGGTTTTTAAGATTTGGAGGTGGTTTTCTTCTTGGGAGCCATTTTGATCTTTTGAAGAAGATGAAGAAAATTTCACTGGAGATTCGAACGAAGAGGTTCGTTGGGGATGATGAACAATGCTCCACAGAGAAGAAAATGAAAATCTTTATTGCATTTACCGAAGAAGAATAGGAAAGTCGAATGACTTTTAATTTGAGCCGGACGGTTTATTTATAGACAGTGGTGAGCTATCAAATAAGGATGGGATTTGAGGAGAATATCCCACCTAAACGCAATCTTTGCGTTCACACTGAGTCGGCTGAACTCCCAGACGCTTCCCTCTACATCTCAGCATCCTAAACGCAGAGCTTCCTCCTGCGTCTCAACTCCAAAATGTAGGTTTCACTTATGCGTTAATTTGCCACAACCAACAGGGCTATTATACATCTTTAGATACTTGGAGAGAAGCTAGTAATAGCCATCAAGGTGACGAATGTCAAGAAGAAACTAGTTTACAACAAGAAGATATGCATCCTCTGGGATGAGTGCAAACGGATTCTAATCGTTGTCGCTAATAACACTGAATTGGATCCCTCGCACAACTCTTCCTTTTAATGGTTTAACATTCCCACTAAGACTAATAAGGATATTATTGAAATCATTACCCTTGATAAGCTGATCAAGAAAAGAGACAGAGCGAGTCCTTTGAAATTATCATTTTAGCCAAATTTAGGTTGCGCCTTGGTGTTCATCAATTCCTACAAAGATCATTTTAGCAAAATTTGGGTTGCACCTTGGGTGTTCATCAATACCTACAAGGATCATTTTAGCCAAATTTAGGTTGTGTCTTGGGTGTTCATCAATACCTACAATGATCATTTTGGTCAAAACAGAGCCGTGTCTCACATATTCATCAAAGTCTATGTATTTCATATCGTAGCGGGTTGTTATTAATAATGCTAAAATCCATGCCACATATGCATAGGGTATTTTGTCTCGATCCTTAATTAGAGACAAGCTGATGCCTAACACGTAACGCCTGTTAGTCTTTTCCCCACAAAAATAACAAAGCCTATGTATTCAATATCATAGCACCAAGCCTAAAAGAGTTTATTCTTTTAGCACAACATTACATGTGCAATAGACTTAGACAATTCACATGCTAGCCTGATTTTAAACGGTATTCAGTAAAGACACATCAAATCCATTGATGGCTGAGGATTTGCCAAAAATCCTATTACTTTGCAGGTCACCCGCATACGGGTCCTGTGTAGCAAATTTCTACACTCAAGTTCGTAATACCTTCAAAACAGATATAGTGAACCATCATCCAACCAATTTCAAATCAATTTGGGATCCAAAGTATTTCGAAAATTCGTTCCAGTTAACCGCGATATTTCAAAAACTTTGGAGGAGGTTCTGTATGCTGTCTAAAAATCATAATAGATAGCTTATCCTCATCAAACACCGATAATGAAAGTTACAATCCGACAACTTTCATATTAACAATTCAACAATGAAAGTTACAATCAAATGACTTTCACATCAACAAATAAAAGTTACAATTGGAAGATTTTCACGTAGATCGAGAAAGGTTACAATTCGACGATCTTCACGATAACCGATGAAAGCTTTGATTCAACAGTCTTCACAATCAACAATGAGAGTTATAATCTGACGACTCTCACATTTTAAGGAGCTAAAGTAAAGATTAAAAAATGACGATATTTGCAACACTCTCACAGAAGAGATTACAAGTCAACAATCTCTTCAGTCCAAGACGCAAAACTCATCTCTGTATCCCAGAAATGAAACACAATTGGCCGCATTCCAGAGTCAAAGCAACGCAGCTTCTAGCGTTATCAGCCGCAGATGCAGCTCAAATCCAGCTACTAACGCAGCTTCTAGTGTTATAACATGCCAACACAAATCAAATCCAGGTGCTAACACAGCTTCCAGCGTTATCAGCCACAGACGCAGCTCAAATCCAGCTGCTAACGCAGCTCAAATCCAACTGCTAACGTAGCTTCCAAACACTATGTTCGAACGTAGGATTCACACCCAGTAATGCAGGACATGTGTTTGATTCATTCAAATGTGATTCAAACGGTTCCAAAAATTATTTTTCACCCATGATCTGGGGAACGGTTTAAGGGGGTTGTTACACCTGATTAATGGGGCAATTAAGCCCCCACTAAGGAGTAGGTTAAGGGGTGATTACACCCCTTAATCCCTTATAAATACCAAAAACCCAATTGAGTTCAAGATTGGCTTTTCTGAATCAGAAATCTTGGGAAATTTTTAGATTTAGAGGCTCTTGGAGATCATCTTCATCGGCAACAGAGATCCTTAGAGCTTAATCTTGGCTTATAACCGATTTTCAGTTTAAATCAACTTTTCAACCGAGTTTAAAACTCGCACTGAGTTCCTAAACTCATCAAGAGTTTTGTTCAAACTTGCTACGCAAGTCCTCCTCAACATCAACCAAGAGGAAGAAACCGTGTTCTAGTGAAGTGAAATATTTGGATCGTCAACGGGATACAAGGTCGAAAGCCCATCGACACCAAGAAGAACCCAGTTTAAACAAAGGGAAAGGTCTTCTTCGATCTTTCTCTCTTTTATAAATCAAGAATCTGATCGAGAAGATTTGTACTTTCTTTTTCTAAGTCTATTAGAGAGAAATTATATAGAGAAAATTTTAATTAATTCTTTTTCTAAGTTTGTTAGAGAGAATAATACAAATTCAATTCTTTATTTTCTTCTTTTAATTTTCCCACCAAACAATAGTGCTCCTTGAAAACACTCATGCAGATGCTTTGACATCCCTTGCAGCCATACTTGCATCACCGCCTAAATCTACTAGGCGCATCATAGTAGCTAACAATCAACTCTGCTCCCGGAGTAGATTCTTGAAGCTAACAAAGTGAATATCATGCCACCTCACTTCAAAATTAATGATTGGTGGTTTTCGTTTTATTATGTCTTGCATGAGATACTACCTGACAGTCCAAAGCAAGTAACCTCTATTCAAAGAAGAGCTTCACGCTTCTTCTATGATTCTGACTTTATATCGATGATCATTTGACGAGATGTTGCTCCAATGCTTATCACCAAGTGAAGCTCGAGAATTATTAAAGGAAGCCCATGATGGTGCATATAGAGCTCACGAACCAGGTCCTAAACTCCAATACCGACTTCATTGTCTAGGTTAATACTAGCCGATAATGATAGCAGATGTGGTAGCATACGCTAAATAGTGTCATGCATGTTAAGTCCATGTTGACTTTCTATATCAACCTCCAGAAGAATTACATCAAATATGGGGCATGAACATTATTAGACCAATCAGCCCACTACCCGCTAGAGGCCATCATTTTGTTCTGGCCATTACAGACTACTTCTCTAAATAGGCCAAATCTATTTTGCTCAGAGAAGTCAAGACATCTCAAGTAGTTAAGACATCATGTGATTTATTCATTCGGTGTCCTAGACGAATCATTTATGACAATGGTTCGTAGTTCATCAATCGATCGTTCTTAAAATTCTGCAATAAGTTCAGAACTCAAGATATGGCTTTTATACTGTATAACCCAACTGCTAATGGTCTAGCTAAAGCTTTCAACAAAACTATCATCAAACTTCTGAAGAAGTTTATCTTCTCCAACAAATGAGATTGGGACGAATAACTTAGAGAGTGTTTATGGGTGTATCAAACAACAGTTCGCACTCCTACTGGCCCTATGCCTTTCTCCTTGGTCTACAGATGTGAATCTATGATCCCTCTAGAAATTCAGGTGTCGTCATTAAGAATCGCTCTTGCCGAGATGATGATAATCAAAGAACATCAACAAAAACATCTCCAACAACTTGAGGCATTAGATGAATTGAGACTCCAAGCTCAATAGCAAATTGAGATCTACCAGTCACGGATCTCAAGAGCCTTCAACTAGAGAGTCAAAGAATGATCCTTCAAAGAAGGTGACATGGTCTAAGTCGTTTGTCGATCTATGATCATGATGCATAAAACTAAAGAAAAATTTAATCTAATTGGGAAAGCCTATTTGTAGTAGAGACAGTCTACACGAATGGAGCATACCGCCTAATTGACCAAAATAGCAATGGGTTCATAGTGCCAATCAATGAGAAATTTCTTAAGAAATATTACCATTGATTCTAGCAATTATATTATCCATATAGAGATTTTGGTCACGTTTAAGTTTCCACCTTTGACTATAAGTATTGATCATCCTGATCTGAAAATCCAATCAAAATATCCAATGAGTCATCAAGTTAATATTACACCTCTGCTTGACTCTAAATACTTTATCACCATCATGTTAACATTACACCTCAGAATAGTTTTCATCTTAAATTATCTGATTAGTTAACATTACATCTCTATTAGACTATTTCATTGATCGGTTAACATTACACCTCTATTGACCTATCTTGTTGAATTTGACTAGTTAATATTACACCTCTGTCAATTCGCTCTTGTCAAAAATTGATTAGTTAATATTACACTTCCCTCAATTTCCTACTGTTAAGTTAACCCTACACGTCCAAACGATAGTTGTTCTGTGGACTCTGTTGAACCGACTGGTTAACATTACACATCTATCAGTCATTTCATTTGGCACTTTAATATTACACCTCTGTCAAATACCCTAATACTGTCATGTTAACACTATACCTCTAAATATTACTAACTTTACAAACCTGATATATTAATATTATACCTCTATCAGTTTGATTTTGTTGACCAGTTAATAATACATCCCTGTCAACTTCTCCTACTGTCATGTTAACATTACACATCTGAACATTACTAATTTAGTCAAACTTGATATGTTAACGTTGCACCTCTATTAGTTTGATATCATTTTTCTCCCCAGCATAAAATGTTACTACGATACGTTAATATTACACCTCTATTGCGCATACATCAAAGGAGATAAAAGTTCTTTTATTACTAAAAGAGCTAAATTATTACAAAGATTTCAATGGGAAAATGGATAAAATACGTGTATTTGCACAATACACTTAGGTATCCTAGAATCTCTACCCTTTTGGGTATCTTTTTGTGTCTTCTCCCCCAAAACCCTAGAATTAACTAGAGCGACTTGGCTCATAATGACTACAAACCTCTTCGTCTCAGCCTCAAGCTCCATGGCCCTGAGATCCCACTCTTTAACCAACTCGGCTGACTTGAGTTCAAGCCCCTCCTTCTGACACTGAACTACCTCTAAGTGCACCTAAGCTGTGACAATGGCCACTTTGGCTTCATTAATAGTGGCTTCGCTCTCCTAGATGGTGCTCTGAAGCTCTGCTCGATTACCATCAATCAGTACAAGGTTATCACTTAACCCTTGGGCCTTCATCTTGATTTGCTCAATTTCTTTATGAGCAAACTCTTCAACTATATGTTGTTTTGCTGAGAGACGATGGAATTCAAGCTCAGTAATGTTGTTGATATCAGCCAAGTGAAGCTATTGCAACTCTTGAAATTAGTGTTCAACCTCATCAATCATCGACTTGAACAGTCCAGTATGGGTAGGACTTGCAACCGACGTTAAAATACCAAGTTGACTCCTCAATAGGACAATGGTGCAAGAAAATAAGACTGTCTGCATATTAAAAGCATATTCAATGCTCCGGTTGAAAAGCTTAATCAAGCTTTCAGTCAGGGTTTGGATCTCTAACTTAATCAATTTATTAGGATCCGGAGATAGGGAAATCTCCACATGACTTGAAGGACCCGATCCTGTGAAAACTACCAACGCATTCGTGGTGGTTGGAAGAACAGTTGGCAGACTTGTATTCTTTCATTGTCTGATAGGATGAATGGCACAAATGTAACCAACATACTAGAAATGTTCACCATGGAAGAAGTCACAGGTGTCACCCCGGAAAATGAAGCGGTGGTCCTTATAATCATTGCCGTAGTCATCAGCATATCCATAGGCATGATCTCAACACCTGTAGATGTAACCTCTGGCTCATCAGAGGTAGCTACAGTTATGGCAAGGCCTTCATTAGAATATGGTTTGGGACTTGGCGGTGTTACCCTCCCAACCCCTGTTGTGATGGGGGAGACCGATGCTTCATCGTCTTCATCAGAAGACTCATGAACAACCAATCTGTAACACACTTACTGAAGTAGGAGCTGGTACAAGGGCTACTTTCATGCCAACAGCTGGCGTATATTCCAAAACACCATAAACACCCTAAAAGTTAGCTATATGCTCAAAATTACCACTAGCAAGAAATGATGTAGGGAATGCCTCACCAATGATCTTAAAATCAGGTTCATCATCTACTAAAAAATAGATAAAATATTAATTATTAAAGTGATGGAATCACACAAGATTGATTAGAGAAAAATATACCTAACATGAAAGAGGAGTCCCCAATATTACAATTAAAGCTCATATCATCAGGCTCAGTTAAATAGGCGTTGCTGTAGTTAGGTTCATAGTCCACCTGCTTCTCTTCATCAAGAGAAATGGGTTTATTATCTACACATAAAAAAGAGTGCATCAGCCAAAAGCACTTCAAACAAAGTGATGCAATTATATAGACATAAATCGCCTGAAGAGTCAACTCTAGGTTCATGTGCTGGGATAATGAGAGGCTCTTCTCTGATTCTTGAAATATCTCTGGGTATAGGTTCATGCTCTAAAGGTGCCAAACATTGCTTCATTGAATATGGATGAGGAGGAGGAACTTGTAATGACCTCTTACCTTTGTTGCTTCGACCTCTGCCAAGTGCTCCTCTATGATTTGCTGATTCAGATGGTTCTCGAATGCTAATGTCAATCGACCTTTGAGATATAGGATGCCCTCTCGATTCCTACCAATCTTCATTCGGCACATTTTCTACCAGAAAGTTTTGAAGTCTAGGAGCCCTACTCTTCGAACCCTTCTTAGACAGCTCCCTATATCTCTAGGTAATCTAATACAAGCCAGTCTTCTTTAAGTGAAATCTAGAATTGGAGGCATTCACCTTGCTGTACCATTTGTAGAACCTCAGTATCATATAATAATTGGGCATGTGATGGGGAAGCGAAAATCTAGCCCTTGTAGCCCTAGCAGCAAAGTGGTACCAAATGGAGCTCCATTTAACAAGCTTCACATGCGCAGTAATTCTAGATTCTGATTCCCAACATAGAGCTGATCATAACCAAACTGATGAGCGAATCAACAAGGCAGACAGGGCTCGATATAACATGTTGTCCTATTCAGTGTAGCAATGAGATGAGCTAGTCTGATATTCACCAACTAGTTGAAATACCTGCTAGGTAAGCAAGTGAAACTCTCGCTAACTCATACCATCTTCAAACTCATCCCCGGGACTTATACCATCGACCATGGGGAAAAAATAGTTAAAGAGGTAATGATCCTTCTTCTGAAGAAGCCTCCAGACCCCAGTAGGGTATTTGATCATCCACTTTGAATGCTCATAACTCTGAAGTAATTAGATGTTCAATCCACCTAGGGTAGTAGCCGACATCAATGAAGAATAATGTAAAGTTAACCATATCACCAAATACATATATGGTAGCTCTACTCTAGGGTTTGGGACTTGATCCCTCATACAACCATCCTCCTACTTCAGATATTTAGTGGCCAATTCCCTCAGTTTATGATGGATACAACTAACCATTGCTTGTAGAAGGGCCAAGTTATACCCAGAAGCAAGCAACATGGTGGGGAAATAACATTTTTATGGGGATACGATCATTCAGCAGAGAAGGCACAACGTATCCCTTCAGCCAAATTGAGAAAAATCTCGTAAGCAACACTAACTCAGATATCAGCTCTTTTGCTTGATGGTGGAAGCTCTCGAATTGCTCGCCTGCACAAAGCCCACACTCATCTGACTCAGCGGTATGAAGTACTTGGCCATCATTGAAGATTCGGGTCCTAATTTTAGTATCCATGACTGGACAAATTGAATCCATATAATCTTAGTATCTGTGACCAGACAAATTGAATCAACATTTCCCTTTTTACTTACATTGGGAAATAAGTACTCAGCCCAAGGAATGCGAGCAACGGTAGAATCATGCATGGCGTTCGCGATAACCTTTTGACAAATGAGGAAGTGGCAAACTAATTCCTGGAAATGCCTCTACAACATGGGCAACATGCAAAAAAGTGTTCAACTCTGCGCTGGTTGGAAGGAACTCCTCATATGAACAATACCCCATATGCGACACTTCAAACATCTCGTACAAAGCAATCCCGATCTCACCCACCAAGGTGAAGAAAGTGTTGCTATTAGCGTTGTATAACACTAAGATGTCGTACAATATAGAAGCACAAATCTCAGCACCATATTTTGAGGCCCTAATTGCAGCATAGGGCCCTATTCTTCATAATCTCTCCTCAAAAGTGATGAGAATAAAGTTTACCAAACGGGTCCACCATTAGGTATCTGTTGACTTGATCTAGCCAGGAAATCTAGTATCCCCATAAGGATATTGTGCATCGGACTTGGCAAGCTCGTCCCCAAAGGTGCTTAGGACAACAGACATATGATATTGACTCCGTATCGAGAAGCTCGTTCCTCAATTAATTGAGTAAAATTGCTAAGAGAAGACTGAGCTGTCTTTCAAGTCACTTAACTCTCATCAACAACAAAAGACTCATTGTCTTAGTCAGTATGTTAACGGGATGCAAGATCGATGTTTCACCAGCACGCAGAAAAGAATACCAGGAATATAAATTTATCCTTTGTTTCATATTATTCTTTTTATTATAATATGAGTTAATTGCAATACTAAAAAGACCCAAAACACAACTCATTCAAAATTAAAAAAAATACTTAGATATTTTAGAATAAAAGCTCTCATAAGAAACAAGCAACTCAGAATCAAGTGCACAAGATTTGATTCAACAAATAACAACTTTTTTCATCTATACGAGCATTTACAAGACATTTTACATGACTTGGCAAAAAAGATACAAAAATTTCTCTAAGTAACGGCAGCTAGAGTAGTGATGCGACATAATTATGTACCAAAATTACAAGTGCACAATTGATCAAGTTATAGTATAAAAAATATCGATCCCACGAGGAAGGTGGTTTTAAAAGATTATTAGAATTGGTTCTTATGTTTTGTGTGTGACAATTAGAAATAAAGAATAAGTGTGATTATGGAGAGAGATGTGATGAGTGATTTTTGTGAATATATGCAAGAGATAATAAATTGAATTTTAGAGAAGAAAGAATCAAAGAATAAATGAAATCATAAGACAAGAAAGAAGAATGAATAAAATCAAGAAATAAAACCAAGAATAAAAAGAAAATTTAAGAAAGTTAAGATGGAGGATTCAAAAGAGGTAAGAAATCTAGAATGTAATCCACTAGCTAATTTTAATTACAAAACACAAACTATTCTCTTTTTATCATAATTCAACTTAGATTTATTAAGCATAGACTATCAAACCATTTAAGGAAAGTATAACCTGTCAAATTATCATCTAAGTCAAAATTACTATTTATGATAAGAACAACAATAAGATAATAATCCTAGAATTCATAAGCATAACCTATCAAACCATTTAAGATAAGTATAGATTATCAAATTCTTCTTCTACCGATTAGTTCTCTAGTTAATTATCCTAAACATGAACATTTTAAGTGAAAGAGAATAATTCATACAATATAAAGGAAATTAGACTAGTTTTATGCAATTCTAAGATTCCTACAAGAATTAATTTCACATCTTAAGAAATAAAAACAAGAAGAAAAAAGAACTAATTACAAAAATAAAAAGAAAAGAAAAAATCTAAACTATGAACAAGAAATAAATCTAACTACAAAGAATAAAAATCTAAACTACAAAATAAATTGCAAAAATTAAATACAAGAAAATAAATCTACTCTACAAATTAAAGTGTAAAAAGAGATAAAAAAGACAAGAAAATAAATCTACACTACAAGCATGAATATAAATCTAACTAATAAGCAATAATAAAGAAATTACAAAAAAGAAATAAAAGAGGAAAATAAAAAAAATGCAAACCTTCAAATTGCTCTTCATCTCCATCCTCATCATTCAACAAAGAGGAGAAAGAACAAATTTAAAGTGAAGAAAATTTATTATTATTAATTGTAACTAAAGTTATAATTTTTGGAAGGCCTTCTCAATTAAGAGTAGCCCTACTCTCCAAATGGAATTATAAAATTTTTTACACCCTTAACCCCTCACTCTCTATTCCTATTTATAGTAATCATCAATGAATGTGATCCATTGGATTTATCTTGAGCCCCAAGCAAAGTAATCTCAACCTTTAAATTTGCTAGTGAAGAAATGGGTTGGATTTATCATGAAGTGGACTTCATTTTTGAGTGTTTGCTCTTTGGCCCAACGTAGGAGGCCCATATGATTTTCAAAAAAAAATAAAAATCCAAAGTCTGCAGCATGTCCGGTCCAATGGAGACTCCATTGGCATTGAAATGATTTTTGGCCTTGCTTCATAGCATTCATTTGTGGGCTTTTGCTTCAATTGTAACATGATGTGCTGGAGTTCTTTTTTCTTCACTTGCTTGATGGGCTTTATGCTCTTTGGGCTTCAATCATTTTCCTCTTTTAAGCTTTTGCTTCATGGACTTCTAAAATGCTACAAAATAGAGAAGAAAGATTTTGAGGGGTTTTTACATTTAATAATATTTATTTATATTTTTATTCAATTATGTGCAAACTAATCTAATAACAATTATTAATGGTATATTTATTCATGTAAAATAGATAATGAGGATATAAAATTTTAATAAAATGTGATTATCAAATACCCCTACACATAAACTTTTGCTAGTCCTCTAGCAAAGAAAATAAAAAGAAAATTCTAACTCACTTTCGCAGGAATCACGGTTGTATTTAGCGCATACAACAAGCCTTTAAACCCCTAGGTTACCCTAGTGGACGAGTTGTAGTCTCGTGAGGGTTTGCAGTGAATATACCCACAAAATTCGGTCAATTTGCCAAATTAAATAAGTCAGTAAATCACAGATTTTCCTTGATATATTTAAACATTCTAATTGAAGCTAGTTAATAATCAAGAAAACGTTTTTATATATAACTCCAATGTAAATCCCTTAGAAAATCTTTTTCATTATAGTAATACAAAACCAAGTCAAATCTTAGAGATTTTAATTTAAAAGTTTTGAAAAGAACATGCTAACTCTTTGTTTTAAATAACTTTCAAGTCTCTTGATCAAAAATTATTTTTCAAGACCATATATACAAAACAACAATATATATATATAAAAATGGTTAGTGTTATATGTATATAATTTTTTTCTTCACTTTCTAATTCTTGGTGATTGTTTTCTATTTTAACGGCCTTTCTAAGTGACCATTTAACGAGTTTTGGGCCAATGAATCTCAACCAAATTGGGCTTAGGTCATTAAGTATAGAAATACTCCTTGGGCTTAATTACTCGATCAACTTAGGCTTTATAAGATAGAATCACCTTGAATTTAAGAGTTTTTTTTTCTTTTTTTTTGGTGCCCATTTTTCGCACTCTTCTTTTATAAGGTTAGTTTTTTTTAAAATATATATATGTGTGTAAGCATATATAGTCTGAAAAAATGTTAAATCAAGATAACTTGAAAAAAAATATTTTCAACTCTAAGTTAAGCATGCAAAAAATTTATTATTTTTAATTAAAAGTCTAAGGTAAGACTTAAGTAAAGTATACTAGTTGAAAAATTATTTCTTAAGAATTTTATTTGGAGTTATCATAAAAGGTGAACTTGAGTATGTCACTAACTAGGAATTAGAAAATTTAAAATCTATCAATTAGATCAATTATTACTTAACTCTATTAATTTGGCAAGTGATAATATTTTTATAAATTTTTTTTTTATTTTTTTTAAAAAACTATGTCAAAAATACAACAAAATGATAAAATAAAGAGGAAAATATGTACTTCCCACCCCCACACCTAAATTTTGCATTGTCCTCAATGCAAATTCACTGATGCACAAAGTAAAGCAGATAAGAATTGAAGAACTTATATTTGTTCGGTCGACAATAATGATAAGGATCTGCAATTACTGTTAGTATGAGGATGAAGAAATCAAATAAGAGAAATTTTTTTTTATTTTATAAGAGAAATTTTTTTTATTTTTATTGTTAATTTTTTTTCCTTTTTTTATAGATAATGAGGTTCATGAAGAACCAACACCTCTTCCTCTCCGAGTGTAGAAAATTCTAAAAATGGTTTTAGACGTTGACCATTTATTTTAAAAATGTTACCATTTTTAGGATTTTCTATCTCGACAGCCCCATGCAGAAAAACTTGTTTGACAAAAAATGGACCTGTCCATCTTGATCTTAATTTTCCAGGAAAAAGATGTAATTTTGAATTGTATAGTAAAACTTTCTGTCCTGGAGAGAAATTTTTTCGTAAAATTGATTTGTCATGAAAAATCTTGGTTTTCTCTTTGTAAAATTTTGAGTTTATGTATGCATCATTTCTAATTTCTTCCAACTTATTTATTTGGAGCAATCTGTTCTTACCTGCCGAGTCTGAGTCAAAATTCAACTGTTTTATCACCCACATTGCTCGATGTTCCAACTCTACTGGTAGGTGACAGGTTTTTCCAAACACTAGTCTGTATGGTGATATCCCCAAATTGGCCTTGAAAGCTGTTCTATATGCCCACAAAGCATCACATAATTTTACAGACCAATCTTTTCTGTTATGATTAACTATTTTTTCTAAGATTTGTTTGATCTGCCTGTTTGTGACCTCTACCTAACCACTGGTTTGGGGGTGATAAGGAGTTGACAATTTGTGTGTGATTGAATATTTCCTCATCAGAGCTTCAAAAGAATGGTTACAGAAATGTGTACCGTTGTTACTGATGATTGCTCGAGGTACTCCAAACCGTGCAAAAATGTTCTCTTTCAAAAACTTGACAACGACCTTGTTATCATTAGTTTTGCAAGCTATCGCCTCAACCCATTTTGACATGTATTCAACGGCTACTAGAATGTAAACATTTCCAAAGGAATTTGGAAATGGTCCCATGAAATCGATACCCCACAGATCAAAAAGTTCAACAGATAAGATGGGTTGTAAGGGCATTATATTTCTCCTAGTGACCTTTCCTAAAAGCTGACAGCGGTTACAAGTTTTGCAAAACTCATATGAATCTTTAAAAAGAGTGGGCCAATATAGCCCAGATTAGAGACTTTTTTCAGCTATTTTTCTTGGGCCAAAGTGGCCCCCACATGCTTGCTCATGACAAAATGATAGAACACTCCTAGTTTCTTCAGTGGGAACACACCTCCTAAAGATCTGATTAGGACAGTATTTGAACAGATATGGATCATCCCAGTAGAAGTATTTTACTTGGGAGAGAAAACGGGATCTATCCTGTTTGGACCAATGAGAAGGGATCTGGTTCATGACTATGTAGTTCACAATGTCAGCGAACCATGGAACAGACTGGATTTCTAGGAGTTGTTCATCAGGGAAATGCTCATTGATCGGAATGGTTGATGTTGGTGCATTTGGGAGTCGAGAGAGGTGATCTGCTACGGGGTTCTCTATTCCCCTTCTGTCAAGAATTTGAATGTCAAACTCTTGAAGAAGGAAAATCCATCTAATGAGCCGTGCTTTAGCATCCTTTTTGGTCAAAAGATACTTTAGTGCGGCATGATCAGTGAAAACTTTGGTTAAGGAACCGATGAGGTAGGACCTGAATTTTTCTAAGGCAAATACTACAGCTAAAAACTCTTTTTCTGTGACAGAGTAATTTTGCTGGGCATCATTCAGAGTTCTACTGGCGTAGTAGATCACATGCGTATCAAACCGTTGTCCTAAAACAGCTCCAATTACAGAATCGGATGCATCACACATCAGTTCAAATAGTAAGGTCCAGTCTGGTGCATGAATGATAGGAGCTGTGGTTAGCTCCTTTTTCAGATATTTAAAAGCTTTGAGGCAGTCAGGAGAGAAGACAAATGATGTATCCTTGGCTAAGAGATTGGTCAAGAGTCTAGCAATTTTGCTGAAATCCTTGATGAAACGTCGGTAAAAACCAGCATGACCAAGAAACGATCTGACATCTTTGACAGTTTTGGGAGGAGGGAGATTGGAAATGAGATCTACCTTAGCTTTGTCCACTTCGATTCCCCTATTGGAAACTACATGTCCTAAGACAATGCCTTGTTTGACCATGAAATGACATTTCTCCCAATTGAGAGTCAGATTTTTCTCCCTACACCGTTCTAGGACCAGTTTAAGATGATGCAAACATTGGGAAAATGTGTCACCAAAAATGGAAAAGTCATCCATGAAAATTTCGAGAAATCGCTCTACCATGTCGGAAAAAATACTGATCATGCAACGTTGGAATGTGGCCGGTGCATTGCACAGGCCAAAAGGCATGCGTCGGTATGCGAATGTTCCATACGGGCAAGTGAAGGTGGTTTTCTCCTGATCTTCTGGAGCGATAGGGATTTGATTGTAACCTGAATATCCATCCAGGAAACAGTAGAACTCGTGTCCTGCTAAACGCTCTAACATTTGGTCAATGAAAGGAAGAGGGAAATGATCTTTCCGAGTGGCTAAGTTGAGCTTTCGGTAGTCAATACAGACTCGCCATCCAGTTTGGATTCGAGTGGGAATCAGCTCATTAGCCTCATTTTGGATCACGGTGATCCCAGATTTCTTTGGAACAACTTGGACTGGACTCACCCATGAACTATCAGAAATGGGATAAATGATCCCATGATCGAGACATTTCAGAATGTCTTTTCTAACGGCTTCTTTCATCACTGGGTTTAACCTACGTTGAGCATCTCTAGTAGGTTTGGCATCATCTATCAAATGGATTCGGTGTTGAACAATGGTTGGACTAATCCCTTTGATATCAGCCATGGTCCATCCAATGGCTTCCCTATTCTCTCTTAAAACATCTAAGAGAGGTTCCTTTTGACCGGTGGTCAAATCAGAAGAAATGATAACTGGTAAAGACTCGTTCTCCCCTAAGTAGGCATACTCTAGATTTTCAGGCAGAGGTTTGAGCTCTAACTTAGGGGGTACCTCCACAGATGGGCGAAGCTCGACTCGGGGTTCTATCTCTAAAGGTTCTCGTTGCCAGCCAACAGCAAAAACATGATTGACCAGCGGTTCTATCTCTAGTTCATCATCAGAAAGCTCCTCAATCATTAAATCAGATGCATTTGTATCAGACTCACACTCTCCCTCTTGTTGTTCACTTGATATTCCTTGAATAAAATTCAATTCCATGGGCTCATCAGATGGATCACTAGGCTGTCTCCCTAAGTTGAAGATATTAAGGTTAACAGTCATATTCCCAAAAGATAGTTTCATCTGACCAGTTCTATAATTTATCAAAGCATCTGAGGTGGCTAAGAACGGTCTTCCTAGAATGACAGGAATTTGACTTTTGAGATTGGAAACGGGCTGCATTTCCAAGACAATAAAATCAACAGAGAAAATAAACTCTCCAACTTTGATCAGAACATCCTCTACCTCTCCTTTGGGAATTTTTACAGATCTATCAGCTAACTGTAGAGTGCATCTTGTCGGTTTAAGTTCTCCTACACCTAGCTGTTGATAGACCGAATAAGGAAGGAGGTTGACGCTGGCTCCTAAGTCTAGAAGTGCCTTATCAATGTGAGTGTTACCGATGACGCATGGAATTGTAGGACAACCAGGGTCCTTGTATTTCAACGGCATGGGTTTCGAAAAAATTTCACTGAGGTTGGCAGCTAAGAAGACTTTCTTGGGGACATTGGTGGTTCTTTTCTTAGTGCATAAGTCCTTCAAGAACTTTGCATAAGAAGGGATTTGTTCAATTGCATCTAGGAGAGGGATGTTGATCTTGACCTGTTTAAATGTTTCTAAGATTTTCTCAACCTGCTCCACTGGTTTGGGGGTGATAAGGAGTTGACAATTTGTGTGTGATTGAATATTTCCTCATCAAAGCCTCGAAAGAACGGTTACAGAAATGTGTACCGTTATCACTGATGATCGCTCGAGGTACTCCAAACCGGGCAAAAATGTTCTCTTTCAAAAACTTGACAACGACCTTGTTGTCATTAGTTTTGCAAGCTACCGCCTCAACCCATTTTGACATGTATTCAACGGCTACTAGAATGTAGACATTTCCAAAGGAATTTGGAAATGGTCCCATGAAATCGATACCCCACAGATCAAAAAGTTCAACAGATAAGATGGGTTGTAAAGGCATCATATTTCTCCTAGTGACCTTCCCTAAAAGCTGACAGCGGTTACAGGTTTTGCAAAACTCGAATGAATCCTTAAAGAGAGTGGGCCAATACAGCCCAGATTGGAGAACTTTTTCAGCTGTTTTTCTCGGGCCAAAGTGGCCCCCACAGGCTTCCTTATGACAAAAGGATATAACACTCCTAGTTTCTTCAGTGGGAACACACCTCCTAAAGATCTGATCAGGACAGTATTTGAACAGATATGGATCATCCCAGTAAAAGTATTTTACTTGGGAGAGAAAACGGGATCTATCCTGTTTGGACCAATGAGAAGGGATCTGGTTCATGACTATGTAGTTCACAATGTCGGCGAACCAGGGAACAGATTGGATTTCTAGGAGTTGTTCATCTGGAAAATGTTCATTGATTGGAACGGTTGATGTTGGTGCATTTGGGAGTCGAGAGAGGTGATCTGCTACGGGGTTCTCTGTTCCCCTTCTGTCAAGAATTTGAATGTCAAACTCTTGAAGAAGGAGAATCCATCTAATGAGCCGTGCTTTAGCATCCTTTTTGGTCAAAAGATACTTTAGTGCGGCATGATCAGTGAAAACTTTGGTTAAGGAACCGATGAGGTAGGACCTGAATTTTTCTAAGGCAAAGACTACAGCTAAAAACTCTTTCTCTGTGACAGAGTAGTTTTGCTGGGCATCATTCAGAGTCCTACTGGCGTAGTAGATCACATGCGGTTTTCCATCAAACCGTTGTCCTAAAACAGCTCCAATCGCAGAATCAGATGCATCACACATCAGTTCGAATGGTAAGGTCCAGTCCGGTGCATGAATGATAGGAGCTGTGGTTAGCTCCTTTTTCAGATATTCAAAAGCTTTGAGGCAGTCGGGAGAGAAGACAAATGATGTATCCTTGGCTAAGAGATTGGTCAAGGGTCTAGCAATTTTGCTGAAATCCTTGATGAAACGTCGGTAAAAACCAGCATGACCAAGAAACGATCTGACATCTTTGACAGTTTTGGGAGGAGGGAGATTGGAAATGAGATCTACCTTAGCTTTGTCCACTTCGATTCCCCTATTGGAAACTACATGTCCTAAGACAATGCCTTGTTTGACCATGAAATGACATTTCTCCCAATTGAGAGTCAGATTTTTCTCCCTACACCGTTCTAGGACCAGTTTAAGATGATGCAAACATTGGGAAAATGTGTCACCAAAAATGGAAAAGTCATCCATGAAAATTTCGAGAAATCGCTCTACCATGTCGGAAAAAATACTGATCATGCAACGTTGGAATGTGGCCGGTGCATTGCACAGGCCAAAAGGCATGCGTCGGTATGCGAATGTTCCATACGGGCAAGTGAAGGTGGTTTTCTCCTGATCTTCTGGAGCGATAGGGATTTGATTGTAACCTGAATATCCATCCAGGAAACAGTAGAACTCGTGTCCTGCTAAACGCTCTAACATTTGGTCAATGAAAGGAAGAGGGAAGTGATCTTTCCGAGTGGCTAAGTTGAGTTTTCGGTAGTCAATGCAAACTCGCCATCCGGTTTGGATTCGAGTGGGAATCAGCTCATTAGCCTCATTTTGGATCACGGTGATCCCAGATTTCTTTGGAACAACTTGGACTGGACTCACCCATGAACTATCAGAAATGGGATAAATGATCCCATGATCGAGACATTTCAGAATATCTTTCCTAACTGCTTCTTTCATCACTGGGTTTAACCTACGTTGAGCATCTCTAGTAGGTTTGGCATCATCTATCAAATGGATTCGGTGTTGAACAATGGTTGGACTAATCCCTTTGATATCAGCCATGGTCCATCCAATGGCTTCCCTATTCTCTCTTAAAACAGCTAAGAGAGCTTCCTTTTGACCGGTAGTCAACTCAGAAGAAATGATAACTGGTAAAGACTCGTTCTCCCCTAAGTAGGCATACTCTAGATTTTCGGGTAGAGGTTTGAGCTCTAACTTAGGGGGTTCCTCCACAGATGGGCGAAGCTGGACTCGGGGTTCTATCTCTAAAGGTTCTCGTTGCCAGCCAACAGCAAAAACATGATTGACCAGCGGTTCTATCTCAAGTTCGTCATCAGAAAGCTCCTCAATCATTAAATCAGATGCATTTGAATCAGACTCACACTCTCCCTCTTGTTGTTCACTTGATATTCCTTGAATAAAATTCAATTCCATGGGCTCATCAGATGGATCACTAGGCTGTCTCCCTAAGTTGAAGATATTAAGGTTAACAGTCATATTCCCAAAAGATAGTTTCATCTGACCGGTTCTACAGTTTATCAAAGCATTTGAGGTGGCTAAGAACGGTCTTCCTAGAATGACGGGGATTTGACTTTTGAGATTGGAAACGGGCTGCGTTTCCAAGACAATAAAATCAACAGAGAAAATAAACTCTCCAACTTTGATCAGAACATCCTCTACCTCTCCTTTGGGAATTTTTACAGATCTATCAGCTAACTGTAGAGTGCATCTTGTCGGTTTAAGTTCTCCTACACCTAGCTGTTGATAGACCGAGTAAGGAAGGAGGTTGACGCTGGCTCCCAAGTCTAGAAGTGCCTTATCAATGTGAGTGTTACCTATGACGCATGGAATTGTGGGACAACCAGGGTCCTTGTATTTTAACGGCATGGGTTTTGAAAAAATTTCACTGAGGTTGGCAGCTAAGAAGACTTTCTTGGGGACATTGGTGGTTCTTTTCTTAGTGCATAAGTCCTTCAAGAACTTTGCATAAGAGGGGATTTGTTAGATTGCATCTAGGAGAGGGATGTTGATCTTGACCTGTTTAAACGTTTCTAGAATTTTCTCAACCTGCGGGGAGTTTTTCCTAGGTTTGAGTCTATCTGGAAAGGGGGCAACGGGCCTATACCTATCGAGATCAGACTCAATCTCAAGTTCAGCATTTTGGTCATCAGAAGGAATTGCTTCATCGGAAGGAGTGTGTTGGATGGGAGTGTCTTTAGGGTTTGCAACAGGTTGACTTGGAAATTTTCCTTTTTCTCTCTCACTCACGGCAGCGGCTAATTGCCCAAGTTGGGTTTCTAACCGGGCTATGGCTTGAGTGTTTGAGTTGAGCACTTGGCCGGTGGTTTGCATGAATGAATTTAGAGTGGTGGATGATTGGGTCAACATGTTGGTAGTTTGTGTAGAAGCTTTGATCATAGCTTCTAAACCCTTTTCTAAGACACTCAAACGTTTGTCATGATCAGAATTTAAAGGATTTGTAGGCTGGTGAGGATTAGGATGTTGGTTTGGAAAAGGTGGGTTAGAAAAATTATTTGGTGCATTGAACGGGATAGCGTTTCCCCTCGGGAATTGTTGGTTCGACGCGGGAATGAAGTTTTGGTTTCCATGAGAATTTCCTTGGTTCCATGCAAAGTTGGGATGATTTCTCCAACCTGGATTGTAGGTTGGAGAAAATGGATCATTTCTAGGGCGTTGGAATGTAGCGTTCATCTGTTCTAAAGCATGGTTGTTTCCTAGGAGAGGGTATTCCTCTGAAACATGGTGACATCCCGGGGCAGAAATATGATTGATTTGAGCTGGAGCTCGTTCCTTAACTTCTAAGGCTTCTAACCTCCGCAGAATCGTCGCCATCTTCGCTTCAGACGTAATGTTTGACTCCAGAGAAAGACCACTAGACTTAGATTGGGGATCAGATGAAACCCTGTCATCACATTGTTCCCACTGCATTGTTTTCTCAGATAAACTCTCTAGAAATTCCCAAGCTTCATCTGTGTTTTTCCTCATAAAATCTCCCTGACAAATCGATTCTAAAGATGTTTTTAAAGAATAGTCCAATCCTTCATATATGACTTGGCACAATCGTCATTTTTCTAGACCATGATGAGGACATTGGATTAAAAGATCTTTAAATCGGTCAAAATATTTCCAGAATGGCTCTCCCGGGACAATTTTAAAGTTTTGAATGTTGTTCCTAAGCTTTACCGTTTTGTGAATAGGGAAAAATTTCTTTAAAAAACGGTGACAAATTCCTCCCAAGTTGAGATGGATTTTTCGGTAAGCTGTACAGCCATTTTTTAGCTTTGTCCTTAAGGGAAAATGGAATAAATCTGAGCTTAATTGCATCTTCGGTTAATTCTCTCATTTTAATCATAATACACACTTCCTCAAATTCCGAGATAAAAATATATGCATCTTCTGTTTCATTACCTAGGAATTTGGGAAGCATGTTTATGTAATGCGGTCTAAGCTCGAAATTTGCTCCATTTGCTTTGGGGAGTCTTATGCAAGATGAAATTTCATTTCTGGTGGGGGTAACACATATCCTGGAGAACGGGTTGATTTGCCATTTCTTGAATTGGTTCAACACGGATTAAACGATGAGAATTATCCCGAACCCAAGTTTGCATACACCAAAAAAAATTTATTTTTAAGGAAAGAAAGATAATTAGTTTTTTTTATATGAAAAGATAAAGAAAAAGAAAAATTCTAACTAAAACAAATCAAAGCAATCACTTTTCAATCAACTCTAATTCTAGGGTTTAGCCTAACTCAACTAGACCAGCTCCTAACCAAAAACTCCTACAGTGAAAAGATTAAAGTTTTACCCAGGTAGTTAGCCAGGTAAGGATAGTACTAGAGGGTGATCAAAGATCAATTAAGTACCTCTTTCCTTGCGGAGCGCTTTACGCAACCCCTAAACCTTGCCTTAGACACCAACTATTCTGAGAAAACTTAAACCGTTCACTTAAGGATTTCTTGTTCCTTATTGAGCTCGAATCCTTAGGGGCCAACGTCTAATGAGTTTTAGAAGGCTTGGGTTTGTGAAGTGAGGAATTAGTGATTTGTGGGCTAAGGAAAGGGTGATGAAATCCCTTACCTTATCTTGATTGGGGTTTTGCCCTTAAGAATGTTTTAAGTGTGTGCCAAATCAAGTGCTACAATCACTTTGGTGAATTCCTACACTATATGAAATGCAACCCTAGAAATTAAAAGCAACTAAAAAGGATGATAAAAAGAAAATCTTTTTTTTTTTAATTATGGTCAACAACAATCAAATGTGAGAAGAGAGCTCTTGTTTGAATTTATTATCTTGTTAGTTAATGTCCAAGTGAAAGGTAGATTTTATTATGGTCAACAAAAATAAAATCTTTTTGTTTTTTTTAAATCCTAATTGTCTCTAATTGTGAAGCTAACTAAAAAGGGTAGAATTAAAAACTAGAAAGAGGACTTACCCGAAAGCAATTCACCAAATTCTTAATCTTCAATCCAAGACTTTCAAGATCCAAGCGGTTCCTTCACAAGAAAACACACAAGTTAAAGAACCAAAATAATAAAATCCTATTTTAGCACCTTCCCCGGCAACGGCGCTAAAAACTTGATGCGGCATAATTATGTACCAAAATTGCAAGTGCACAATTGATCAAGTTATAGTATAAAAAATATCGATCCCACGAGGAAGGTGATTTTAAGAGATTATTAGAATTGGTTCTTATGTTTTGTACGTGACAATTAGAAATAAAGAATAAGTGTGATTATGGAGAGAGATGTGATGAGTGATTTTTGTGAATATATGCAAGAGATAATAAATTGAATTTTAGAGAAGAAATAATCAAAGAATAAATGAAATCACAAGACAAGAAAGAAGAATGAATAAAATCAAGAAATAAAACCAAGAATAAAAAGAAAATTTAAGAAAGTAAAGATGGAGGATTCAAAAGAGGTAAGAAATCTAGAATGTAATCCACTAGCTAATTTTAATTACAAAATACAAACTATTCTCTTTTTATCATATTTCAACTTAGATTTATTAAGCATAGATTATCAAACCATTTAAGGAAAGTGTAACCTATCAAATTATCATCTAAGTTAAAATTACTATTCATGATAAGAACAACAACATGATAATAATCCTAGAATTCATAAGCATAACCTATCAAACCATTTAAGATAAGCATAGATTATCAAATTCTTCTTCTACCGATTAGTTCTCTAGTTGATTATCCTAAACATGAACATTTTAAGTGCAAGAGAATAATTCATACAATATAAAGGAAATTAGACTAGTTTTATGCAATTCTAAGATTCCTACAAGAATTAATTTCACATCTTAAGAAATAAAAACAAGAAGAAAAAAAAAACTAATTACAAAAATAAAAAGAAAAAAAAAATCTAAACTATGAACAAGAAATAAATCTAACTACAAAGAATAAAAATCTAAACTACAAAATAAATTGCAGAAATTAAATGTAAGAAAATAAATCTACTCTACAAATTAAAGTACAAAAAGAAATAAAAAAGACAAGAAAATAAATCTACACTACAAGCATGAATATAAATCTAACTAATAAGCAATAATAAAGAAATTACAAAAAAGAAATAAAAGAGGAAAATAAAAGAAATGCAAACCTTCAAATTGCTCTTCATCTCCATCCTCATCATTCAACAAAGAGGAGAAAGAACAAATTTAAAGTGGAGAAAAATTATTATTATTAATTACAACTAAAGTTATAATTTTTAGAAGGCCTTCTCAATTAAGAGTAGCCCTCCTCTCTAAATGGAGTTACAAAAATTTTTACACCCTTAACCCCTCACTCTCTACCCTTATTTATAGTAATCATCAATGAATGTGATCCATTGGATTTATCTTGAGCCCCAAGCAAAGCAATCTCAACCTTTAAATTTGCTAGTGAAGAAATGGGTTGGATTTATCATGAAGTGGACTTCATTTTTGAGTGTTTGCTCTTTGGCCCAACGTAGGAGGCCCATATGATTTTCAAAAAAAATGAAAATCCAAAGTCTGCAGCATGTCCGGTCCAATGGAGACTCCATTGGCATTGAAATGATTTTTGGCCTTGCTTCATAGCATTCATTTGTGAGCTTTTGCTTCAATTGTAACATGATGTGCTGGAGTTCATTTTTCTTCACTTGCTTGATGGGCTTCATGCTCTTTGGGCTTCAATCATTTTCCTCTTTTAAGCTTTTGCTTCATGGGCTTCTAAAATGCTACAAAATAGAGAAGAGAGATTTTGAGGGGTTTTTACATTTAATAATATTTATTTATATTTTTATTCAATTATGTGCAAACTAATCTAACAACAATTATTAATGGTATATTTATTCATGTAAAATAGATAATGAGGATATAAAATTGTAATAAAATGTGATTATCAAGTATCACCCAGCAGAGAAGGAGAATCCAGGGGAGGAGTCGAACATGTATCCGGAATAAGAGCCAACTTGGAACCCAGGGTTGCGGCAGGCTTGGAACTTGGACCGGGAGTGTTGGAGGATGACCAATTGACTTCACTAAAGTCATCGGGCACATTTCCACCTAACCCTCTGGAGGTGGCTTCTTCTTCTTCTTATTCTTTTTCATTTACTAGTGCATGCCCTCCTCCTACCACCTCAATTTTCTTGAGGGCATTGGGATAGTCATTCACTCAAGAGGGGTACTTGAACCAATCAGGATGGATCTTGAGCTTGAGAGGAAGCTACTACATCAGGAAGTCAAACCTAGACTTACATGCAAGAGCGACCTCCACCTTTCTGAGAATATCATTATGACACTTCTCGATCACTTCAAACCGGTGGGCATCCAACTCTAGGAAAGTCACTTGGCCCTGTAGTGTCTGGACCTAAGCAAGGAGGGAGTTGCACTGTTGTTCGGTCTCCTGAGCTGCCTTGGCAGCCTTCTAGCAGAAGGACTCTTCCGCACTGAGACAACCCACTACAGCTCGCTCAAAGGCATCATCTCTCTCCCTCTTCTTAGCCTGGACCTTCGACTCAAGATACTTGACCTTATTCTCGACAAGGCCTATATCATGGTAAAGATGATCGAGGTCCTCTTGAAGAGCCTTTATCTACTCTCGGGCTTCTACAATATGGATCATCCGCTATCAAGAAGCCTAGATCAAAGTCTTGATCTTCTCATCCCAAAGAATTTGCTCACACTCCCACCTCACTTGAACCCTATTGAACACATCAAGCTCACTCTCCTTGGTGGTAGCCAACAGGTCAGCCACCTCCCAAGCCTCCTTATGCACCTCCAACTCATCCCAAAGCTTGAACAAGAGGCCCTGAGACTGCTCAAGATGATTGAATAACTCAGTCAACATCAGGTACCCCACTCAGCAGCATTACAACTTCTAAGAGAAGAAATAACTCGACTTCCTTCACTTGGTCCGACTTGAATTCCAAGACTAACCCCCTTGAATCTAACCAATGCATGTTCTCCTTTGATGACTCTTCATCATGGCGAGGATGGTCTTTTCTACCCAAATCAAAGTTGCTCTCATTTTCTCCCACTTATGTTAGGGAAATTTGGCAACCCGATGAGAAAAGGGCTACTCATGGTGACCCTCCTGCAGAGTAGCATGAGAGTCCCACCCCTCTACAGTAGCTAACTCTGCCTCAGTGATAGGTTCCTTCTCTATAACTATTGCCTCCTCTCCAGCAATTGCTCCTCAACAACCTGCTCTTTTTTGGCTCTCCGCGAAGGTCCGAGACCCCCTCTCCTCTAGGCTCGCGATTCATCACCGACCTCCTCTCTATTTGTGGCCTTAATTGATGTAAGCTCCAAGATAGGGAGGCCCTTATAAATTGGTTCCTGCTCAGCAACTTGCTACAGGGACTCATCGCTCACCTTGAACCTTGATAACTTTAGGTGGGGAAACATGAGAAGTTTCTATAGTCGGGGCCTGCTAAGCTACCCGCGCCCCACCTCCGTCACCTCATCTAAGGTGAGACATCTCTCTACACTACCTTCAAACAGGTGATGATCCTTTGTGCCAGACTTCTTCATCCTCTTCTTCTCAGACTTCTCGGCCTCAGCTGTGGACGAACCTAAGCCCATCAACCACGCCACTCTCTCGGGTGGGTTATTGTGTATAGTCTGAACTTCCTTCTCCGTCAACTCTGAATGAAGGCGCTTCCTAGGTAGCGGGAGTATAAGAGATACCAGCAGCTCGGAGCATGGCTTTGTCGAAGAGATTCCTACTTATGGGAGTCTTTATTATCCCGAATCTTCTCTAATCCAAACCTCTCTATCTCTGAGAGCTACACCAATGATACGGGTGTATCTTCTTCCTTGCTTCGGGAGCCTAGTGATCCTCATGGGAGCTTAAGGATAGATGATTCTCATGGTATCTTGAGAATAGAGATGTGGACGAAGTTGTTGAAGGTGGCAACGTTAAAGAGTATAGAAAACCTATAGAAAAACACTTTGGACTTCCAGTGGTCAATTGTAAGTGACTCCGCAGTCGATCACAAACATGCACAACTCAGGAAAAGTCTCTGGACTTTTCGTGGTCGATCGCGATGGGTTCTGCGGTCGACCGCCAAACCCTATAGTCGATACTAAATTTCTATCGTTCTGTCTGGTCGACCGTACATGTTTCTGCGGTCAACCATGAGTCGGGTTGGGCCAGACTTCAAGTTTCCTATTTTCTTTAGGTTTTGTGTTTAATATATATTAAAACACAACTTTTCTAGGGTTGGCTACACAAATGGTATTGAAAAAGGAGATCAGGGAGATTGTTCTTTGATCTAGAGAGATTGTGAGAGAGAGATTTGTAATCTATTATTTCTCATAATCTAGAGAATGTATTTTCCTTCGACCAACTCAATTCTTGTGTGTTTTCTTTTGTCTTCTTCACAGCCCACTCTTGATAATTCCGCAATCAAGAGTGTTCATCCGGTGACTCGTATCAAGTTGGTATCAGAGCGATTAGATCCTGTGAAAGGGAGGGCCTGTGTATGGTCCTTACTCCATCGCAATACAAGAAGCTAGGAGAGATCCTTATTTCTTTGGAATGAGTTTAGAGATTAAGGAAGAAGAAGATGACTGAAGGGGATAGTTCAGCAAGACTAGATGCATTGGAGAAACAGATGAAGATAATGGGTTCGACTCTCACACAGCTCGTCAATCTTTTCCAAGGAAAAGACAAAAAGGAGGAATCTTCTTCGAAAGGTAAGAATAGATTTGTAGAGTCTGATGGGGAAGGCAAGGAATCTGGTTCTGAAGAAGAGGCTAAGATTATCAAGACTGTTCCACATTAAGGAGGTAAGGGTTCTTACCAGAATTTGAAGATAGATTTTATAGTAGAGATTTCTGTTTATGATGGGAGTGTAGACATCGGGAGGCTTGACGATTGGATCGAGCGTATGGAGACGTAATTTACTCTTTATGGCTATTCAACAAAAGAGAAGATTGTATTCGCAACTTTGATGCTTTTGGGACATGCATTGACATGATGGAAATCCTATTGCAAGCAGGAGAAGAAGGCGGTGTCGTGGAATAAGTTCAAGGAGCTACTAAGGAAATAATTCTACCCGGTGGGATTCCTTGTGGAACATTGGTACAAGTGGTATGGCTTGCTCTAAAGAGTTAATCAAATCGTTCAAGAATACACCACGGAGTTCTAGCAGCAGGCGATGGACCTCAACATTACAACGAAGGAATATTTTGTGTTTATGAAGTATATAGCAGGATTGAGTGATTACATCCGGAAGAAGATGAAGTTATTCATGGTGGAATCTATTGCAGAGGCGAGCGTGACGGCTATTGCCATCAAAGGCGAGCAAAAGAGGAGTAACGAGGCAAAGGAAGATGCAAAACAAGATGGAGGCGAGTCTAGTGGTTCTCAATCTAAGGAAGAGAAGAAGAAGGGTGATCCAGGGAAAGCATGACTGATTTGTAGTCATTACGAGAAGACAGGGCACATAGCTGATCGGTGCTGGGAGAAATATCCTTATCTCAAGCCAAGGGGGTTGAAGAAGAAGGAGGAGAAAAAGGCATACGTGATAGAAAAAGGCATACGTGATAGCTTAAGTTCCGAAAGAAGTCCCTGGGATGACAGAGCCCAACTGCAGTCTCAACCTTATGATAGGGAAGTAGGCCACGAAAAAGGATGACGACCCTAGAGAACAGCCCTTTATTCTTAAGTTGTAGGTGAAGAGCAGTTTGGTTAATGTCATAGTTGATCCAGGGAGAAAGAAGAATTTAATATCCGAGGCCTTGGTTTAGAAGTTGAGTCTGAAGACAGTCAAGCATCCAAAGCCCTATCCATTGGGGTGGATTCAAAAGGAGATGGGACTGAGTATAGTTGATCAATGTACTTTCAGATTTCCACTCCATGAGTCGTATATTGACGAGGTCGCGTGCGACGTAGTTCCATTGGATGTTTTTCAGGTTATACTGTGAAATCCCTATTTGTGGGATAGATACGCGATCTACGAGAGGTAGGATCAGAAGTACACATTCACCAAAGATGGTGAAAAGTTTATATTTTGTTCGGTGCCTCTTCCGAAGGAGACAAACTTGGTGACGGTGAATCGATCGAAGATGTTAGTGAATAAAAGCAAGAAGTTTGTTGTGCTATGCATTAGTCCTTATGAGGAGCCACTAAAAGAGGGTTGCAATTTGGAGCAGAAGGTGACTACGACGAGGCGCGAGACGAAGGAGTTGTTTCCAATCAGACATCGAGACCAGATTCCTAGCAAGGCCAAGTGGTTCAGAAAAGAAGGAGGGGCTAGCGAGTTCCCTCAGCTACAGTTCTAACTTGAACGGAACTTTAAGTTCCTAAAGGGAGGAGTCATGATACGGGTGTATCTTATTCCTTGCTTTGGGAGCTTAGCGATCCTCATGGAAGCTTGAAGATAGATAATTCTCATGATATCTTGAGGATAGAGATGTGGACGAAGTCGTTAAAGGCAGCAACGTCGAAGAGTACAGGAAACTATAGGAAAACATTTTGGACATCCAGTGGTTGACCGCATGTGACTTTGTGGTCGACCACGAATGTGCACAGGTTAGGAAAAGTCTCTGGACTTTTTGCGGTCGACCGCGATGGATTCTGCGGTCTACCGCCAAACCTTGTAGTTGATACTGAGTTTTTGTCATTCTGTCTGGTCAACCGCACATGTCTCTGCGGTCGATCGTGAGTCGGGCTAGGCTAGACTTCCAGTTTCTTGTTTGCTTTAGGTTTTGTGTTTGATATATATTAAAACATGATTTTTCTAGGGTTGGCTAGGCAGATGGTATTAAAAAAGAATATCAGGGAGATTGTTCTTTGATCTATAGAGATTGTGAGAGAGAGATTTGTAATTAATTATTTCTCATAATCTAGAGAAGGTATTTTCCTTCGACCAACTCAATTATTGTGTGTTTTTTTGTCTTCTTCACAACCCACTCTTGATAATTCCGTAATCAAGAGTGCTCATTCGGCAACTTGTATCAACCACCCTCAAGCCATCTTTTCTCATCTTTTGCCACATGGGACAGGCTAGGATCAGGTTGGCACCAAAAACAAAGAAAAACCTATCCTTGGACCCCTTATTTGTGTTAGGGATGTTGGAGACCAATCAAAAGCTGACAACCATCTACAGATAGAAGTGGCCCTCATTTTTGCTAGCTTTAGCACATAGTAAATGGCCTAAAATTCTAATGGTTGGCTCTATGTGAACTCGATATTAGATTACGAGAAAGTCAACAAGGAGGGTGATGGAGTTCTGCTTCAACTACGCCGGCGAGATACCCAAAGCCCTAAAGACTGCAAAAAGAATGGGTGCAGTAGTAGGCAAATATTGTAGTCAAGGTAACAGAAATATACACGTGCTAAGTTGCTGTTGTGATGGTAAATGGCGTGCGCCGAATCTGATAAGGTGAAGGTGTTAGGGACATCAATTCCTTCACATATTATTCAAGAGGAGGCTGGACCACCTTCAACCTGAATTTCTAAAGCAGAGCAATCCTAGGCTCATTGCGGGTGGTAGAAGGAGTGGTGAAAATCTAAGCACCAGAAGCCATTGTTGATTGGAAAAGATGATTGGAAGATAATAAAGAGTTCAAAGAAAAAAGAACGGTCGAAGTTCTCGCTAATTAAGTCATAAGAAAATTTAGGGTTCTGAAAGAAGTAAGTAGACATCAAAGTGGATATATATATATATGTAGAAGCGAGCAACACGTCATGCAATCTAGATGATCAACCCGGTTTCCTAAAAGTCACTGACGGTTTCAAAAATCAAAGTGAACGCTTGTCAACCAAAGCGTCACCCCGTCAAAACTGTTGAACTATATATGCTGATGTCATAATCTCACATTAACAACTGTGTTTCATTAAAAGTGGCTTAGATCCATGAGGCAGCAAAAAGTTGAAACAATTTAGTTTCTTTCAAACTCGGCTTCTTGAGTCCGAGTGAAAGGGGCCAGTATTTTACCCTGGGAATTACTAAGTGTACTGAATTCTCAAGAGGAAGCCATGTGTCATATTTAACTGGCTGAGTCCCACAAATATAAAGACCCAACCTAGGTGTGAGAATAACTGATCTCTTTAAAAGACACAAGTCTGGGATGAGAGGTTCCTTTAGGTTGGGAGTTACTCGAAGAGCCTAAAATTTGAGATAAAAAGCGACCTCCACTTGAACTTGTTGTGGAATGTCTCGAACCATCAAGTGACCTATCAGCTTCATTGTATAGTGCCTAGCCGTATAATCACCGTCGCATTAACTACATAGATAGAGCCATTATGACCTCCTATGCCAGTGTCATAATGACTCATCGGAGACGTAAGCCCTTCAGCCATTCTATCACTATCATATTAAACGCAAAGACGACTCATGTAACCGATTGCTAACACATATAAAGTGTATTCTAATTAAGCTGACTGCACCAACTCAGTTAAAATTATCAAAGTGTCCCTGCCAACTCACTATAAATATGTGGCTATCTCCACTTCACATAGGTACACAAAAAAAAATACTAAAATTACTCCTTGAAACTAGATTATGTAAATATGCTTAAGCACTCACTAACTTGAGCGTCAGAGGGCACGTCGGAGCATCAACCTATGGCCTTCTAAAGGGTATTTCATGTGTAGGAATCTTCAGATGATTAGCCATCAAAGAAGATCAAGGGACCCTAAGCTCCTCTAAATATCCAATTACCCTACAATTAACTATTTGACATAAACAAATACTTAACGTGTTTGCATCCATCTAACAATTGTAGATATGAAAACGAACACATATATTTTGGTAAGAAAAATTCATACCATATCCACTAAAATCTAATGCTGATACTAATATACATGAGGACATATATGCAAATATACATGTAGGTACAATCAAATTTGAGAGAACCAAATAATACTAGGAAATGTAGCTCATATGATACTTACAAGAGAGTTATATGTAAAAGCTAAGATTAAACCTCTTGGTCATCAAAATTAATCTTAAGATCTATTAATCTGAAGATTAAAATGAACCCAAGATCGTGGGAGCCATATTGGAACCTCCTAACCGCTCAGATCATCTGCACAATTAGAATAAATATTCAAGATATGGATTTGGATATTTTACTATACATTTGCACAAGCATTATGCCCATGCTCGCACGGGTCAATTTGCTTTTTTTGGGTTTCCATATCTAATTTATTTTTACTCTATGAATTTTATTTTTGGTTATGATTTTGCTTTTGAAAATTGAAATTACTTCCATTAAGAAAATTTAAATTATACTGAATTTTCTTTCTTTGGATTGCCCCTTCTTCGGAAGTAAATAACTTGAGTGTGAGCTTTTTTCCCCCTCTTATAATAGAAATACGAAGTAAGGATTTGGAACCTCTTAGTTTTCTCACTTAACACTCAATAACTTTTGGTAGAAAGCCTCTAACAATGGTTGTTTATTACTTCCAGGGATCTATGTAATTTTCAGATTGTTCATGATGTCGTTTCTAGTTTTCAGAGTTTAAAATGAGTTATTTGTAATTTTTTAAATTTCTAGAGGAACTATTTGTATATTCAAAACTTTTCTGGTAATTCTTTCTATTTTTTAAAATTTTAAGGATCTTCTTATAATTTTTAGCTTTTTCAGAGGCCCTTTTGTAAGATCTCTGCTTGTAGTTTTTGGAGTCTTAAGGGAGTTGTATATAATTTTTAGAATTTAAAGGGGATGGTTTGTAATCTTTAGATATTTAAAGAGTTATTTGTATAACTCTTTAAAAAAGAGAACTAAAAATTTAATTATCGGATTTTAATGGGGATGGTTTGTAATCATAGTTATTTGTATAACCTTGCTGATCTCTTCAATTTTTTAAATAAACCATTAATCCCTACTTTATATTAAAAAAAGAACTAAAAATTAAATTATCAGATTTTTTTATTGTGGATAATTGAAGGGAATTAAAAATATGATTATTCGATTTTTTAAGGTTCGTTGATAATTATGATCGGATTAAGATTATTATATATTTGATTGAAATTAAAATTTTCTAAATTTAAATTGATTTAATTTAATGATGATTCTAATTATGGATAGAAAATATTTATAAAGTAAAAATTCTATTTTAATATTAAAATAACATTTGATAAGTGTTATTGTTTTATACATTTAGATTAGATAGATCTGCCTCTCTCACGAAAATAATTAATTTCTCACGATATATAGAGGATAGTTAACCATATCTTAGTGGATATAAATATTTATTAAGCATATTCATATCCAATTCTGCCCCTGCTCCTCGACCGAAAAATGGCCCAAAGAGTACAAACCCTAGTCCAATCCGGCGTCGCCCGAATCCCCTCCCAATACATCCAGCCCCCTCAACACCGCCCCAATCCCCCCGCGGCCGCCGGCGATGCATCCCCGTCCTCGACCTCGCCACGCCCTCATCCGCCGCCATCCGCGGCCTCTGCAGAGAATGGGGCGCATTCCAAATAATAAACCACGGCGTTCCAAAGGAATTGCTGGAGGGGATGAGATCAGCAGGGTTGAGATTCTTCGAGGGTTCGACGGAGGAGAAGGTCCGGTACGCCTGCGACCCGAAAGCTCCGGCGTCGGAGGGGTACGGGAGCAGGATGCTGGCGAAGGAGGACGGGGTTCTCGATTGGAGGGATTATTTCGATCATCACACTCTTCCGGAGTCGAGAAGGAACCCTAGCCGGTGGCCTGAGGTCCCGGCGAATTACAGGTTACTGGGCTATGGAAAGTGATGGCTCTTTTATTTTGGAAGGAACTAGGAAAACTTTATGTTGTCATGTTGCCCACATAAACTTCACATTTGCTCAGCGTTTCGGCCAACGTCGTATTCGGTAGGATCATCCATGCTCATAAAGCGAGAGTAGTAACTAGCATTACGGAATTTTGCTGTCTCTGGTTGGGACCTGTAACCAGATGAACCCATCCCCCGAGATTATGCGTGTTACTGTTCTGAGACCGTGAAGGTTGATTTTCTTTAGAAACCAACCTGAACCCATAGCTGCTAATGGAATTGAAACCAACATCGAACTCATCCAAAGACCTGATAATCTAGATCACCAATAGCCTAACTTATATGTGCATGCCCAGTGCTTTTTATATACATGCAACACATTTATTATGTGAAATATACAAGTGGTTACATGTTTGGGAGCATCTAACGATACACAAGATATCACTAACCATACATGTTATCAAATAAATGGCTAGTTTGGAAGTTTGATGCTCATCAAGCCATCACCAATTCACCATGCTATTAAACACTATTTCATTTTCTCCTTTTAACTCATTTATGCTTCTAGCTAGTAGAAGCTAAGTATCATATTTTTTCGTATTTGCTTGCACTTTTTCCCCCTGTTCATCTGATGTCGTACTTTCCTTTTTTTTCTCATGATGACTCGGACATTTTATTTTGATTTTCAATTGGTGAGCCTCCTTTCTGGAACCAACACATTCTGACAATCTGAAGACTCATCAACTTAAGAACTTCCTAGTATAAATTGCTGCTAAGATAACTTATTTTGTATCTATGCGACTTTATTACATTTCTCTATTAAATTGTACTTGGCATTTAATTCTTTTTAAAGATCTTTTGATATTTTTCAACACGTATTAAAGGGAAACTCCTTTTGCCATTAGAATCATAATTCATTACCTTTATATGGTCCTTGACATCCTTCATTTTAGAATATGATTTTGCCTCCCTCTCACCTTCGGTTGTAATCTGACAACAAGGCACATATTTCCTTTACTATAATTAGTGTTAAATGTGTAGTTGAATGATCAATGAGTCAATGTTGTACGCTCAGGAGCACTGTGGTGGAGTATAGCAACCAAATGAAAATTCTTGCTCAAAGGTTGCTAGTTATGGTATCTGAAAGCCTTAATCTACCACCAAGTTATATTGAAAACGCCATTGGTGAAGTCTATCAGAACATAACTATCAGCTACTATCCGCCTTGCCCCCAGCCAGATCTTGCTCTTGGTTTGCAAGCCCATTCTGATATGGGTGCGATTACTCTTTTAATTCAAGATGATGTCGGAGGTCTTGAAGTATTGAAAGATGGAAAATGGGTTATTGCACAGCCCATATCTGATGCCATTATTGTTATTTTGGCTGACCAAACTGAGGTAAGCTTCTTTTTCAATTGTATTTTAATATCTGGAAGCAACATTTTGTTTGTACTAATGAAACTTGCTATAAATTTCCTTTGTATTAATAGGTTTGAGTGACATGATAACAAATGTGATAAAGTTTGAGAGTATTCCTGACATGGCTTCTCAAAGAAATAAAATTTACATTTCTTTTTCCGTTTCAAACCTATGTACTGTGAAAAAGAAAAGGAACCGGCCAAGAGATCGAGTTAGCTAATTCATCAAAGTATGACTCCTAAAATAGATTGTTCCTCTTACTCCAAGTAACAAGAAGCTTCAAAAGTTTACCGCGTAAAGAAAAAAGTTTCAATGTGTAGTGATTTATTCTATTGTAAGGCCAGTCATCCGTTTGGAAGTCATTTGGTTATTGTCTTTGCTTCTTTTAGTCCCTTTTGCACTGTTCCTCTTTTTTGTCTTTTCTTTTATACGAAGGTTTCATAATTTGATATGTTGATCATGAAATCTATACTAATGTTGCTTACTTTTAGTGTTCTTAATCCTTTCGATCATATCTGCAGTTAGTAGATATTCCTCTCTATATATTGCACTATATCACCCATAAAGTTTCGTTTTCTGGATGCTGCGTAGGTTATAACCAATGGTGAATACAAGAGTTCAGTGCATCGTGCTCTCGTGAATGCTCACCGAGCTCGTCTCTCTGTAGCAACATTTTATGACCCATCAAAGACAAGGAAAATATCTCCAGCTCCACAGCTTATCGCAGAGAACACCCCACGGAAGTACAGGGAGGTCCTGTACGGTGATTATGTCTCTTCATGGTACAGACAAGGCCCTGAAGGCAAGCGCAATATCGATGCACTTCTTATGGCTCAACAATAGAAGTCGCAGTTAAGGATCATTTTCATTCAAAATCAGCTGATTTTGGTCTCAGTTTCTCCCCTCATTTCCATGCAGTAACCTGTGATCGTATCACTTAAACGCACCTATACAATTCAGGTGCAGTGTTAATACGAAGCTCTTTTCCTTTCTTTATACAAGTAAAAGGAATCTGTTCCATCTCCTCTGGATACTGGACCGTGAGGTTTTTCTGTTTAATTTTGTACTGGCTGGTTATGATGATGTACATTATATTCGGTGATCCTTAAAGATCGAGGAGAACCCTATAATTATTAGCTGGGTTGATAATGAAACAGTTCACTAAGATATTTAGCTTGACTTATTATTGTTGTTCTTGTTGTTATCAATTTGTGTACATACCTAGTGGGAATATAAAGAAGAGGAAAACAGTAAAAGTTGAGTGTTACAATATTATATTCTAACAATGCTCTAGCCTGCAGGTCGAGGATCCTTTATTTAATTATTAGTGGAAACATGTACTCTCAGAGCGGTGGATTTTCAGAGTGTGTTTTGTAACCTTTTGGGATATAGGGTGTTTGTTTCACTTTTATTTTTTTGGGATAATGGGGTGGATTTTAAGTTTTGGGATGTAAATAGTATTTTTTTTAAGTTTTGGTATTCCATAAACTTTGTTTGTTTCAAGATTAATTTTGAGATATTGAATCCCTAAATTATAAAAAAATAATATATTTTTAGGATTTGTGAAATCATCTCTTTTGTTTTAACTTTTTTTTTTGGGATATAAGGTGGATTATAAGTTTTTTGGGTTTTAGAATTCCATAAACCATGTTTGTTTCAAAACCAATTTTGGGATATTGAATCCCCAAATTATAAAAAACTATTATATTTTAGAACCAATTTTGGGATATTGAATCCCCAAATTATAAAAAACTATTATATTTTAGAATTTGTGAAATCCTATCATTGAGAGAGGATTTAGGTTGGATATTGAACACCCAAATTATAAAAAAAACTATTATATTATATTATATTAGCATGCTATACTATACAATAATTAATATAATATAAGGTTAATATATTATATATAATATTATAATAATATAATATTTAATATAATACATCTATTCCTCTATAATAAGAGAGAAGATCAAATTGTTTCGGATCCAGGAATATAATTGTATCCGTGTGTCTTTATATTAAGACTAAATAGCCTCTAAAATATTTGGATCTGTTAATGAGAAGATCAAACAATACAACTCTTAGGAGCTTGCAGATGTAAATCCTTATATGGATAAATACAAATATTTTGCATATAGGTCTTATACAGATTGGCATATATATATATATTATATAATAAATTATATATATATAATATATAATATATATATTAAATATATTTATAATATATATATATATATATTATATATTATATGTATTATATATATTATATATAATATATATAATTATAATATATATAATATATATTATATATAATATATATTATATATTATATTATATATATATATATATATAATATTATATATATATCATTTTATAGTATATATATTATATTATTTCAAACTATAGTATTATATTATATTATATCATAATATATATAATATTGTTATAGTAGTTTAATATTATTATATTGGTTGAATATAATACAATATAATATAATGAATAAAATATCTATTATAAATAATTATTATATATTAAATAATAATATATTTTATTAAAATATTTATCAATATTTAGGTCCTCCCTATATTACTAGAGGAATAGATGAATTCTATTAAATTTATATTATTATATATTATATATAATGATTTACTTATATTAATATTATTATTGTATCGTATAGCATCTAATATAATATAATATAATAGTTTTTTTTATAATTTTGGGTGTTGAATACCAACCTAAATCCTCTCTTCAAGATAGGATTTCACAAATTCTAAACTATATAGTTTTTTATAATTTTGGGGTTTGATTCAATATCCAAAATTGGTTTTGAAACTAAACATGGTTTTATGAATTATAAAGGCAAAACACCTTATAATCCACCTTATCTCCCAAAAAAAAGTTAAACAAAAGAGTGATTTACAATCCTAAAATATATATTTTTTTATACTTTAGGGATTTCAAATATTCAACAATTAATCTTGAAACAAACAAAGTTTTGGAAAGCCAAACTTAAAAATCTATTTACATCCAAACTTAAAAATCCACCATTATCCCATCAAAAAATAAAAAAGTGAAACAAACACATATTATTCCAAAAGGTTACAACACACACTCTGAAAATCACCGCTGCTGGGAGAGTACATGTTTCACTAATAATAATTAAATAAAGGATCTCGACCTGCAGGCTAGAGCATTGTTAGAATATAATATTGATAACACTCAACTTTTACTGTTTTTCCTCTCTTATATCCCCCTAGGTATGTACCACATGATAACACAGAACAACAATAATAAATTCAGCTAAATATCTTTAGTGGAACTGTTTATTATCAACCAGCTAATAATTATAGGGTTCTCCTCGATCTTTAAGATCACCGAATATAAGTAGCATCATATAACCAGCCAGTACAAAATTAAACGCGAAAACCTCCGGTCCAGTATCCAGAGGAGATGACGA
>NC_033794.1:55548991-55595617 GCF_001876935.1 Asparagus officinalis
TAGAAACAACCTATTTATCGAAATTACTAGCCAAAAACCCGCTATCTGTATTTATGTGTTGTTTTGGCAATCATTACCTAAAATTTGACGAGGACTTTGTCCTTGGCCAACACCCCTGTTATTTAAACAATAATCTATGTTTGCTTTTGACTAGAGAGAGGTGTCCAAAACAAATACCAGCCTTAGCTAGCCAAATTTAGCTTTAAAATAGAAAAATTGGACAAATGCCAATTTTGCTCCAAATACACTAATTTCTCCAAATGAACCGATATCAATCTGACTGCCATTTTAGTGTATGCATAATAAAACCCAAAACTAGGCCAGGTCTAATACTGTATCCAATTCTACTTCAAAACCAATGTATTAGTTTGGACCAAGGAATGTATCGTCCAACTAAAAACTGTCTTTAACTCGCAGCTTATCTGACCTAAAAACCTAGGCCATAATGGCGCTTAGTGGTTTTTCCCAAATGCAAAAACCAAATAAAAATATACGCAGTTTTAAGACTGACCTTAACTTTTGGGGTGTTGTTTCAAATCCAAAATTTATGATATGGATTCTCCCTAAATTTAAAATTCAAATTTTCTTGTTGGCTATCCTCCTAAAATTTTTTTTTTCATCAATATTATTAGGATTTGGAAATACTACTAATTTGTAATATTTTGTTTGTTCATCAATATTTATATTTAGAAATACTTATAATTTTTGTATAATTTTTGTTTCACAAATATTTTGAATTTGGAACTCATAATTTGTAAATTTTATACGTATAATTTATTTCTAATAATAATGTTATTTAACATTTTAATGCAAATCACAACATCTACTATTATATATAGTACAACATATATATTAATAATATTATATTAATCATTTTATATAAATCTACTATTATTATTAATATAATATATTTATTAATAATATTTTTTCATCAGTTATATAATATTCTATTTATGCACCACTATATCACTATTATTTAAACTTACAATACACAATATTTATAATTATATTTATCGATAATAATTAATAGGAGACCTTAAGAATCCCACTGTCATGCTGTAGTAAATGCCGCAGTAAATTACTGTAGCATTATATATATATATTATATGTTATATATAATATTATATATATATATATATATATATATATATAATATATATAATATATATATATATATATTATAGTATATATAATTATATAATAATTAGAAATTATCCAGAGAAATAACTCTGTTAGAGTCAAATATGACTCAAGAAGTCAAAAAAGATATCCTATGACTAAAAATGGCAGCCTTAATAAGGCGAAATATCCTCAAAGCTCTGAAGCCGAAATTAAGCAGAAGTGCTTAGAATATTTTAAAAGGCAGTTCTTTGAAGCTTTACGAAGCCGAGACTAATAGTCATGCTCTTCTATGGAAGAAGATACACTCTGTCTAGATCAGATTCAAGATGTCAGGACCCTGAAGACATCTGGGGCAGAAATATTCAATAATCCACCCGACCTTAAGTAAAAGCCCAGCTTTATAAGCAGACAAAATACTAGATTGAGCCTCGGGGAGCGTCTAGCATCTCTTTCCAAAAAGCAGCTTTATAAAGCCAGCTTTTAAAGCTACTTACCTTAAAGAAGAATCTTACTATTCTAAATGTCGCCATCACCGCTGGTGCTAATTAGTGCGGCTACTGTCTAATTAATGGCGGGTCGCTTTCCTACTTTGAAATAATGTGCCACTTCAGAGAAATTTCGGGAAGCTGTCGACCACTTTAAAGATCCTTCCAAGTGCTATAATAAGAAGGAAGGTGAAGATCAGAGTGCGCGCAATCAGAAGAAAAATAAAATAAGGTGCTTGAGTAATTTGTATTTTGATGTTCTTTGAGTGTTCTCTTGTAAAATATCTCTTGTAATATATTGGTGGAGCATAATAAAGATATAATCTTATTCTTCAACTCTTATAAGTTGTTTCTCCTATTGTTTTAATAAATATTGGTATAATTATTTGTTTATAATTTTACTTAGTTCTTCATATGTTCTTCATTGAACTCATTAGGCTTTATAAAAGCCATTGCCTCTATAGTAGAGGGATAAATATCTTTTAATTGTATCGGGTCTGTTGGTGGTTGATAGATCTATTATTTTACCCGTTGATGTTTTCCACTGTTTTAAGTGTCTTCTAAAAACCTTATTTATTATTTTGTTTTAAAACATATCTTTTTAGAAACCAAGGAACAAAAAATTTATTCTTTGTTCATATTCAAGTTCTCATATAATACTTATTAACCCAATTTATTGTACTTGTTTTGAAAAACTTTTAAAAAACCAATTTCGAAAATCTTTGTTTATCAAGGTAAAATTCTGTATTAGAATTTCCCTATAGGACTTCCTTTTTCAAATTCATTACTTCATTCTAAAACTCATCTCCGTATTAGGAGTATAATATTATAATATATATGTTGTACTATTATATAATATAGTATGTGATATTGCATAATAATGTATAACAAATATATTAAAATAAATTATACGTATAAATTACAAATTATAGTATTCCAAATCTCAAAATATTGATGAAACAAACAAAATATTACAAATTATAGTATTCTAAATTCTAAAATATTGATGAAACAAACAAAATATTACAAATTATAGTATTCCAAATCCTAAAATATTGATGAAACAAACAAAATTTTAGAGATCCCAAACCCACAAAAAAATTTATGAATTTTAAATTCTATGGTGAAATCCATATCCATAAATTTTGGGGTTTGAAACAAACACCCCCAAAAGTAAGGTCAGTATTAAACTTAGCCTAGTTTTTAGTTGTTTTCCATTTGGCAAAAACTAAGCCCATTATGGCCTTTTTTTAGGTCTAATAAACGTGCATTAAACCAGTTTTAGTTTGGACCATACATTCCTTGGTCCAAACTAAAATTGGTTTGAAGTAGAATTGGATCAGTATTAGCCCTGGCCTAGTTTTGGGTTACTTATCATACACCTCAAAATGCAGTCAGATTTGATCCGGGTTCCATTTTGGGAGAAATTGTGTTTGGGCAAAATTGGGCACATTGTCCCAATTTTTCTTTTTAAAGCTAAATTTGGCCTACTAAGCTGGTTTTGTTTTGGACCACCTCTCTCTAGTCCAAAACAAAACCGATATAGTTAAAAACATGGCCAGGACAAGTCCTCGTCAAATTTTAGGATGATTGCCAAACACACATAGAGCGGATTTTTTGGCTAGTAATTTCGAAAATAGGTTGTTCTAATACCATGTTTGAAGAACCATACCATTCAATTAGGGATGTCAAATGGGTGGTTTTGGTTAGGTCTTGGTTGGGTCATATATGGGTGGACACATTTATGACCACTTGACCATTTATGACCCATTTAGCATTTGCTAAATGGGTCACTTCTTAACCACTCATTTACTAAATGGGTGGTTCATGGGTGACCCAATAACCCATTTAGTTATGATTATGATACTTCTATATATATGTAAGTTTCAGGGATCTACTTGCAAGAAAACATTTCTTTCTCAGTTGAATCGACTACTTAGGAAAATCTCTTTTGTGGGGCTTTGCCAACTGCAGATAAACATTATTAAGTTATCACATATGATTAACTCTTCAGCATTTAGCCTGTGAGTACAGATTGGACTATGATTTCATAATGTTATATACTATGAGATTATGCATGCAAGTTCTCAAATTACTACATCAATCCCGTATGTTTACATATCGACAGCATATGGACAATAACTACCAAAAGGAATTCCTGTGATCACCTTTTGTATAATTTTATTACACATAGCAGTTGCTTATCATTAGTAGAATTAGTGGAAGTAAAGCAGAATACACGAAATGTAATTTTAGTGAACCTATGAAGGTGAATAAGCGTATAGTACAAATGGACGGTCAAGAAATAACTGAGTAATCATTTTCGTTATTTAGGTTCAATCATTCGTCGTCATGATGGTGAGATTAAGGATAACGCCACTCATTGAATTAAATCAGGATGGAATAATTAGTGAAAGACTGTAATGTCTAAATACCTCTAAAAAAATTAATAGGGGACTATTGAAATTCTAAGATTGTTTTGTAGTTTTGAACTCTTGAGGGTGCTTTTTGCAATTTTTAAACTTTAAGGGTGGATTTTGTAAATTATAAATTTACAGGGGCTGTTAGTAATTTTTGGATTTCATGTGTCATTTGTAGGTTTTGAAATTTTAGGATGGTTTTGTAATTCTAAACTATGGAGGGTGTTTTTTTAAAAATTTAAAACTTTGAGGGTGTTAATTACAAATTTTAAATTTATAATGGACTATTGAAATTTTTTAGATTTCATGTGTTATTTGCAAGTTTAGAAAACTCTAAGACTGTTTGGTAATTTTGAAGTCTTGAGCGTGTTTTTCTCATTTTTTTACAACTTTTAAGGGTATTTTTTGCAAATTATAAAATTTTAGGGGGCTGTTGGTAATTTTTGAATTTCATGTGTTATCTGTGAGGTTAGAAAATTTTGATAGTTTTTTATAATTTTTAACTCTTGAGGACGTTTTTATAATATTTTAAACTTTGAGGGTGTTTTTTGCAAAGCGTTTTTATAATATTTTAAACTTTGAGGGTGTTTTTTGCAAATCTCAAAATTTTAAGGGGTTGTTAGTCATTTTAAGTGTTTTCTATAATTTTTAACTTTTAAAAATAAGTTTTGTAATTGTTGAAGCGTTGAGGGTGTTTTTAAAATAATATCCATTTAAATGGGCAAATGGGTGGGTAATAACTCACCCATTAATGACTCATTTATCTTTAATAGAAACTATACCTACCCATTTATGTCCCATTTAATTAAATGGGTGAGTTTGGATGGTTTATTTGACGGGTGGGTATGAGTGGGCAATTGGTTTTAGGTCCATTTTGCCATCCCTAGGAGTAATGTACATGACGAGTGAATTTAGAGGGAGTGCGATTAGACTGTCCGAGGTATTGCCACGGTACAAGATGTTGTCATGTGGACGCGTTACACGAAATGAGCAACGATTGCCTTTCCCGCCCTCCCCCGCCGTGGGCTATAAATAAGAGGAGACCAGAGTACGGAGAAAGCTACTGTCGTCTTCTCTTTTTGTGCCGCAGGCGAATTTTAGGGCATTTTGAGTTTTCGAGTTCGAGGCTGAGGAAAAAGTTTCGAAACCCTAGTAAGTTCTCCTCTATCTATCAGTAGAATCGTACCGTTTGAGATCGACCGATCGAGTCGTACCGTTTGAGATCGATCGATCGATCGATCTCGAATTGTATTGTTTGAGTAGCTTCTTTTTTGCGAGATCTTGTTGTAATTTCCTGATTTACCTCGATGATAGAGCAATTTGCTGGAAAATTGGAGAAAATGGTAGAACTCTTTGGAATCACGTTATTGAGAAGTTTGCTGGAGATCAAAGTTGAAATTATTTGATTTACTACGATTTTGATGGAATTCTGCTTTAAAACCGATACATTTTTGTTTAATTTGATAAATTAGGTCTTTATGAGTAGATTTTCCTGAAACAGTGAGTAAATTGCTTGCTTTTCCTTAGATTAGGTGATTTTTTTTGTTGATTTTGTTGGTATATACTGAGATCTGATGGGATGGATGAGCAATCTTAGTTCTAGTCCTTTGATTGAAGAAATAATGAGGAAGATGGTCATATCTTTTCTAATGCATGCTTGTGATTATTTTCTGATATTTGATCTGGTGCCTCTCTGATGAACTAATTATGTTTTTGCATGAACTATTTAGTTTCCGGCAGATGTTGTCATAGTTGCGTAAGTGAAGCTAAGATCTTTGTCACCTGCTCTCTCTCTTGTTGATAACCAACAATTACAGTTATTCTAAAGAAAGGAAAAGAGAATCTTACAATCCAATCGATGTCTTAGTTATCTGATTTCAAAATATCTATTATTTTTCTTTCAGAGGTACTCAGGATATCTATTTTTAATATAAGTTCAGTCGTTGGATCATGTGTTTCATAGTTTAAAATTTGTGACTAATGAAAATAAATTATATGCTGAATCCTCTAAATATTCAAACATTCACAAAATCCTTGAAATTCTCATTCTTACCTTAAATATATCATCCTGGCCTGACTGTTTTTTTCCTTAATTTTAAATTTTCGAATTAACTAAACAAATAATCTGATCTTTGTATCTTTTCAACATGAATTCTTCCTGTTAATCCCTAATTAAAAAAATTCTCTATGTTAGCTCCCGAAAATATCCGGTCCCTTTTTATGTAATTCTAGATTTTACATAGGTACTGAATTATTTGGACTGGATATCACAAACTTGTGAGCATAAATGTCCTTCGTCTTGTAATATAAAGGTCAGGCACATGGGTGTGGATGGATAGATTTCCTTTAAATAAAACGGAAAAAGAATATGAAGTGCTGCACTCTCTCGACATGAAGTCTTTGACCTAAGTTTTAAACAATTGTAACAATCAATCAAATAATTAAGAGAGAGAAGATTAAACAAAGGGTTCTCTTTTATTTTTATGTTCCCTAAAAAAACGATGACAAAAGAGAGGTTCTAAGAATTGAGGAAAAATAAGTAGTTTATTGATGGAGTTTCTAAAATAAAAATAGAAAGATTTAATTGGCAGAGTAATTAGAAAAGAGAGATTTAAGGAAGAGAAAGATCAATCTAAGATTTATGTGAGATGTTGAAGGATTTTGTAGACCTCACTAATTAACTTCTAATTTATTAGCTACTAATCTTAAAGCACGATTATAGGATCCAACGGCTAAAAAAGTAGGAGGAGGAGATTCCTTCTCCTCCTAAGAGCATAATAGTCCATTATATATGTGTGTGTGTCTACACACACATGCGCGCACACACACATATTAAAGTCATGACAAAAAGGCCTCTGGATCTATGACTCTGGTAATGCAGTCAATGAGGAATAAATGAGAAAGTAAACGTTTCTATTGCCATTCAGCTTGAGAAATCTGTCATCATGTGGATAAAGCAAATAATACACTGGTCTGATATTTTGAAATTAGTTGTTGTTGGGGAAATATCAGATACGCTCTGACACCCGTTCTGCGAAATTGACCCTACCGGATCTTGTGTTAAGCAATGGAAAAAAGAAATCACTACAAATCTAAATTAATTGCAAGAATAAAGAACACCGAGTTTTAACGAGGTTCGGCAACTTGCCTACGTCCTCAGGAGCCACACAAATAATTTTCTTTATATTAAAGAAGATTACAAAGCTTGTATAAGAGCATATCTCAACTTGAGATCTCTCAAGAAAGAATAAACAGAAAAACAATCTGTTGTTCAAATAAGGGCGCGAGTTTTTCCAAACAAGAAAATCCCCTCTCTCTCTCCTCAATGAATGATACAGTCTCTCTCTCTCTCTCTCTCTCTCTAATCCCCTTCTTAAATCCTCCTTTTTCCTTTCCCCCCCAAAATCAGCCGAGTAAGGCACTGGAGAAAAAAACAAGAAGAAGAAGAAAAAATGGCGCCGCCAAAGAGATCGCGGAGAAGAAGAAGACGGGGCAGCGTTCTCGTGCTCAGGGGTTTCCCTTAAATAGGGAAACCCTAGCCTACAGCTGTGTCCAGCTGTTTCCCAACAGCCGCAGGCGAAGAAGGAAAAAGGGGGAAGGCGAAATCAACCTCGCCTGCTCAGCCCCACATTCGCCTGCAAGCACAGAATCCGCCTGCACTCAAAACAGCTTCGATCTCGCCTGTAAGACGCCGCTCGAGCTCGCCATCAGCCCATCGAAATCCGTCTCCAATGGGATCTGGCCAGCGGGGCATCTCCGAACTCGCCAGCAGCCTTGCTCGAGCTCGCCATCCCAGCTCAAGCTCGCCTTCGCTCGTCGCTGATAAGGTAAGAGCCTGTTTGGATTTGTAGGGGGTGAAGGGAAGTTAAGGTAAACTAGGTGAGAGAATGGAAGGGAAGGGAAGGGAGTTCCCTTCCCTTTGGTTACACCCCAATTTGGGAGGTAACAAATTTAATACTATTATGGTGTGTTTGGGAGTTTACTAAGGGAAGGGAAGGAAAGGTAAACAATGGGAAGGGAAGGGAAGGGAAGAGAATTATAATATGTTGTTTGGGAGTTGAGTAAGGTGAATGAAGGTGAAAGAAAGTAAATATATATAAATTTACATAAATGACTTTATACTAATAACACATCAGGCCTTTTATTTATTTTGATGGGGGTACGAATGTCATTACACCCCTTTACCCTCCTTTACCCTCCTCTACCGTCCAAATCGGGGGGAAAAGAAAACCAAACAATTTTAACCTCCTTTCCCCTTCCTTCCTCCTCTCTACCCTCCTTAAAAAAAACTCCCAAATGTTTTCACCAAAAGTTGGTTTCATTGTGGAATTCATTATATCTTCGGTCGATTACAACAAATTCAAAAAAGATAGCCTTTTTATAAGACTTATCTTACACAACAAAAGGAAAATTATAACTTTTTAGAAACAAACGCAGGATCGTTGTTTGGATCACTGCTTGCGTGGAATCTTTGTCTGTGCCGGGGTGCGTTAGCCCGTAGACCACCAAATCACAGATTCTGATTGAATCGTGAGGGGTTTAATGATTCTTCTTTCGTTTATCGAAATGAGAATTTGAAATGATATCTTATCAAAGTAAGATAGTCGTTCTTCTTAAGATCAAGTCAAAGCTCGAATCTCAAGGAATGGCCAGAAGCTCAGGAACTCTGCTCTCTCTGCTCCAAAGTGCTCAAGAATGATTAGCCCCCTCAAAAATCGACCTCAGGGGGTATTTATAGGTCTCGACGGCCGAGACAGCAAAGACTGTCTCGGGTTCTGAGACAGTAAAGACTGTCTCGGCCCACGAGACAGTAAACACTATCTCGAAAACAGTAACTGTCTGGCAGTTTTCTTGTAACTGCCTTTCCACGTTTTACAACTCCGTTATTTTGGCAGTTGTCAACGTGATTCTCGCCCACGATGTTCTCCACGTCCCTTGGCAATTAATGGACACGTGGGTGGGAGTTATTTAAGTGGTTTTGGTCGTTTCAACACTGTCTCGCTGGCGAGATAGCAAACACTGTCTCACTAGCGAGACAGCAAACACTGTCTCGCTGGCGAGACAGCATACACTGTCTCGCTGGCGAGACAGCATACACTGTCTCGCTGGCGAGACAGGTCATACTGTCTCGCTGGCGAGACAGTAAACACTGTCTCGCTGGCGAGACAGTTCATATCTGTCTTGATTTTTTTCTTAAGACAGTATGAGGTGATTTTTTATGATCTTTTCTATGTTTGGATATCTATTAGTATTTTTTAACGCCTACAGATACCCCCTCCAAAGTATTCCAGACGTATTCTTTTATAGAAGAGTTTGGGATACTTTGGATAAGATAGATTTTACTTACGATCCCTTCAATGCTTGGTTGAGTAGATCGTGTTGAAGAATCTGTAAAATAGCTTCGGCTCTTGATCTCTTCATCTATTAGTCTATTCAGTTCTTTGTAGAATAGCTAATACTTCTTCGGCACTGCGTTTATCGCTCGACCGTTGTTGAGATCTTGAATTGAAGCTGGTATTTCCAGATTGATGTTTGTTTATCTCTCGAGAGTTCGTCAGGTTATCCTTAAGAATATCAAAAGTAATATTCTCCAGAAACATCCCATCGAATGTAGGAAAACAGTTTAGACTCGTGTACCCATTGGAGTAATATTCCTGAATAATCTAATTTTTCAATTATTCAACCATTTCATTTTACCAAGTTCAACGTTAGCCAGATTAGTCAACATTTCTATGTTTCGATGCAACAACAAGATGTTATTTGTAACAAGTAGTTTTGTTGGTTGGTTAATTGGTCACATTTTATTCATGAAATGGGTTGGATTGGTATTATTCTGGATACGGCAAAATCATTCGATTCGATCTAATAAGTACCTTGTGTCAGAATTGAGAAATTCTATGGCTCGAATCTTTAGTATTCTCTTATTTATCACCTGGATTGGTAACATGGTCCCCTTTTTGTTGGTAGAGATAAACCCAAATCGGAGAGGAAGAATTTTATATTCTATCTCCTGGTCTCTTGTTTGTTGGTAGAGATAAACCCAAATTGGAGAGGAAGAATTTTATATTCTATCTCCTGGTTTCTTGTTTGTTGGTAGAGATAAACCCGAAATCGGAGAGGAAGAATTTTATATTCTATCTCCTGGTGCAAAGAAAACTCAAAGTGGGATCTCCACTTAGAGAATTTGAATTGGTTCGAATAATCCTGGGTTTGAGATGATCCTAACTGTTTAAAGGTTTGATCGTTCAATTTGTGGACCTCTCGTTCATGGAAGGAATCGAGAGGGGATTTTGGTTTTGGTCCTAACTGTAGTAAGGTTTGACCAGGTGGGAGTTTCGAGGTGATCCTAACTGTAGGAAGGTTTGATCACTTGATTTATGGGCCTCTCGTTCATTGAAGGAATCGAGAAGGGATTTTGGTTTTGGTCCTAACTGTTTAAAGGTTTGACCAGGTAGGAGTTTCGAGGTGATCCTAACTGTAGGAAGGTTTGATCACTCGATTTATGGGCCTCTCGTTCATTGAAGGAATCGAGAGGGGATTTTGGCTTTGGTCCTAACTGTTTAAAGGTTTGACCAAATGAGGATTTGAGACGATCCTAACTGTTTAAAGGTTTGATCGTTCAATTTGAGTGGACCTCTCGTTCATGGAAAGAATCGAGAGGGGATTTTGGCTTTGGTCCTAACTGTTTAAAGGTTTGACCAAATAGGAGTTTTGAGACGATCCTAACTGTTTAAAGGTTTGATGGTTCAATTTGTGGACCTCTCGTTCATGGAAGGAATCGAGAGGGGATTTTGGTTTTGGTCCTAACTGTTTAAAGGTTTGATCAAATAGGAGTTTTGAAACGATCCTAACTGTTTAAAGGTTTGATCGTTCAATTTGTGGACCTCTCGTTCATTGAAAGAATCGAGAGGGGATTTTGGCTTTGGTCCTAACTATTTAAAGGTTTGACCAAATAGGGGTTTGAAACAATCCTAACTGTTTAAAGGTCTGATCGTTCAATTTGTGGACCTCTCGTTCATGGAAGGAATCGAGAGGGGATTTTGGCCTTGGTCCTAACTGTTTAAAGGTTTGACCAAATGAGAATTTGAGAGGGAAGATTGATCCAACGAAGTGATCGAATCTCATCTCAGCAAAAGAGTATTCGGAAATCACCGTGGGTATGTAGTGTTTATCAATTCGTTTGTAATGATTGGGTTATCCCTAAGAAAATTATATATAACATTCTTTTGGGAACTTCCATTACATGAACCATCCACCCCCAGCTTTCTTCGCGAAACTGGGTCTAACATCATACTGGGTTACATGGCCGGGTTATCCTTAAGAATATTACATGTAAAAATTCTCCAGGAACTTTCCGTCAAGAGTGGGAAATAGTTTATACTCGTGCATCCAATGGAGTATCGAGGAGCAGTTTATACCCATATACTCTTTGGAGTGTTGAGAAGCATTTTATACTCGTATACTCTTCGGAGTGACATGAAGAAGTAGTTTATACTCGTATACTCTTCGGAGTTAGGGTAAAACACTTTATACTCGTGTATCCCATGGAGTCAAGGAGAACAGTTTATACTCGTGTATCCAATGGAGTAAAGGAAAACAGTTTATACTCGTGTATCCAATGGAGTAAAGGAAAACAGTTTATACTCGTGTATCCAATGGAGTAAAGGAAAACAGTTTATACTCGTGTATCCAATGGAGTAAAGGAAAACAGTTTATACTCGTGTATCCAATGGAGTATAGCATCATTTTTATTTGGCTTGTTTCGCCATTATGACACCGGAGTCAATTAAGGCTTGGATTTTGTTTTTGAGTCCGAAGCAAATCTCGGTGGGATGAAGAACCCTTCTGTGGTACGCACAGTAGTTTGGATCCGTAACTCTCTTAGCTCCCTCCTGATCTTTAATAGGTGGTAGCTCAATCTTGTCATTGGAGAGGAGGTATTTCAAGATGGCTGGAGCTTCATCATCTTCGAAAGAATACTCCTTTTGAAACCTCGGATCGGGAGTCGCGCTCCCAGTGATTGCAGACGTCATCGGTAGGCTTCTCTCAGCTTTCTTTCTTTTAAGAAAATGTTCAGCTTGTTCACCGCGCATTTTCAAATCTTTTCAAGTTTTGAATGGTACGACCCCCAAGATTTCCAGGACATCAATGGAGAGATTATTGTGGCATGTTTGCAGGATGAACTCCTCTGTAACAGGATCTCTGCAATTCATTGCCATGTTACGGAAGCGCTTGACAAAATTATCGACTTACCCTCCGTCTTTTTGCTTCTCATCTAAAAGGGATCCGATTGACACTTTTGTGTCATCATCGAAGAAATTGCTGAGGAATAAACTTTCTATGTCATCCCAGCAATTGATGCTCCCTGGCTTAAGACGTCGGTACAAATCGAAGACGAGCCCACGAAGGGTGCCAACGAATGACTGGACCATTAAAGCCTCATTTTCAGAGATCATGCCCAAATGAGACTTGAAATAAATCAAGTGTTGAGTAGGCGAACTCTTCCCATCAAATGGTGTGAAGTTAATCAGATTGAACTTTACCGGGTACGGTATTGAATCTCATTCTCTTAGATAGGGACACGGAATACCCGTCTTCTTTACTTCCTGAGCGGACATCAAAGCATTGACTTTGTTTTCAAGCTCTTTCATCTTCTCGTCATCGTCTATGTCTTCATTCGAAGGATGTTGAGGAGAATGAGTTAGGCCACCCCCTGTAAGAGGTGCCATTGAACCACCCCCAATATCGTTATTGGGAGGTGTATCAGCCATAATGACTTCATCCACTTCTGGATCGCTGTCATCTGCAATATTTTGAGTACGGCGGCTGGATTCAGCTCGCTGACTGGACTCAGGAAGTTGAGGCCGCTGAGCTAGCAATTCCCTCATTTGTTGGATAGCCAACTCCATCTCTGTCTTCATTTCAGCTCTAATTTCTTCATGTTACTTCGTTAGAGCTTCTTGAAGCATTTGAGCAAATTGATCAGAGGTGATCGTGAGGACTTCTCTGGTTTGTCCTGTGCTGGATATGGTATCATCCGAAGCAATGGCTGAACAAGTGTCTGAAAGTTCATCCTCTGAGGATATTCCTTCATGCATTCTCTTGTAATCCCTGCGTCTGATGGCTCCTAATTGGGGTCGGGACATCCGTTTGGCAATTCTTGAATTGACTTTTCCTCTCGGGGAAAAGTCGGGATTTGATTCACTTGAATGCCATTTAGATTTTCCTTTATCAGCCACGTTGATGGTGACTTTAGGGAATTCATCCTCTTGACTAGTAAGCTTCTTGTTGAAACGTCTCGGTTTGGACTTTAACATTTCAGTAGAAAGTATCTGGAGCACAGAAACTTTCGGCGGAATGGCTTTAAAGCAGTTGCATTTGGACAACACTACTTTGATAAGTTTTTCACATACACAATGACGATTCGTTTCTCGAACAGTCCTTTTATGTGATTTGTTTCCACCTTTAGTTTGATAGTACAACTCGTCAGCATGGTGACCAGAGCAACCTATCTTCTGTTTTTGTGTTTGAACCTTGTTAACATACCCAGGATGACTTGTCGTCGCCTCTGAGCGATCCAAGGTTATGTCAAGAGTCATACGTTTAGAACCACCCCCTTGCGGGTGTAGAGTCCTAACGGGCTCCGAATGCTGATTTTTCACAACTTCAGACTTTGGAATTCAAACTTGGCAGAGTTTCAGTGGTTCTTTGGCCACCGTTTCCTTTATCTTTTCTCGTCTTTGTTGTAAGAGAGCACGGGCATGAGCAGCATTTGCACGACGTTTTTGTATACGTTCTTTGAGGGTCGAACGAGCCCTTTTGACAATAGTCCATTCTTCCGTCGTGAGTTTAGCAGAGACATAAGTGATTGGTCGTTAAGACAACTGAACCACTCGATGCCTTCTCGACTCTAAGTCCGCATGATAACGAACTCCGTCGGATTGTTCCAAGGTCTTAGCCATTTGGCGAGCGCGGCGTTGACGTTGTCTCTGACGAGCTCTTTTCGTCAATGTCGGCGGGCTTTGATTTAATGACTCCTTAATTGAAGAAGAATCATTATGAGCAGAGAGGTTGCGAGTAGAATCCCTAGCAACAATCAGGCGAGAGTCTTCATTTTGTGCCTTCTTTGGCATGTAGGTCTTCCTCAATTGTGAGATCCTCTTGTACTTGCGAGACAATGAAGATCTTGAAGAGGATGATGAGAGATATTCCTCAAATTTGGTTTGGTCGAATTCGTATTCGACCATGGATTCAACTGGAATCTTGATCGGCTGCGACACGACAGTCTCGGCAGCGAGACCGTTGGCTCCCACTATGGTCGCCAGTTTTTTTTTGCCAAAAATTGGTTTCATTATGGAATTCATTATATCTTCGGTCGATTACAACAAATTCAAAAGAGATAGCCTTTTTATAAGACTTATCTTACACAACAAAAGGAAAATTACAACTTTTTAGAAACAAACGCAGGATCGTTGTTTGGATCACTGCTTGCGTGGGATCTTTGCCTGTGCTGGGGGTGCGTTAGCCCGTGGACCACCAAATCACAGATTCTGATTGAATCGTGAGGGGTTTAATGATTCTTGCTTCGTTTATCGAAGTGAGAATTTGAAACGATATCTTATCAAAGTAAGATAGTCGTTCTTCTTAAGATCAAGTCAAAGCTCGAATCTTAAGGAATGGTCAGAAGCTCAGGAACTCTGTTCTCTCTGCTCCAAAGTGCTCAAGAATGATCAGCCCACTCAAAAATCGACCTCAGGGGGTATTTATAGCCCCTAGGACAAACTGCACTCCCGAGACAGTGTTTGCTGTCTCGGCGGCTGAGACAGCAAAGACTGTCTCGGGTTCCGAGTGTCTCGGCCCACGAGACAGTAAACATTGTCTCAGAAACAGTAACTGTCTGGCAGTTTTCTTGTAACCGTCTTTCCACGTTTTACAACTCCGTTATTTTGGTAGTTATCAACGTGATTCTCACCCACGATGTTCTCCACGTCCTTTGGTAGTTAATAGACACGTGGGTGGGAGTTATTTAAGTGGTTTTGGTCGTTTCAACACTGTCTCGCTGGCGAGGCAGCAAACACTGTCTCTCTGGCGAGGTAGCAAACACTGTCTCGCTGGCGATGCAGCAAACACTGTCTCGCTGGCGAGGCAGCAAACACTGTCTCGCTGGCGAGACAACATACACTGTAATACTGTCTCGCTGGCGAGACAGTAAACACTGTCTCGTTGGCGAGACAGTTCATATCTGTCTTGATTTTTCTCTTAAGACAGTATGAGGTGATTTTTGATGATCTTCTCTATGTTTGGATATCTATTAGCATTTTTTAACGCCTACACCAAACAAGGTGAAAGCCTCATTTCTCTTCCCATCCCCCTCTCTACCCTCCATCCAAATAGGGCATTAGGGGGTGAACTAAGGGGAACTAGGGTGAATAACTTCACCTCCTAAATATTCCCAAACAAAGTGAATGGAGGTGAATGGTTCCCCTAACTTCCCTTCACCCTTATTCCCCTCAATCCAAACAAGCTATAAGGGTCTACACCCATTTCTAACAGTCCGTACAAGAGTCACTTCAGAAATGAGGTTGAGAAAGTTACATTTGGGCATGTTCTGCCTAGAAGACAAAATATTGAATCTTGCCAGGTTGTGAAGTTCTCTAATTTTATGTTCAATCTGCAAACTTTGTTCATATTAGTCCCCTCATGTTGTCATGAACTTTTTCTATGAATTTTGAAATGCATTTTTATTTGGTTTTCGCATTATGGAAACGATCAATTATAGATGAGGAATTATGTCACAGCAATACTATGCTAATATATCAAGTTCTGAACCGAACTTGAAAGGGAAAAAAAGTAATAAATGTTGGGAACAATCAAACCTATTGTTTACATTTCACCCACAAAAAATTGTAATTGCAAAGGTATTGGTCTTTAAGCTTGAGTTTGTGAAGGAAATGCTCATGTGAAGAGGAATTTATGTATTTCAGAAATTTAGCAGGAATTTTTTCAAATACAATCAAAAGGTACCTGTACCTTTTTCCCGATTTTCAACATGATTGTACCAGGAAGATGAATATCCTAAACATTTTCCCTTACCAGTATGGTATGTGTTTGATACACATAGGCATAGATTAAAGCTTTCTATTCAATATTTGATGTCAAGAAACTGCCTTTTTTTTTAAGTTTCTCGCTTTTTTGGTTTAGCTTCTTGTATCTGATTCAACAATGGTTGCAGATGCAGCAGACGATCCTCTGACATCAAATGGCAGACACAGAGAAAGAGAATTCTAGTGCTGAATCAAAGAAGAAAAGTGCAATGCTTGGTATTTGCCTCAAATAGTTTCTATTAACTTCTATGGCTTCTATTTAAGATGGCAAATTTTTAAAATTCTATCAGGTTCTTGTAACAGCATATCAGTAAAAGCACTGGCTTCTAACATAATATAGGACTTTAAGATACTTGCAACAGAATCATTCTTGTGCTCCAATCCGTTTATATTGATTTACTTTATAATTGTCATTTTCTATTTATGACAGATGAAGATTTTGGGAAGAAATCAAGCAAATGTGCTGATAGCAATGCATCTGATTGTTCTTTTAAGCATGTGAAGAACCAGGACTCTAGGAGTAACTCTAAAACAAGAACTGATGCAATCAAAGATCTGGAAAATAAAAAACCGCTCATGCCCTCACATCAAAATGGCTCCTCGACTGAAAGTATTGACAGAGATCCTGATCATCAAGGATGGCTTCAACTCAAGAAGAGAAAACGGAGAGAAATTCCCGAGGAAAGGAAGAGGCGTAGGTAAGAGAGATTTCTCATCCTATAACTATAGTTGATTGAACTACTCAAATTTTGAGCTTGTTCTTCATATCAATAAGATTCAACACTACAACCCTCTTAATTAGAGGAAATCCAAGTGTTCTGGAAGTTGTATTTGCTGCTGCTGGATTTTTTGACCTTCCCAGCACGACACCCTGACGAGGCTTCTACTGAATTTGATGTCCTGTTCAGATTGCACTCCTTTTGTTGCATGGCCTTATGGCTAAATTGAGTTACAATGCCAGTGATTAAAAATACTTACGATTTAATTAATAAAAAGATTTATTTACACTTTATTAAATGCTTGTGACTTATCTGAAATCTATGTTTTTTCTTAATTAATAATTTATGAGATGCATTTCGAGAAGTAGACCCCTGATTTTATTTAGTGTTAACTGTGGATACAACTGTAGTATTGCTGTTTTGAACTTACTACTCTGTAGCTTTGTTATTGCAGACAGACCACCTGAATGAATATTTTTGACTCTTTTACCATCAAAGAGACCGGATGTCTATCTGCAAAATTCACTCAGGAGGTCTATCAGAAAAACTAAAACTAGAGGGGTCAGTAAGTTCAAAACAAATATACTACAAGGGGACTATCTGAAATTGACCTTCTCATGCTTCAGAGTCAAAGCTTTTCAAGATTCACTCAGGAGGTCTATCTGCAAAAATTAAAAGGGGGCGGGGGGTAGTAAGTTCAAAACAAATACACTACAGGGGTCTATCTGCAATTACCCTTCTCATGCCTCAAGAGTCAAAGCTTTTTAATTGAAAAGGTTTTGCATTGGAGGTGATGGACACTGGATGTAGGAGGTTTTACGTAATTAATTCATTAAAAGTGTTAAAGGTTCCTTCCATTGCACGAAAACTTCGAAGTGTTGGTTAGGGCTGAGATTATAATTTTATATTTTAACATGCCCTGCCAGGTTAAGCGTCCTTTCCATGAGCTGAAACTTGTACTCACGCAACAATTTTTTTTTCTTCTAAATCCACATTAAATTCATGGCCAATAGGATTTGAATTTGGGTTAGTCTGATACCATGTCGGAGGTCCCCTCTATTATATGACAATTCCAAAATTGTGTGGGGTTGAAAGTTAAATTTTCATATTCTAAGCATCACATTCTCCTTGTTAAGTTCTAACTCATCTTTCAGATGGCTTTGAATGTTGATGACCATGGAAATATCAAAGTCGGGTGAACAATGAAAATATTGTATATAATGGTGGGACAAACTAATAGCTTATAGAGCCATCAGTATGAGGTTATCTTGTACATGCTACATGCGTTTTAATTCAAGTGTGGATTTAGAAGGGAAAAATACAGCAGTGTGCCTCATTTATCATCAGTAACAGAAGTGAATTCGTCATAATTGCTAAATGTAGTGCTGGAAACAGATACTTGGTTTCTATGTATTTTATCATATAGCTATAAAAAGAAATGAGATTGCATTTTTATCCAATATTCTCTTGTTTAGATTGTAAAGCATCAAGTACGCAGCTCTTTCTTTTGAGAGAACTTTGAAGTTGGAGACATGCAATGGATTCTTCTTCAGTTATCATTGTACTTATCCTTTTGAATTTGTTCTATGGCCGTCAGATTAGGACACAGGGGAAAACCATCTCAAGCTGTTGGTGCAACTAAATTACCTCAATCTGTGTCTAGCTGTAGGCGAGATCAAGATAAGAACGGAGTTAGTTTATTCTTTAGAAAACATGAGTTTCCTCTTATCATGTCACACTGGCAGGTATTCCACTAGACAAACTCATAAATAAACCCCCGTTTATCTTCTTTCCTCATGCTTTTAACCTTTTCCCTTATTGTAATTTATCTGCTTACAATGAATTGCTTAACTTCTTATGAATCAGATAATACAGCTTGTTTCAAGCACACATCCTGGGCGCTTTTTCGCTTGGGTCATTGCTGATGGAATAATGAACAAAATCTCTATAACTGTTCCTAGAGTGTTTTATCTCAATTCTAAAACGCCTGTTACTGAAGAATTTCCAGGAAGACGTGTTAATAAGATTCTTCCTCATAGCAGACCAATTTTCAATCTAACCGAGGTATCAAGTTCAGAAATTCCTGGTATAGCATATATTTTGTTGATTTTTTTTATAAATTCTTTGTTCTGTGCTTCTAAACAGATTTGCATAGATGAAGATCTATTCAGGGCGGAAAGCAGAAAACTTGATATTCACCTAGCCGTTCCAGAAGTCGAGGTTTTTCTTTACCCCCTCTTTTTATGACATTAATAGCAATGATGGAATGTATACTAGACATTTGTTGCTGGACTGCTTGATTTTACAGCCAATATACTCTGTTCCCTTTGGATATGGAGGCCATTGTTGTCTCCTTAGGGTGTGTTTGGCTACTCCAAAGAACTAGTTTTAGTGGATACAAGTGTGGTCCAAAAAGTTGTTTTTGGTTCCACAAAACTTGGGCCAAATTTGAACTAGTGTTTTCTAGTTCAAATTCTAGCACCTAAAGTAGTTCTTTTTTGGACCAGCCCCTGCATGGATCAATTCCAGTCTAGTTAAGCAAAAACTATTAGAATTCCTCACCAACTTAGATTATTCTAGAACAACTTTCTAGAACTTCTTTCTAGTAACATCCTACAAAATATCTACCATGAAGTTTCTAGGAAGATACAAGTGTATGGCTAGTATTTATTCTTCTAGAAACTTCTTAGTAATGTATGGCTAGGATTAACTCTTCTACACACTTCCTAGCCCTCTTAAACAACTATAAATAGGGGTCTTGTGCTCTCATTTGGGCAAGCAAGCAAGCAAGCAAGAAGTGAGCTTGAGAGCTTGAGTGTGTAGTGTAGCCTTGTGTGAGTGTCCACCAAAATAAAGGAATTGTGTGAAAGTGAGGTGTTCTTGTAAGAACAAGTGTTGTATTCTCAAGTGTTCTATCAATAAAAGTTTCCTTTGTGTAGAGTGTTGTGTTCTTCAAATTCCATCAAAGTGGTATCAGAGCAAAGTTCGATCTAGCCGGGCCAATCGAAGGTGCTCGTGTACGAGATGGCGAACATGATCCAGCCACAGATTCCGAAGCTGATGAAGACCAATTACGACAACTGGAGTATCCAGATGAAAGTCTTGCTCGGCTCGCAAGACTTGTGGGATCTCGTAGAGAATGGCTACACTGAACCGGAGTCACCTGCAGCAGAAGCAACTCTCACCGCCACTCAGAAGAGTGAGTTGAAGGAGGTCAGAAAAAGAGACAAAAAAGCTTTGTTCCTAATATTCCAAGGCGTAGATGAATCTGCGTTTGAGAAGATTTCCAATGCCCTGTCCTCTAAAGAAGCATGGGAGATTTTACAAAAATCCTATCAAGGTGCGGAAAGAGCCAAAAAGGTACGCCTCCAAGCATTAAGAGTTGAATTTGAAAATTTGAAGATGAAAGCTACAGAATCAATATCGGATTATTTTAGTAGAGTTCAGACAATAACAAATCAAATGAAGAGAAATGGAGAAGCAATTAATGATGTAAGAATTATGGAGAAGATACTTAGGACTTTAGACTCTAAATTCAAATATATTATTCCGGCAATACAAGAGTCTAAAGATCTTTCCGAAGTATCTATTGATGAGCTGCAAGGTTCTCTGCAAGCTTATGAACAAGATATAAACATTAGTTCAAATCAAGCGGAGAATCTAGAACAAGCCTTGCAGAGTAAGATGACTATCAAAGAAGATAGTCGAAGAGGACGTGGAGGCTACAGAGGCAGAGGCTCATTTCGAGGTGGCTCAAACTTCCAGCAAGGTCGTAGGAGACAGTACCAAGGAGGCCATGAAAATCAAGATCGAAATAGAGATCGTGAACGATCATTCGATCGAGGACGAGGTCGTGGCACACGAGGACGAGGACAAGGAAGAAGTTACCATGAGGACAGATCTCAGCCACAGTGTTACAAATGTAAGAGATACGGTCATCTCAGCTACGAATGTTGGGAGAAATCAAATCAAGTGGCAGAAAGAAGCAACTTTGTAGAAAGGGAGCAGGCAGACACTTCAACAGTCCTGTTGACGTACCAGGAGAGCGAAAGCAAGAATAAAGATATCTGGTATCTAGATTCAGGTGCCAGTAACCACATGTGCGGCATCAAGGAGTTTTTTACCGAGCTGAACGAGACGGTACAAGGAGATGTCACCTTTGGAGATCAGTCAAAGATTCCAGTGAAAGGCAAGGGCAATATAATGATCCAGACAAAGACGGGCGAGAACAGGTACATCTCTGATGTCTACTATGTTCCAGCATTACGAAATAATATTTTGAGCCTAGGCCAGCTCCTTGAAAGAGGCTATGATATACATCTAAAAGACCTTGCCCTCACTATTAAAAATAAAAATGAAGTTATTGCAAAGGTGAACATGTCTAGAAATAGACTGTTTACCTTAAATATTCATGCTGACCCTGTCAAGTGCTTGAAGTCAATCATAAAAGACGAGACTTGGCTCTGGCATCTACGATTCGGGCATCTCGCTTTCAGTGGCCTGAATCTTCTATGGAAGGAGAAAATGGTAAAAGGATTGCCGCAAATCAACCATCCGAACCAGCTATGTGAAGGCTGTATGAAGGGCAAACAACATAGAAGAAGTTTCGAAGTTGGAAAGTCAAGAAGAGCAACAGAGTTGCTACAATTGGTCCACACAGATATTGCAGGACCATTTGAAGTCATCTCTCTTGGAGGAAACAGGTATTTTCTCACATTTATTGATGATTATAGCAGAAAAACTTGGGTTTATTTCCTGAAGGAGAAATCCGAAGCTCTGGAGAAATTCAAAGAATTCAAGGAGATGGTAGAAAAGCAAAGTGGGTACCACATCAAAGTGCTCCGATCAGATCGAGGTGGAGAATACACTTCGAAGGCATTCAACAATTTCAACAAGCAGTACGGGATAATTCATCAACTCACTGCCGCCTACACACCACAGCAGAATGGCATAGCAGAGCGGAAGAATCGTACCATTCTTGATATGGTCAGAAGCATGTTGAAGAGCAAGTACCTGCCAAAGACTTACTGGGCTGAAGCCGTGGACTGTGCAGTTTACCTCCTCAACAGATGTCCGACAAAGAGCGTCAAGTTCAAGACACCATTGGAGATGTGGAGCAACATCAAGCCAAGTGTCAACCACCTGAAGGTGTTTGGGTGTATTGCATATGCACACATCCCGGAGCAGAAAAGAAAGAAGTTGGACGATCGAGGAGAAAAGTGCATATTCGTTGGGTACGAGAGGAGGACAAAAGCATACAAGCTCTACAATCCAGTTACAAAGAAGATGATCATTTCAAGAGACGTGGAGTTCGATGAAGAAGATTATTGGAAATGGACCGATGAAGATAAAAATATTAAAGGTATGTTCTTTGAAGATAATGATGATGACTTGCAGGAGGTTGGAAGACCAGAACAAAGTCCACCTAATAGTCCAGCTCCATCAACCCCAACATCAACGCCGACATCATCCAGCTCAAGTGAAGGAAGCTCTTCAGGGGGAGCAACAAGGAGGATGAGAAGCCTAAGAGATCTGTACGACGATACAGAGCCTGTCGAGATGATGGATGACTACACACTATTCTGCTTGTTTGCAGAATGTGATCCGGTCAGCTATGAAGAAGCTGCTCAAGAAGATAAGTGGAGAAAAGCCATGGATGACGAGATCGAGGCAATCAAGAGAAATGACACATGGGAGCTCACTACCTTACCTGAAGGCCATAAACCAATCGGAGTAAAGTGGGTGTACAAGACAAAGACAAATCAAGATGGCGGAATCGAGAAGTACAAGGCCAGGCTTGTTGCAAAAGGCTATAGTCAGCGAGAAGGAGTTGACTATGAAGAAGTGTTCGCACCAGTCGCGAGGATCGACACCATCCGACTCATTATCGCATTGGCAGCACAGAACCGGTGGAAGATCTACCAGATGGACGTGAAGTCTGCATTCCTGAACGGCTACTTAGAAGAAGAAGTCTACATCAAGCAACCACCAGGGTACGAGGTGAAGAATCAAGAAGACAAAGTCTACAAGCTGAAGAAGGCATTGTATGGACTGAAGCAAGCGCCCAGAGCATGGAATGCCAGAATCGATGCATACTTCCAGAAGAACGGATTCCATCGGAGCCCGTATGAGCACTCTCTCTATACCAAGAAGAAGGATGAAGACATCATGATCGTATGTCTCTACGTGGACGACATGATCTTCACCGGCAACAATCCGAAAATGTTCGAGGAGTTCAAAAAGAATATGATCAAGGAGTTCGAGATGACTGACATTGGAGAAATGTCATACTTTCTTGGAGTAGAAGTGTCGCAATCAGAGAAAGGAATCTTCATCTCTCAGAAGAAGTATGCAAAGGATATCCTTCAGAAGTTCAACATGAGCAACTGCAATCCAGTCGCAACTCCTGCAGAAGTCGGAGTGAAGCTGAGGCGAGACACACCAGGAAGCTATATTGATCCAACTCTATACAAGAGTTTAGTCGGGAGCTTGCGCTACCTAACCATCACCAGGCCCGACATAGTGTTCGCGGTAGGACTGGTGAGCAGATATATGGAGGAGCCAAGACAGGAGCATTTCAAAGCAGCCAAGAGAATTCTCAGGTATGTCCGAGGAAGTATTGATCAAGGATTATTTTATACACAGTGTGCAGATTCAAGATTAGTCGGCTACACCGACAGCGATTATGGTGGAGATTTAGATGAAAGAAAGAGCACATCTGGCTACATGTTCAATATCGGATCAGCAACATTCTCATGGTCATCAAAGAAGCAGTCTGTCGTCGCTCTATCAAGTTGCGAAGCAGAATACATAGCAGCATCGACATGTGCGTGTCAAGCAATATGGCTCAGGAGTCTGATGAAGGAATTGCAACACCAACAAGAAGCACCGACAGAGATTCTCATCGACAACAAGTCAGCTATTGCACTTGCCAAAAATCCGGTAGCACATGGACGAAGCAAACACATAGAGACAAGATATCATTTCATCCGACATCAAGTTAAAAAGAAGACTGTGATGCTGTCATATTGCAAGTCTGAAGACCAAATCGCTGACATCTTCACCAAGCCACTAAAGACAGAGACATTTTTGAAGCTTAAGAAGAAGCTTGGACTTGAGAGAAATGAAAGTTGGTGATGAGGGGGAGTATTAGAATTCCTCACCAACTTAGATTATTCTAGAACAACTTTCTAGAACTTCTTTCTAGTAACATCCTACAAAATATCTACCATGAAGTTTCTAGGAAGATACAAGTGTATGGCTAGTATTTATTCTTCTAGAAACTTCTTAGTAATGTATGGCTAGGATTAACTCTTCTACACACTTCCTAGCCCTCTTAAACAACTATAAATAGGGGTCTTGTGCTCTCATTTGGGCAAGCAAGCAAGCAAGCAAGAAGTGAGCTTGAGAGCTTGAGTGTGTAGTGTAGCCTTGTGTGAGTGTCCACCAAAATAAAGGAATTGTGTGAAAGTGAGGTGTTCTTGTAAGAACAAGTGTTGTATTCTCAAGTGTTCTATCAATAAAAGTTTCCTTTGTGTAGAGTGTTGTGTTCTTCAAATTCCATCAAAAACTAGTCCAAACTCAATCCAATTTTGGAGTTGCCAAACGCACCCATGGTCACAAATTTAGGGGCAATGATTAAGATGGTATTCCAACCTGGGAAGGTTTAGTTTACCTTGTATTCTTCCGGTTGTTTGGGGTGGGGAGTGTTGTAGAAGGTTGTCAGTCAATGTATCCATTAAGTCTTGGATGTTGTAATAAAAAGAAAAGGAAAAAAAAACTCTCTCTCTGCATGGTATCTGAGCACTGGGAGTAAAAGTTTCATGTTTCAAGTCCTTGTGGAAGATGTTGGATGTTTACGGCAGGGCTTGGACACAGATGGGTAAATGGTCACCGTACACACAGTGCTAGAGGTATAAGCAGTTGGTTGATTACTCGATAGCTACAACTTTGATTAAAGTTGCAACCGATACTGGCAACACATATGAGGAGAAAATATGTCTTTAGTGCTTACAGCAGCTTAACGCAGAATCTGTGACTCTCAGGCTTAGATACCATGTGGATAGGCACCCTATAAAAAAGCTCAATCCAATGAGTTATGGGCCATCAAATTTTTTAATACCATAACATCCAATCTAGACAGGTTTCTAAACCCGTTTCAGATTTTGTACTCTTCTGTTAGGGCAGTGACTGCTCCTTGACCTGCTGCCAGACAGTTCCTCACTTTTGAGGCAATCATCTTCTTCAATACCTATTCTTCCAGAGGTCATTTTAATACTTTTTTTTATTCTTCTTATTTTTTTCTTGGTATCAAGCATGTGTTACATACACAAATAACGTCATTGCATTGATGAATTTGATTCCATTTGTTGCCCATGAATTCCTATTCTGCTCTATCACATCTAATTTAAATTTATCTTAGTGATATCCGAGGACATGAAAGTCCTAGTGGGATCTGAAATTTCTCTTCAAATTTGGTGGGTGTTGTTTAATTCAAATATTTTTTCTTCAACTTCAAGGGATACATTTGGAATTGTCATGCTTAATACTAGTCTTTATTTTTTAGTTTTGATCATTAAATTTGTGATACTGAGTTACCACTGTATGCCCATTTTCCTACTAAACGTGATATCCTTCTTTGTTCAGGGGATATATGAAACTAAGGTTCCATTAGAATTTAATTTTCCTACTAAACGTGATATCCTTCTTTGTTCAGGGGATATATGAAACTAAGGTTCCATTAGAATTTAATGCAATCCTCCAGATTGGTTGTGTTTGTTGTTCAGGGGATATATGAAACTAAGGTTCCATTAGAATTTAATGCAATCCTCCAGATTGGTTGTGTTTGCAAGGTGGACAAAACCGCAATGGTTCGTAATGCGCAGGATGGTTGGAATATGAGCGAGTTACAGATGAAGACTACAGCAGAATGCTCTTATTTGGAGAAAGGGATTCCTTTTTTCTATTTGTATCACAGGTATACTGTTCTTTATTACAAATATAATTGTTTTTTAGGTTTCCTTTTCTAAAGTGCTCTTCTATCTATAGCTTACAGCTTTTTGCACAATATGTTGACATGTGCTTTCTTATTCATAAATAGTTCTTTAGCTTATAATTTTCTAGCAATTTTTTATTGTTTCAAAATTTATGATTCTGGTTCCTTGACTTCAGCCACTTACATGTGTTCTTTAATACGGGACATGATTATATAATATTGAAAAGCTTGAAGGTCGAGCCTCTCAAATATGCCTGTTTCTTTGAGTTATTTCCTAAGCATAGTAAAGGTGTATTGCAGTCACAAATATTCCTTCTTTTTTTTTGAACCCCTGGAAATGAATAATTATAATTTACTGCTTACCTTTTCTACTCAGCAATTCGTCTTTCTTGTTATCAGTATCATGCTAAACAGCAGATATATTATATCTGCTTTATTACTTACATATGCTGTATGCATGGCTTCTCGCGCACATCATAAATGTAAACTTTGTATTTTCCACATATTTCTCAGAAGGTATCTTTCTTTCTCTTCTCAGTTTCTTGGAGGGAAGGGGAATATATATTGCATATATTGCTGTATCTAGCACCATATCTGCCATTGTTGTCGATCCATTTCAGAACAAAGAACTCTCCTCATCTCTTCTTGAAAAACAATTCCATGAAGCTTGCCAAGCGTTGTCCATTGACCCTCCAGCACCTGGAAGTCGCATAACTTTCAAGGTAAATTCGTTATCTGTGTCGTGAAGTTTATGTTTTTAGTGTTATCTAATTTCTTTTCTCTATTGTTGACACACATAGGTGGACTATGTTAAATCAATTGAAGCTGGCGAGCAACATTTGCAAAGAGCATTAACTGAATTCAGGTTTCTTTTATATTTTTATTCTTTGCTGCATGCTTGAGCTTTTTCTGTTGACCTGATAAATTGTGCTTTGAGATCACACGTGAAAGCTTCTAATGAATCAAGCCCCAATAGTCATCATCTCTTACATGGTTATGCAGACAACTGGTGCATATGCAAAGAGTTGTCCCTTCTTGTCACCATGTTCACTGGCTCCTTAAATTTGGATACGTATACTTTCTATGGTTATCCCTAACACAATCAACTAGTACATTAAAATAAGTTCTCTTATAAATAACATCAATAATGCAGATGCAGGCAATTTTTATATTACTGACAAATACTTGTTAACGCAGTTTAATCCATCAGTCATGGCTCTGAACGAATTGTAAATCAAGACAATAACTTGTGCCTCATACCGTAATGTTGCTCGAGTATGTTTTCTGTTTCTGAAGTGACTCAGTGGATTATCTAAAGAAAAAAGAGATAAATGATACTGTATTGCTTAAGAGTTTGATCTTCAAGGTTTGGTATATTCTCAATATAATCAGTACTTTACATTTGGAAATACATAAAAAATTAATGCTGTTGTTGGTAGTAGTTTATCTCTGACACTTGTATATCACCTCAAATGGCATATATCATATAAAACAAGTAAACTGTAACTAAGTTATAATAGATGTTATATCTTGAAGTCAATACACTTAAATTAAATTTTACCAGTGAAATTTAGAAATTTTAAACGTCAACTCTGCAGGAGTAATTTTGATGAAGTTCAACTACCGGGTTAGTGATTTCATGCGTGAGAAAAACTATGTCGATATAGATGCATACTTCAGTGCAGATCAATAAATTACACACACACATGTATATGTATACATAAACATATACATATACATATATGTATGTATATGTATATTTATGTGCGTGTATGTGTGTGTGTATACATATACATACACACACACATACATATACATAAACATTTACACACATACTTATATGTATGTATACATATATGTATGTACACACGTGTCTGTATATATAACACATATACAAATATATAAGTGTGTGTGTTGTGTGTATATGTATATGTATATGTATATGTGTGCGTGTGTACGTGCGTGTATACATATACATATACACACACATACATATACATGTACACATATACTATTCACAGATTAGGGTTTTAAGCTCACTTCATTGATAGAATAGCTTGGCTTATATAGCCTTACACTCATATTTACATAAAACCCCCTCTAACATTATTTAATTACATTCTCTTTTTAACACTCCTCCTCAAGATGAGCGAAAGATATCTATTAAGCTCATCTTGTCACACCCTCTAGCTAGATCTCTCAAGATGAGCGAAAGATATCTATTAAGCTCATCTTGTCACACCCTCTAGCTAGATCTACTGAGCTAAGCCCTTTAGTCAAGCAGTCTGCAGCCTGCTCTAGCTAGATCTACTGAGCTAAGCCCTTTAGTCAAGCAGTCTGCAGCCTGCTCCTTAGTTGGAACATGGCCTAACTCCAGTAACCTATTGTTCAGCTTCTCCTTGATGAAGAATCTATCAATCTCGATGTGCTTAGTTCTGTCATGCTGAACTGAGTTGTTGGCGATGCTGATAGCTAACTTGTTGTCACACCACAAACTCATCTTGGTCCCTTGGTCGAGATTCAGCTCCACCAGCATGTTCTTCAGTCACATCAACTCCGCCACCCCCGAGGCCATGGTTCTATACTCTGCTTCAGCTGTTGATCTCGTCACCACAGATTGCTTCTTGCTTTTCCAGGAGACAAAGTTGCCTTCCACAAATATGCAATACCCTGAGGTAGATCTCCGATCATCTCCGCAGCTAGCAATCTGAGTCACAGTAGCCCTCAATGTTCACATGACCACTCCTCCTGAATCTTAGTCCTTTACCAGGGGCACCCTTCAGATATCTCAGTATCTGATATACTGCATCCATATGGCCCTTTCTCGGGTCATGCATGTAGCGGCTCACCACGCTTACCGCAAATGAGATGTCTGGACGTGTGTGACTCAGGTAGATTAGCCTGCCCATCAATCTCTGATATATCTCACGATCAATAGTTTCTCTTGCCTCAGCACTCAACCTGAAGCTCTGATCGATCGGTGCAGCAGCAGGTTTGCACCCTAACATCCCCGTCTCTGCAAGAAGATCTAGTGCATACTTCCTCTGGGAGAGAACAATCCCCTTAGGTCCATGAGCTATCTCTATTCCAAGAAAGTATCGAAGCTGACCCAGATCCTTCACTTCGAATTCTTTGCTCAACCTTACCTTGAGCTGAGCAATCTCCTTCTCATTATTTCCTGTGATGATCATGTCATCCACATATACTGTCAGCATAGTGATGTGACTCCTACTTCTTCTGAAGAATACAGTATGGTCGGCATTGATCTGTATGTATCCCATACCAACCATGGTTCTCCTGAACCTATCAAACCATGCTCGAGGGGACTGCTTCAGCCCATACAGAGACTTCTTCAGCCTGCAAACCTTACCTACTGTCTGTCATGTGCCACATCCAGGTGGTATCTCCATATACACCTCTTCCATTAGATCTCCATGAAGAAACGCATTCTTCACATCCAGTTGGTGTAGTTGCCATCCACCATTTGTTGTCAGAAAAATCAGCATCCGAACAGTACTCATCTTCGCCACTGATGCAAAAGTCTCATCGTAGTCAATGTCGTATGTCTGGCTGTACCCTTTTGTCACCAGTCATGCCTTATATCGTCTAACCTTCCCTTCTGGGTTCTGCTTCACAGTAAACACCCACTTGCATCCCACTGCTCTTTTTCCTGCTGGCAGTGTCGCTAACTCCCACGTGTGGTTCTTCTCAAGAGCCCCCAGCTCCTCATGCATAGCAGCCTTCCACTTTGGGTCCTTCTTAGCATCCTGCCAATTGTTAGGTATAATAACAAAATCTAATGATGCAATGAATGCTCCGTGTAAAGGGGATATGTGAGAGTAGGACACAAATTGATCTAGATCCCAACCATATCTCTTAGGAGGATTTCCCGCATTACTGCGAGTAGTCCTCCTTTCTGACATTGGTGCCGGGAGAGAGGCAGGAGTAGAAATGGTATTACCTGGAGTGGAAGGTGGTGTAGGTGTCTCAGAAGTTGGAGCAGAGTTGGACGAGGGACTAGGCACCGGTACTGTTACTGTAGGCACATCTGGCTCCTTCCCCCTCCTACTGTATGTAAGCAACTCCCCATGAGCTGTAGGCCTAACACCCCTTGTCTCCTCCTCCTCCTCCCCATTGTCTTCATCCTCCTTCTCTACTAAGTACGGGATCGAAATTGGGATTGACCCCCTTGAGCTCTCACCATTCCCTCCCTCTTGCCTCATACTTCCAGTATCGGGCAAGTCGTCAAAAGATGAAGTAACCCCCACTGTGTAGTACGGCTCGAGCTCCCGAAACCGCACAGCCATGCTGACAAACAGCCTTTTTTTCACCGGGCTCCAGCAGACATATCCTTTCTGGGTGCCATTATAGCCCACGAATATACACTTCACAGCCTTAGGGTCTAGCTTCCCAACCGATGGTCTGTTGTCCTTCACAAAGCACACACAGCTAAATACCTTCAAAGATAGGACCCCCCTCCCGTTATCTCCCTTCAGTGTCTCACGAGGAGACTTCCACTCTAACACACTCGAAGGCATCCGGTTGATTAAGTAAGCAGCAGTCAAGACTGCTTGTCCCCACAATACCTTTGGGACATTCATCGCCATCATTATACTCCTAGCAACTTCTAAGAGATGTCTGTTCTTCCTCTCTGCTACCCCGTTCTGAGCTAGGTGTATGGGCATGTAGTCTGGTGTAGAATCCCCTGAGCTGACAGATACTCCCCAGGTGTTCTGTTGGTATACTCAGTCCCATTATCCGACCTCAACACTTTTACTGCTGCACAATACTGAGTCTGGATGCGCTTATGAAAATCTTTGAAACAGCTAATTACATCACTTTTGTTTTTCATAAGATACACCCAAGTGACTCTAGAGAAGCAATCAATAAATGTTACAAAAAACTTGCATCCATTTGTAGAATTTACTGGGCACGATCCCCATACATCAGAGTGTATTACTTCAAACTTACAAGAACTCCTACTACCGGAACTAACATAAGAGCTTCTAGTCAGCTTCCCAAACTCACAAGCATTACACTGTAACTTCTGTTTATTTACTTTTCCAAACAGAATTGTATACATTTTACCCAAAATACCAAATGACGGATGTCTCATTCGCTGATGGTAAAGCAACAACTCATCTTCTGCACAGACTTTAGCTCCTCCTGTTCCCGTCCTCTCCACCACAGAAGTCAGCGCTGAGTCCATTCCTACGCTGTCCAAGTACCACAGCCCGTTATGCCATGTCCCAGTCCCAAGTCTTCGTCCTGTCCCTTTCTCCTGAAAGATCACATTGAGAATGTCAAAAGAAATAATACAATTTAGTTAGAGGATAATGGCACTAATGGATAACAGGCTAACAGGAAATGAAGGAGCATGCAGAACATTAGATAGAATTATAGAACCTGTACAACTAACAGTGCCCTTACCAACCACATCCTGTGTTGTACCATCAGCGATTTGGATGCTCTCTGCTTCTGCTAAGTGAGTGTAAGATAAGAACTCACTGGCATTGCCTGTCACATGTCTGGATGCTCTAGAATCCATTATCCAGACGGTGAATCTTTCCTCGTTTGGGTGTGCACGAAGGGCGTAATTGGCATAGTCCCCTCCAGTGAAAGTAGTAGATGACCCCTCAGACACATCACCTACTAATCTCTGTTTCCTCCTCAGTGTTGTCAAGAGTGCCCGATCCTCATTAGTGAAGATCATCTCAGATTCTTCTTCCCTTTCTGTCACTATCAAGTTTGCCCGGTGGCCTCCTCTTCCACCTCGTCTGCCTCCACGACCATGGTTACGGCCTCCAGCCTGACCACGTTCACCCCAGTTCCTCTCCTTGGATGGCTTAGGGCACATCTGTCTTAGATGCCCTATCTCTCCGTAGTTGAAGCACTACCTAGTCTCCCTTCTGAATCCAGTGTTATCCGGTTTGGATACTATCAGTACGGACTTCTCCCCTGTAAGTCCACCTGTCCCAGCCTGTAGCCTGATACAGCTCTCCTCCTGTATCATGGCCGAGACTGCCTCCTCCAGTGGTGGGATCTTCGTCTGGGTTAGTAGAAACATCGTCCTCTGCTCATATGCTGGAGCCAACCCTCGGAGAAACAACACGGTCCTCTTTTGCAAAGAGGCCTCGCGCTCCTTGCATTCTGGGTCCTTGCAACTTGCTAGGGGCGAGAAGTGATCGTGGTCGAGCCATAAGCGTTCCAGCTCTGTGACGTACTCCTGTACAGTCCTCTCTCCCTGGACTATAGCGGTGATCTCCTTCTCGATCTGAAATACCCTCAGGTTATTCCCCACCCCATCGTAGGTCCTCCTCAGCTTCTCCCAGACATCCTGCACCCTTCTAAGGCCATCCACTGTGGTAGTAATTGGCTGAACTACAGAATTCAGAAGCCAGATGTACACTAACATATGAGTGGACTTCCACTCATCTCTTTCTGCGGAACCCTCAACCGGCTCAGTTTTCTGCCCTGTGAGGTATCCCTCCAGGCTCCTCCCGACAAGGGTATATTTCACTCGTCGTGACCAACTCAGATATGTCGCGGGTCCATCGAGCTTTACATCGATAGGTGGAAGCTCCACTTTCTTGGGTAGTGGTTTTGTTGAGCCCTCTCCCTTCGATAACCTTATCAGTTGCATCAGTGTTGAGATCTCATCAGGATTCAACTTCTTGATGATCTCCTCCATCGGATTTTTTTCAGTTTTCGTCATTGATCCAACTTGTATTCTTGTGGTGCGCAGCAGAAATTCCGACAGTACTTCGACAGCACTACAAGAGAGTTAGATCACAAGAATTCCTGTTTCACTAAGAAAACAAGAACCAAAAGCAAGATATCTCAACAAGGTGAGATATCTGTTCTTCTTCTCATTAGTTCGAGGACTAACTTGTCGAGGGAACCAAAGCAAGCTATCTAATACAGATTACAGATTAGAGATTACAAATTACAGATCCTAATTTTTTTCTTCTTCTCTAGGATCTAATCAGCAACAAGACGTCCTGGTCATCTTCTCTTCCCCCCCTAAAAAAAAATCCCTAAATCACAAACGATTCAGCAGCTTAAAAAGAAAAACCCTAGACTCAACTCTCTCATTCCAGCCACTCCTACATCCTCGATCAGCACGATCGTCAACACCCAGCCACGACTTGATGACGGAGACCGATCCCTCTCATCCACGACCGGCCACCCTCATCAGGACGACAGCCCAGCCACCGCCCCTCCTACTGTCTCCTCCTTATCAGTGACGACCACCAGCCCCTTCTCTCTGACCGTCACACTAGTACCGCGTCCCCCTTTCGCCCTTCACCGGCGACGAGATCGACGGATCTGACCTACCTCGGTGAGATCGACCGACAAATTGAGCAACGGAGAGATCGTCGGATTGAGCGACGAAGGGATCGAACAACAAATTGAGCGACGAGATCGACAGAAGTTGGGCGGCGAAGGGATCGTCGGATTTGGCTCAGAAGAGGGAGGCGGCTAGGTTTGGCTCTGATACCCTATTCACAGATTAGGATTTTTAAGCTCACTTCATTGATAGAATAGCTTGGCTTATATAGCCTTACACCCATATTTACATAAAACCCCCTCTAACATTATTTAATTACATTCTCTTTTCAATATATACATATACACGCGCGCTCGTGCGTGCACACCCCATATATACACACACACACACGCACACATATATACATATACATACATATTCATATGTGTATGTATATGTACATGTACATTTATATGTATGTGTATACATATATGTGTGTGTCTATCAAGGTTTTAAATATCAATTATCAGAAATATATCGGATGACCAAATTCATTTCGGATCCCAGTTATCGAAGATATATCAGGGGAAAAGTAGTAAAAATTAGAGTGTCATGTTGGATGGTAAGCAAATATAATATAATATCCTAAATGTATTCTACGTACGTTTAATGAAATATCAAGAGGGTCTTCGAGAGAGATCCTCGATAAAGGTTTTCGAGTGAGAAATTTACAAGTAATTTGTGGGAATATATAGTGGAGGTAGAGAGAATTAAGGTTATACAATGAGCAAATGTGAAATAGAATGGGATAGCACGACTTTTGTTTAGTGGATGCGTGTCGGGTATGCAAAAAAGAAGGTTTTTGCCTCCAAACTTGAACCAGTTTACTTAAAATGTAAATCGTAAAAAATCAGTTGCTCTTTAACCCAAAAGAAATCGGCCTATTTATCGGCTTTACAAGGATATATCGAGACAAATCAGCCAAAAATTATATGCGATAAATTTTTGCAGAAATTGTATTGGTCATTTTTGTAGAAATCGTATTGGCCATGACCCAAACCCTATATATCGGCGTTAAATTGATAAAATCGACCTATTTTTAAAACACTGATATTTTGTAGAAATCGTATTGGCCATGACCCAAACCCTATATATCGGCGTTAAATTGATAAAATCGGCCTATTTTTAAAACACTGAATATATATATATATGTTTATATGTATGTATATATGTATGTATACACACACATATGTATATGTTTATCTGTGTGTGTGTGTATGTATTTTATTGCTCTGTACTGAAGTATGCATCGCTACATATGTATGTATGTACACACACATACATAAATGTATATGTATGTATGTTTGTGTATATATGTATGTAAGTATATATATGTGCGTGTGGGTGTGGGTGTGTGCTTTGGGGGTTCTTTTCGCCTTTCCCTCACGGTTTTACTTCGAGACAGCGACAGGTTCTCTGTCCCTATGGGGGTGGAGCGACAGAAGTATTGAGAATACCAGATTGGTAAATATTTCTCAGAAACCATAGAGATGGTGAAATCGAACCAATGTTTTGAATTGAAAGCTGAGAGCGTGGAGGGGGGGGGGGGGGGTATCTATTGGAAGGTTTCAGCTTTCCGTTGTGGACACCAATGCTACAAGTTGTATAAGTAATATGCATGCTAAAGGTAGTCTAAGTGGCTTGTTCATACTTCTTTGTAGAGACCTGTTTAAAGTTTTAAACGATTCGAACAGTTTTGCATAGCATGCAATTGGTCAATTTCATGAACTATGGGTATTCAACGATCTACTTACAAGAATTATATGCTTAATTCTATTGCCAAGATTATCTTGTATTTGTTACATAAACTAAGTGCACTTTGGCATGAAATTATGTTCACATGCCCTGAAAAATACATGGTATAGACTTGTCACTTACCAAGATTTTGATTGATGTCAAGTTATATGTTGAATATACTTTGATACGTCAGACCACTTTCAGCTATGAAAACAAATTCTGAATCTTTGTATTGTATGGTAGTCATAATTCATTTTGATTTTATCATAATTAGGCTAAGTTGAGGAGGTTGTTAAGTTAAATTCTCTTACTTGCTACACAATTAAATAATGAGAAGCTCTTAAAATCTTTTGGCAGAGTAAAGAATTTTGGGCCAACTGTTGGTCTCATAGAATCCCCAAATTTCCAATCCATTAAATCAGCTATAAGAGTTTTAGATGATTTCCCTTGTGTCAGCATTCCATGTAATGCTCGTGACAGCTGTTATCAGGTTTGCTTGCCATTATAGTTCTTTTTAGTTTTCCATCATTTTTAAAGAATTGTGGGAAGCATTAGATGCACTCACCTTTTGCTCCAAGTAGGTTCTTGGTTGGCAAGTCACGGCTGGAAAAATTGGCATGCAACGATGTGCTGCCTCATCACAGTGGCTCAATGAACGAGTTCTTCTATCAAGATATGCTCATGTAATTGTTTTCATAAGTTCATTACAAATAGTCATTTCTTTAATTCAATTAACTTTTATTGATGCATGTGATACAATCTGTAACTTCCTATGGATCAGATACCTTTAGGAAATTTTGAGGTCGATTGGATTCTTTTTACTGCTGATGTTTTGTTCTCTAGGGCATTACGTGATCAACAGCAGGTTAGTTTTATTTTTCAATTTGACGTTTATACATGTTCTTCTACTGCATTTTTAACATGGACCTGCATGAATACGACTGCTTCTTGCACTGTATTTTTGCAGCTCTCAGAGCATTGCAGTTCATTGACTTAGAAGATGTTCAAAAATTTTCTGATGTATCATATAATCGTAAATTTCTGAAGGATATCCACATAATCTGCAATATTAAATTCTGTAATGGTAAAGGACTGTAACATATGGATATGGTAAAGGATTGTATTCATTGATTAAACAATCGGTCAGGATCAGGATAGTTTCTTCTCTGGCAGCATGTTACTCGGTTCATTTTATCTATTCTGATTCTGTAAGCTCCCTAACAAGTTTGCTCGTACCTTTGTCAATATATCATTATTTCATTTGATGCAACTTTTACAATGTTTACTCCAAATGAACTATATAGGTTCTTCTTGTTTACAGCTACTTGGCAAGAAATTTTTCCTTAGCTAATAAAATGTCGAAATCATGTTATTTGTTTTGTACATAATTTACCTAAAAATTTACCTAAAATATAAACACTTACAGGTTAAGTTAACCCTGTCCGTATTTTAGAGACTATTGTCATATTTCCTGTTCTTGTTCTCATTTTCTTACTTGCTTTCTGTTTAAAAAAATTGTAACTTTTCAATTGTAGATACTTTGGACATCTGATGATGGCATTCCCGATCTGGGAGGTATTTTCGAGGGAGATACATGCTTTGTTGATGAAGTAAGCATCCAAACAATTTTCGAAAGTATACACATTAACACCTCCTTATATTTGAGCAGTTACATAATGTTTGAAAAGCCTTCTTCCTTTCATAAAGCTTTCAATTCATCCGCCTTTATCTAGCTCCTTGTCATAATGTTTCCTATGAAAATTTAGGTTAGTCAACCAGCTTTTACTTATCCTGGGGCCTACAGAAGAGTGGCGGTTGAATTAAAGGTCTTATTCTGATATACTGTGTATGGTTTTAGACTTTTAGTGCATTTTAAAGTTATTTTTCAGCTCTGATGATTTTTGAAATCTATATGCTCTTTAACTCCAGATTCATCATTTAGCTGTCAATGCTCTTCTCAAAAGCAGCCAAATTGAAGAAATGGAAGGAGTATCTTTATTTGGATATGACCATGAAATGCATTCTGGATCACATGTTCCTGAAACTGATTTTGATGAAACTACCTCATGTGCACCTGCATTTCGAGAACTTAAGCGACTGATACGAAGATGCATCTCGGATGTAGTGACATCCGAAAATGTATTTGCTGATGCGATACAGCAACACCTTTATCGATGGCTTTGCAGGTTAGATCTCTGTCCTTAATGCAACAATTTTTATGTAATTTCTTTATCTAATCCTTCTTTGCATGCGCATATCAGTCCTCTCTCCAAACTTCATGATCCTGCTCTTCATCGTGTTCTGCACAAGGTAATGCTGTTTTTTTTTTGCTACTTACTCTATCCGTGTATTGATATATACATGTCGAGAAATTCTGGTTTCGAGAATTTTGAGGTATTTAAAGTGCGGATCTTAGACTTCATGATTGGAGTAGGTATTCGTTTCCACAACAAGCTACTTTCAGTTTTGTATACCAAGTCTTGCTCTTTCCCATAGTTTCATTTACTAGATACTTGGCAACCGTTCAGAGATTGACTGTCTGATCACTACTAAATGTATTTGATCTTTACCTAAAAACATTTATTTGATCTGTCTGTGTAGGCCTTTCCAATTTTGAGTTGTGCTTCATAGGCAATCCTGTCTTGATGAGGAAATCTAGATGGTTATAATGCCATGCTCGTTTATTTGAGTTAGATGTATCTAGGAAAATTTATCATGCCAATCTATATGCATTTTAAGACATCCAGATGAATGATAATTCTTGTCCTCTAGCCTCAATCTTTTTAACATATATATATGAATTGGATGGATTTTTGGAATCTCCTATCTCGCCATGAAGTGACCTCAAATGAATTATGTGCTCCCAGATGCATCTATTTTCCCCCTTGAAGCGTATGTAGAAGGCATACACATCCATCTGCCTATGCTTCTTCAACCAGAAGCAAATAATGCATGCGTTCCACTTCCACCTGAGATCATACACATCCAATAATCACTTAATGCAAGTACGTGGTTGTTGTGTGCTTCCATATGCACTATTAGAGTGAAGGAAATCATTTATATCCATTTGGATGAAGTCCCATACTGCATATAATCTTTATTACTGAGGGATCCGGCTTGTGTGTCACTTTTACAAGCTTATAGAACTAAGATTTATTATGTAATAAATTACCGTTGCCACTTCGTTCCTATCTAATCCCTATTTGCTTTTATCAACCTATATTTGCAGGTCATGGAAAAGATTTTTGCTCATTTGTTGGTTGAACTTCAGAAACTTGGGGCCACACTAATCTTTGCAAATTTCTCTAAGATTATTATAGACACTGGAAAAATAGATCTGCCAGCGGCCCATGAATACTGTTATTCTTTATTAAAAAATCTGAAGTCAAGGTAGTTTTCATGCACGAAAACAGATTGCTGTAGTTTAACAACGTTTACAATTAGTTTTTTTATTTTTTTTGAGTAACCTATTTTCTTAAGTTTGACTGTTGATATTATTTTAGGGATCTTTTTGAGCGGATCAAGCTTGAACCTTTGCATTTCTGGCATTATTTCCTATTTATGGATCAGGTTGGTACGTCCAATTCGTAATAAATTATCTACATATTTTGTGTACACTAGTGGATATGCTTGAAGCAACATCTTCTTTGTTCAACGGCCTTTCATTAGCGAATAGGCAACCAACTTTTAGATTATTTTTCATTGGCAACGCACTTGATTAGCATCCTTCTTTTGTTTAGTTGCAACTTTTAATTTTCCCTGGTCATGGTTCAGTTCTTATCTTTCTGGTTCTGGTTCTAAATTCTGCATTTATATGCCAGTATAACTATGGAGGGATTCAAGCCAAAATCACAACCGGAAGTGATGTGGAAATTACAGAGGATGAATCTCAGGTGGAAACCATATCAAGCTGGAATATAGCAGAATACTTGCCAAAAGAAACTCAGGTTGTTCCTTTGATTTCTTTAAGAAACATAATTAAGCATGAAGAATTAGTCATAACTAATATGTGGAAACTGGAGGAGAGATAGACTGTAGCCCCAGCATTTGGCTTGGAATGAAGTCATTAAATTTTGCATTCTTCATGGGTGAGCATACTAGGCATATTCAGAACAAATTCCCTCCATACTTGTAGTTTGTAAGTGATACCGCATTAATTGATGACTTTGTGTATGTAGTTTGTTAGTGGCACCCCATTAGTTGACGAAATAAACCAGGAATAATTTCTGAAGTAGTAAAGTAGAATAGCAGACATAAAGTTTAGAATCTAATTAAGCAAATAAATGGAACATTGTGATTATGCGACTTGAACAAAGTTGCGAGGACAACTAGCTTATGAGCCATAGAACGTGATACAACTATAGCCCATCCCAAAAGGGTCAGAATTGTTTTCGTTTTCATCAGCTTGGATATTCTAGCTGTCAAGTAGAAGATGATAAGAACTGTTGGATGTGTTTCACCAATTAGGCTGAATGATATTAGTGTACTCGGGAGAGGTTTTAGGATCCGGAGCAGACTTTAAACAAACATACATTTGAGGCATAAAAAGAGATGTCCTGGTTTTAACTTAATTGAAGAGGCAAGAGAAGGTGGTCCATAACTGAACTGAATGGAGAGAAAGGATTCATGTTGCTGAAAATTTTTGGGGTTGTGGTTTTATTGTGGTAGTACTACATGAGTTTAAGGCCATGCAGTTAAAGTGTTCTTCCTGGTTGTGACATTTTTTTTTGTTTTTGCCCGTGTCTCACATCTTTGAATTTCACCACTAAACAGGATCATTTTATTCTGATCGCCTCTGAGTTCATGTATAAACCTTGGAAGTACTCAAGAGAGCAAATTAGAACGCGTATGGCTACAACGGTTGGTAGCACATTTACTCCATCTGCTGAACGTCTTGAAGCATCTGTTACAGAGTATCTTAAAGGCCAGGTAGTAATATGAAACCTGTTAAAAGTCATCAAAGCTATTTATTTAGGATCATATGTTCACTTTTGTTAAGGAAAGAAGAAAATAGATGAAGGTGATTCTAAAAACCGTGGACTACCCCAAATGTCTGATTCGAATCCATATAAAGGTGACGCTGCATCGGAATTCATCAAACATGTCTGTGCCGTCCTCTCTCTGGACCATAATGTTCAGCATGACATTCTGGTAAGTGGAATTCATCAAACATGTCTGTGCCGTCCTCTCTCTGGACCATAATGTTCAGCATGACATTCTGGTAAGTACGCTATAGAATTTATTCTGATATATGACTCTCTCTGGACCATAATGTTCAGCATGACATTCTGGTAAGTACGCTATAGAATTTATTCTGATATATGACGTTCTAGATCCTACTATCATCTCCAATAAAGACACCTACATGGTTTACTATTGGCCTGAGGAACTAAATTGTCGCATAAATTTTGTCTTTGCTTGAAGAAGTCTGCACTTTGCATTTCATATTCTGCAACAAAGAGTCGGTCATTCATTTTCATGACAAACCCATTATCTTCCACTAATTCCTCTCAATATGGTCTGGTGAAACTTGATTGCATTTTTTACAACTTTAATTGGTGTTCCTAAAATTTATTTTCTTGTTCCAAGCTCATGGTATACTTGAATTATAAAATTTGTCTACGTTTTATTATATATCTCTACCTTGATGTTCATGTTAACTGACAGAAAGTTCTGGACAATTGTTTTTTCTGTTGTTGCATAATGCTTCTATTTTTCTTTACTAATCTTCTTTTCTTGCTCATCAATGACTTCGTATATCATCTTATCCTCCAACCCCCCCCCCCCCCCACCACAACACACACAACCAGTGAAAAAAATACATAACCACGCAACCAGTGCTTAGCGTGAAGAATTTTGTTTCCGGGGTTTTTCTATTTGCTAATAATCATCCGCTGCTTATGATTGAATCAAATGTATTTGTCTGGACAGAAGATGAGAGAAAAGTTATTAATGATTGTTCTGGGGAAGGAGTTTTCCCCTCCGTGCCCATCCTTCAAGCTTGCAAATGTTATTTGCAGGTATGTCTACATGTGAAACAAAAGAATCCTGTGTAGTGTGATAATAATTGGCTTAGAAAAAGTAAATTATTTGTCTGGTTATTTTTGTATGTGTACAAATTCTGATACCTTCTTCATTTTGTAGCTATTGCAATGATTGCCGTGACCTCGAGTTACGTCGTGATTCGTCACTTCTGGATCAAGAATGGTGCTGTGCAGTGCCACAATGTGGGCAGCCGTACAATCGTGAACATATGGAAAATTATCTTCTTCAAATAGTTCGACAGAGGGAAAGGCTGTACCATCTGCAGGACCTTGTGTGCCTCGGATGCGGACAAGTTAAAGGCACGCTTTTGGCAGAGCAATGTGCATGTGGCGGCTTATTCAGGTGCAAGGAATCTGCTTCGGAATTTCAGAGCAGAATGCTATTGTTTAGGGACATTTCCATTCGCCAAAAGTTCCAACTGCTACAGGAATGTATCTGTTGGATTTTAGAAGAGCCATAGCTGCCTGAATAATTTTTTTAGTGGCCACGTGAACATCTTCATAAAACCTTGTTTCCAACATTTCGAAAGTGAGGGGTTCTTTGCAGGTGAGAAGGTGGCTGCTTGGTTGGTGTGTGTGTGGGTGAAGCTACCATTTTTGTCTGTGGGACTGAAGGGGCAACATGTGATAATCTGAGATTTAAGTTTACATTTATGAACTTCTTTCTAAAAGACACCTTCCAGCTCGTAAAGCCCTAAAGATATGTCATCTAGCATGTGTGGTTCTTGATAGCTTATTAATTATCAGCCTGCTTGATTGCTCATCACAACATAAAACACAAATGATTCTATCTTATGTATCAAGGAAATGTGAAACCCTGCATTATTACATTAACTGAGCTATGAAATAGCTTCATATGTTTTATCATAAACTGCTTGATTATATGGAAAGGTGACATAAGAATTGAGAGAACAAAAAATGCAATTAACGTCATAAAACTACATATGCAAATCGCTTTTAAAGTAACCATTAGCTAAAGTTTCATGTTCCGTTACCTCCAGAAGGAGAAGAAAGTTATCTGGCATCACATGTAATGAATGACCATGGATATACCGAAGCACGCTGAGAACTCCTTCAGTAGTGTTCCATTGAAGTAGTGTTCCATTGAACTGAGACATGATGAAGACTTGATTCGCTGTGTGAAAAATGAAGATGAAAGTGAGTATGGATAATGGAAAATTGTCACCATTCATTCCAAGCCTAATCAGAACTTTAATCTATCAATTCCAGGACCTTTAGAATTTAAATATTGGGGAAAAAAAATCATCTTTGAGCATCACGTCTCCTTCAAATAAATATTGCATTAGGAGTAGGATAATTAGTATTGTTAGACTTTACACGCTGAAATAAAGATTTTCTGAGAATATTCAAATGGAAACCACAGAAGCACTGGATGGAATTTACAACAGTACGAGAAATTTCAAGAGGAGAAAATATATTTGTATGAGACCTACACGAGCATATCAGTGAAGGCAGTAGTTGCACGTGAGATTACATGGTGATAGATTTGAAGAGAAGAATGAAACAAGAGATGTGAATTGTTGGATTGCAAAACACGATTTCATGATCGTAATACGTCTTTTTGTTAAACTAAAGGTGAGCACTACACGTGCTGTAATAACGAATTAAACAGTGCCCAATTAGATTTTGACCCTAACCCAATGGGGTAATTTGGGGCAAATTGGGTTAATTGTCCCAATGGGATAATTTTACCCATTGGGATAATTTGAATAGGATAAAATGAGGTAAAATGAGATAATGGAATAATTTGAGTGGGAAAATTGATATGACATCTCCAAACATGTACAAGTATATACAACATAAGAATGCACATCCACAGCAAATTGTTCTCAGGATTATCAAGCTCGAAAGAATGCCAAGTTCCTCCATGCATTCTTCTATAATGATGATTTACATAAAAACTAAATTTAGATATTAAATCTCATCCACAAATGGTCGCTGGAAGAAAGCCGGAAGAACGTGATGTCAGGATTATAGAACGCGATGGACTCAGGATTGAAAGACTACAATATATCCTTTAAAATGTATTAAATTAAGAAGGGAAAAGAGATGTCAGTGCTTCTGTTTCTTCCAGCATGATAATCACTTTGAAATGAACATAATAAATCAGTTCAAAACCTTAAATGGAAGAGCACGTAATCATTAGATGGCAAGAGAGAGATACCTTATAAAATTGGAATTGAGAAACAAAACCTAGAAAATTCAGATCAAAGAAAATATAAAGCCTTAAAAAATAAACTTTGTCAGCTTGTTTGGATTGAGGGGAATAAGGGTGAAGAGAGAGATACCTTATAATATATTTTATTTATACAAAAATATAATATGTTATACAATAATTACTAATTAACATTATATTAGTATGCTACATTATATAATAATTGATATAATATATGAATAATATATATAATATATTATTTAATTTAATATATTATAATATAGTATCATAGGATATAATGTACTTTATAAAATATTATAATATTTTACTTTATTCAATGTAATATTTTTTAAAATTATATATATATATATATATATATATATATATATATATATATATATATATATATATATATATATATATATATGAATATGGGTATGCTTGGCTACAAGCACAAAATTTGTGTTTGGTAGTGAGGTGGCATATTATCATCCACTCATTCAAATGGGGGACCCATTCACATGGGTTGAATTGGTCCCCCCAATGAATGAGTGGATGGGAATGAGACACCTCACTACCAAGCACAAAATTTGTGCTTGGTACCAAGCATACCATTTTTCTCATATATATATATATATATATATAATATATATATATATATATATATATATATATATATATATATATATATATATTACATGATAATTACAATAATATATATTAAAAGGTATCATTTATAGTTAATATATTATATTATTTCAATTATAGTATTATATTATATTATATCATAATATTTTACTAATATTCAGTAATTATTATATTATATTATAATAGTATGTCATATATATAATAACTATAATAATATTTTATTAATTAATTATATAATAATATATTATATAATAATAAATGTATTATAAATATTATATAAATATTTATAATAAATATAGGTTATACATAATTACTAATTAATATTATATAATAATATATTACAAAATAATATTATATATGTTATTAAAATTATACTATATGTTATTTAAAATATTAATATATGTTATTATATATTATTAATATATGTTATTAAAATATTAATATATGTTATTATATAATATTATTAATATATTAATATATGTTATTATATAATATTATAATAAATATGTTATACCATAATTACTATTATATAATATTATTAATATATGTTATTAAATTATGTAATTAAAATATTAATATATGTTATATTTTATATATCATGTCATATATTTATAATATAATTGCATGTATTAGTTAAGTAATACAAAAATATTTTAAAATTATCCTAATTGTCTTCAAAGTGGAACAACATTGTTCCAATATGGAGGATGGGGTAAATTTTTATTATTGGGACAAAATTTTTGTATATGAGTGGGGTAATTTTATCCCAAGTGGTGTAATTGACTCACTAGTGTTCCAAAAAACTAATAACACAAAAATATATTATCCTTGTTCTATTTGTCCCAATGAATAACACTATGAAATAGATTCCCCAAAATTATCCCATTATCCCCCAAAATATCCCAACCAATAACCCCCTTTTAGGTTAATATATGAGGGAAGGGAATGGGTCGGGTTTCTACTTTGTAACGAGTAGTTATTAGTTGCGATCGGTTCGGGCTGAAAAATTCTCAACCCGACCCGAATTGACCTACAAACAAAACCGACCCAAACAGCTAATTTCGGATCGGTTCGATCCGTTTTCCTGGTTTGGACCGAACCATGCACAGCCCTAAACTCATCTCATCTTATTAAAATTTTATTTTCATCTATTTCCTCAAAAAAAAAAAAAAACAAGGAAATTTGTTTCATTAAGTATGAGTCACACCATCCAATAATATAATGATAGCTCATCTTATCTTATCTATTTTATTAGTTTTAAGAATGAATCAAACACAAGAAAAGAACCTATTATAGGAAATATATTTCTTATAATTAATTTCCTTATTTTTTAGCCAACCAAACAACCTCAAAACAAGTTTTCTTAAAAAATCACCTACATCATCCAATAATATGGTGACAACTCATCTCATTTCATCTTCTTTTTTACTTTTAATAAGTCGACCAAGCACAAGAAAAAACCTATTATAGGAAATCAATTTCCTATTCTTTGATTTCTTCTTTTTTTAGTCAAACAATTAGCCCCTATATGTAAACCAAAATTGGTATGTTTATTAACACTCTTAGCTCGTGCGTCTTTGACGTAAAAAGCAACAACTGTTAGTTTTGATATGTATACGTAAGATCAAGATTTTGGCGGTCAATATTTATGCCATGCTAACAATATATCAATCAACAAAATGAAGAAAGACATTAATTTGTCTTCAGGTATATCAATCAACAAGATGAAGAAAGACATTAATAAACAATATATTAATATTATGCTTAATAACTAATTTTGCTAGTTTCAAAAAAGACTTATGTACTTAAAAGTTAATACCCACTGTTAGTGACCACGACAATTGGAAGGTTCAAATATAGTTTTTACGGGCTCGAATTCAAATTTGGGCTGGCTTATAAAGAAGACTTAAAAATTAATTAGTTTCTTAAACTAATTACACAATTATACAAAATTGTTTCTAGCTTCAACCTTCATCAAAATTCACAATATACAAAATTTCACAATGACCTTCATGGGAGCTAGTAAACTTACACCCATATTAATAACAAAAATTTAACAACCTTCATAAAAAAATTCACAATAATCAAATATCATCTTCCCCCAGTTCAAAAATAACATTCAAATAAATCACACATTTCTACACATATCTCAAACCAAAAACTGAAAATGCCTAGGCCCCTAAAAATCTTGATATCTCAAACCAAAAACTGACAAAGCCAAGGCCCCTCCTAATAATCTCGGTTTTTGAGGACTTCCAAATTTGCCGGCCCCACCTTCATCCTTTATTTATTACATCCAAGGTACCATAAAAAAGGAAAATTTTACAAAATAGACATATGTTGTTAAATATTTATTAAAACAGACCGTTTTGCTAAATATTTAGCAAAATAGACAACTTTTTGACCAACAGGTTAAAAAGATATCGATTTTGATAAACAGACCATTCGAAATTTAAAAACTATTTTGCAGATTTCTTCATTAAAAAAACCATGCTTTTTCAAGTTCAAAATTTAAAAACAAACACCCCCTGAGGATCCCCTCACCATCTTCTCATCCAGCGGTGAGCACACCGCTCCTCATTCAAAATCTCGCTTCTTTTTACTGAGATTATCACCAACAATCAACGGCTAAAATCTTCTCCGAATTCAAAACTTCCCCTTTTCCCTCCCTCAATAAATACGAACTAAAAAGCTTCTGAAATTTTCAGATTTTCCTCCTTTTAATCCGCTTTCTCGACCAAAATTAGGGCTAGTCTTTAAACAAAAGATGTCGTCGACTCGTCGAGCGTCGATCTCTTCGTCGTCGGTGGCGGCCACGGCCTCCTCCCTGGCGAAGAGGAGAGCGT
>NC_033794.1:55595627-55615496 GCF_001876935.1 Asparagus officinalis
CGCATCAGGCTAAGAAGAGGGTTGCGCTCGGGAATTTGACCAATCAGGTGGTTGCATCGAGGGGTTTTTCTCGAGCTCCGGCGTCGAAGGGGACCAATGTAAGTGAATTTGGTAACTGACATTAGGATTTGATATTAGGCCGTTTGCCTTGTGATCATCTGTTGATGCTGGTCGACGCTTCTTTCTAATTTTTTTGTTTAGTGTTGCTGAAATTGGGTTGCGTTGTATTTAGGATCTTTAAAATGTGACAAATAATGATAATTTTTTTTTTGTCGGTGGTGCTGTTTCGAAGTATTAGTTTTTTATCTATTATTTAAATTCTAGCGTACTTATAATGACTTTATTGCTTCAGATAAATGAACAAGGATTATGGTATTTTACTTAAAAAAACTGGTTGGTAAACTCATGGTGTGTGTCTTTTTGAAAAAAAAACAAAAGAAGTGTAATACTGAAAGTTTCATGGTTGTTTATAATTTAGTTCAATGCACCCTTGAATCAAGTAGCTATCATTCCACAAACATCTGATGATAGAATTGTGCTGCAGGGTTGACCTGTGCCAAGTTGTGATTGGATGTATGTCAATTAAGTCCTAATATGAGTAAAATCATCATGTTTTCAAATGCACCGTGTTTTACATAAATGTTGTACGAATTAATGCGGGAAATACCTTTTCCCCCCCAATTAGTAGACACAGGTGTTGGAAATGGGTGTAGCCCATACCTGTCAGCGACGGCGAAGACGAGCTCAGGCGAACTCAAGGTCGATGTGATACGGGTGTATCTTCTCTTCGGGAGCTTAGCGATCCTCATTGGAGCTTGAGGATAGATGATTCTCATGGTATCTTGAGAATAGAGTAGAGGAGTCGTGGACGAGGCCATTGGAGGCGACGAAGTCGAAGGATTCGTCAAAACTGCAGGATTTACAGTTGGACTCTGGCCGGTCGACCGGCTTGGTCACGGCGATCGACCGCTAAGTGCACAGACCCAGACTATGTCTCGGGACTGAGAGCGGTCGACCGATGGTGGCGCTGCGGTCGACCGGAAACACTGTAATTGATTTTTCCAGTTTTTAACGTTCTGACCGGTCGACCGCCTTGGGCACTGCGGTCGACCGCGTAGTGGTTCCGGGCCTGGGTCTGTTTCCTGCTCCAGTTGGGATTTCTGTTTAGTATAAATAGAAACACGACTTTTCTAGGGTTTAGAACTCAGATTGTAATCAGAAAAGAGATCAGGGAGGTTGTTCTTTGATCTAGAGAGATTGTGAGAGAGAGATTTTGTAAATCCAATTGATTCTCATAATCTAGAGAATGTATTTTCCTTCGCCCTAATTATAACTCTTGTGTTCTTCAGTCGTTTTCTTCTTTACCCACTCTTGATAATTCCGCGATCAAGAGTGCTCGCACGGCGACTTGTATCAAGTTGGTATCAGAGCACTAGATCCTGTGAAGGGGGGAACTGTGTATGGTCCTTACTCGCTCACAGTACAAGAAGCTTGGCGAGATCCTTAATTCCTCGGAGGGGGTCCAGAAATTAAGGAAGGAGAAGATGTCTGAAGCAGATAATTCAACAAGACTTGATGCCATGGAGAAGCAGATTGAGACGATCGGGACGACTCTTACCCAACTCGTGGGCCTCATCAACGGAGGAGACAAAGGATATTCGTCCAAGGAGAAAATAGTGTTTGCGACATTGAAGCTTTCAGGGCACGCGTTGACGTGGTGGAAATCCTATTGCAAACAGGAGAGGAAAGCGGCGTCGTGGAACAAGTTCAAGGAACTACTTCGTAAACAGTTCTATCCAGTAGGGTTCCTTGAGGAGTGTTGGTACAAGTGGTACGGCTTACGCCAGAAGTTTAATCAGACCGTTCAAGAGTACACGACGGAGTTCCAACAAAGGCGATGGTCCTAAACATCGCAACGTCCGAGTACCCCATCTTCATGAAGTACATGGCGGGTCTGAATGATTACATCCGGAAGGAGATGAAGCTGTTTTTAGTGGAGACAATCGCAGAGGCGAGCGTGAAGGCCATTGCCATTGAGGGCCGGCAGAAGAAGGGCAATGAGACAAATGGGGATTCCAAACCATCAGGGAGCAAGACGGGTGGCTCTCAGTCTAAGGATGAGAAGAAGAAGGTTGACTCGGGGAAAGCAGGATTGACATGCAATCACTGCAAGCAGACAAGGCATGTGGCTGATCGTTGCTGGGATAAGTATCCTCATCTGAAGCTAAAAGGATTGAAGAAGAAGGAGGAGAAGAAGGCGTACGTGATAGCACAGGGTCCGAAGGAGGTTCCCGGGATGACCGAACCCAATAGCAGTTTCAACCTTATGGCGGGGAAGCAGGCCACCAAAGAAGGTGACGACCCGAGGGAGCAGCTCTTTGTTCTGAAATTGCAGGTCAAGACCAATTTAGTGGATGCTATTGTAGATCCAGGGAGTCAGAAAAATCTGATATCTGAGGCATTAGTACAGAAGCTGGGATTGAAGACGGTGAAGCATCCGAAGCCCTATCCATTAGGGTGGATTCAGAAGGAGGCGGGATTGAGTGTGGTGAACCAGTGTTCATTCAGATTTGCACTCTATGAGTCGTATATTGACGAGGTCACATGCGACGTGGTTCCGTTGGATGTTTGCCAAGTTATTTTGGGCAATCCTTATTTGTGGGATAGATACGCAGTATATGATCGGTAAGCCCAAAAGTACACGTTTAACAAGGATGACGAGCAATTCATTTTTCGTTCAGCATCTCTTCCACAGGAGACGAGCTTGGTGACAGTGACTCAGGCTAAGAGGTTAGGGAACACGGGCAGGAAGTTCGTTTTATTGTTCATTCGGCCGTATGAAGAGCAGCTGAGTAGGATGTGCTTGTCCATCTTGAGCAAGCTCCAGGAGGGAGATCTTGACAGGTTGAAGGTCAAGTATGCGGACTTGTTTTCGGAGATCACGGGACTACCACCACGTCGAGGTGTAGAGCATGAGATTATGTTGACCGGGGAGAGTTCCTTACCTAACATAGGCCTATACCGCACATCAGTACTGGAGTCCGAGGAGATCAAGAAGCAGGTTCAGGAGCTCTTGGAGACGGGAGTGATTGTGCTGAGTTGTTCGCCTTGCGGGTCACCAGTGTTGTTGGTGCCCAAAAAGGATGGAGGTTGGCGCATGTGCGTAGATTATCGGGCACTCAACAAGATCACAATCAAGAATCGCTACCCATTACCGCGGATCGATGATCTTATGGACCAGTTGGAGGGAGCGAGGTTTTTCACGAAGCTGGATTTGAAGTCTGGTTACCATCAGGTGAGGATTCGGGAGGAAGACACTTGGAAGACTGCGTTCAAGACCAAGCAAGGCCTGTTCGAGTGGTTGGTGATGCCGTTTGGATTGTGCAATGCTCCGGCTACCTTTATGAGGCTTATGAATGATTTGTTGCGACCTTTTATAGAGGATTTTGTGATAGTTTACCTTGATGATATGTTGGTGTACAGCAGGACTTGGGAGGAGCATCTCGTTCATGTTGAGAAGGTATTTGAAGTGTTGCAGGACAGACAGCTGAAGCTCAACGGGAAAACGTGTGAGTTTGGGAAGGACAAGTTGGTGTATCTCGGCTTCATCGTAGGGAAGGGCCAGCGGAGGATAGATCCAGGCAAGGTGGAGGTGATCACAAAGTGGCCGACGCCGAAGACAGTGTCTGAGGTGAGGAGCTTCATGGGGGCTTGCCAGTATTTGCGCAAGTTCATTCGACACTTTTCGGCTTATGCGGCACCATTACATAGCCTCACAAAGGCTAAAGTTCAGTTTGAGTGGGGAAGGACGCATGAGGAGGCTTTTCAGTTGCTAAAAAGGAAGATCTCGGAGGCACCGGTGTTGACGTTGCCGAATTTGCAGCGGACTTTCGAGGTAGAGACCGACGCGTCTAATTATGCAATGGGCGCGGTGTTGATTCAGGATGGGAAACCGATGGAATACCATTCTGAGAAGTTTTTGGGTGCTATTGCGAACTACCCAACCTACGACAAGGAGTTCTACGCACTATATCAAGCAATTAAGCATTGGAGGGTGTACTTGTTAGGGAAGGAGGTGGTCGTGCATTCGGATCACAAGCCGTTGGAGTTCTTACATGCCCAGACAAAGCTACAGCAGGCACGACACATGAAGTGGATGTCCTATTTGATGGCTTTCAACATCATTATTAGGTACAAGAAGGGGGCGATGAACAAGTTGGCCGATATGTTATCTCGTCCGTCGATAAGGTCTTTATTGGTGGCGACACGTATTCAGCCCTTGGTTCCTTTGGAGTATGTACAGCTGTATGCATCCAGTGGGGACTTCGGTAGTGTGTTTGAGCAGGCGAAGGCTGGTCGAAGGGGGAAGTATGCACTTGGAGAAGATGGCTTATTGTATCGTGGGACATCACTATGCATTCCGGAAGATGGTGATAGGTTGCAGTGGATTCGGGAAGCACATACCTCGCGTGTGCAAGGGCATTTTGGCATTCAGAAAACGCTTCTCAATCTACGGCGACATGTGTTTTGGCCACGGATGCTTGATGATGTGACCAAGTATGTTGGAGGGTGTAAGTTATGTTGTATTTCGAAGCCTTCTAACAGAAAGAGGGGATTGTACCTACCATTACCGGTTCCTTCTAGGCCGTGGGAGAGCATTTCTATGGATTTTCTAGGAGGGTTGCTGACTACGAAGCGCGGGCATGACTATTTGTACGTTGTGGTGGACCGGTTAAGCAAGATGGTGATATTGATTCCTTGTAAGAAGATCGTGACGGGAGCGGGTGCAGCACAATTGTTCTTTGAGCATGTGTGGAAGCACTTTGGGTTGCCGAGCTCGATTATTTTGGATCGGGATAGCTATTTTCTTGGGCATTTTTGGGATTCTTTGTGGAGTTTGATGGACACTAAATTTAAGAAGAGCACGACCTTTCATCCACAAACAGACGGACAAACGGAGGTAGTCAACCGGACTATGGTACATATGTTGCGGGGGTATAATTCAAGGCATCCTAAGACTTGGGATGAGAGTTTACCATATTTGCAGTTTGCTTTTAATCGGGCAATTCATGGATCTTCCGGAAAGTCACCGTTTGAGACTTGTTATGGATTTTTACCGCCGAGCCCGTTCGATCTTGTGTTTTCAAGTGAAGCCACAGTGGACGGCAAGGAAGGGAGTGAGAGACAACGTGCTCAGCGATTTCTTGAGAAGATTGCAAATATTCATGCCACGGTTGAAGCTCAATTGAAGAAATCGCAAGCTAAGTACAAGGCGAAGCATGATCAACATCGGGTTCCTTGTAACTTTGGTAAAGGCGATATGGTATGGCTAAAATTGAGTAAGGAGAGGCTCAAAGGAGAAGGGAAGAAGTTGAAGCCTATTCGTTATGGTCCATTTCGGATTATCGATCAGATTGGCGACAACGCCTTTCGTTTAGATTTGCCACCTTACTTAGGCATGTATTCGGTGATCAATGCCGAGTACTTGAAGTTGTTTGAGCCACCATTATTGGATGATAAAGGTGATGACAAGATGATCTTACTGCATGTTGAAGACTTGTGGTTTGATAGAGAGGAGCCACTGAAAGAAGATTGCATTCTGGAACGGAAGACGACCAAGACGAGAAGGGGGACAAAGGATTCGTTTCTCATTGGGCGTCAAGGTCAGGTTCCTAGCAAGGCTAAGTGGTTCAACAGAGAAGGTGGGGCTCGCGAGTTCCCTCAGCTGAAGTTCTAACTTGAATGAGACTTCAAGTTCCAAAAGGGGGGACCCATGATACGGGTGTATCTTCTCTTCGGGAGCTTAGCGATCCTCATGGGAGCTTGAGGATAGATGATTCTCATGGTATCTTAAGAATAGAGTAGAGGAGTCGTGGACGAGGCCATTGGAGGCGACGAAGTCGAAGGATTCGTCAAAACTGCAGGATTTACAGTTGGACTCTGGCCGGTCGACCGGCTTGGTCACGGCGGTCGACCGCTTAGTGCACAGGCCCAGACTATGTCTCGGGACTGAGAGCGGTCGACCGATGAAGGCTCTGCGGTCGACCGGAAAACAGCGGTCGACCGATTTTCGACGTTCTGACCGGTCGACCGCCTTGGGCACTGCGGTCGACCGCGTAGCAGTTCCGGGCCTGGGTCTGTTTCCTGCTCTAGTTGGGATTTCTGTTTAGTATAAATAGAAACACGACTTTTCTAGGGTTTAGAACTCAGATTGTAATCAGGAAAGAGATCAGGGAGGTTGTTCTTTGATCTAGAGAGATTGTGAGAGAGAGATTGTGAGAGAGAGATTTTGTAAATCCAATTGATTCTCATAATCTAGAGAAGGTATTTTCCTTCGCCCTAATTATAACTCTTGTGTTCTTCAGTCGTTTTCTTCTTTACCCACTCTTGATAATTCCGTAATCAAGAGTGCTCGCACGGCGACTCGTATCACGATGGGCTTCAGGCGAAGTCCAATTGGCGAGCTCGAGCGAGATGAGCTTGCAGGCGAGGTTTGGATCTCCTTTCAGGCGAGCTCGAAGGCATTAGGCGCGGACGGATCTCGAACAGGCGAATTCGAGCGAAGTGAAGTCGGGAAATTGAGCAGGCGGGCTCGATGGTCTTGTGCAGGCGAGGTCCGGAACTGGCGAGTCCCTACAGGCGAGATCCCCCTTCTTACAGGCGAGCATGGGCTGAGTCAGGCGAAATCGAAGATCGCCTCCCCCTTTTTTCTTCGCCTGCGGTGTTGGAGAACAGCTGTCTCCAGCTGTAGGCTAGGGTTTCCCTATTTAAGGGAAACCCATGAGCACGAGATCGACGCTGCCGTCGATCCTTTTCTTCTCCCTCGCTCGCGATCTCTCCAAGCGGCGGCCTCTCTTCCTCATTTATTTCTAGAGCCCTAAGTCTGTGATTTGGGGGAAATTAAAAAGGAAGGGAAATTTAAGAAGAGAGAGAGAGATTTTCTGTAGCTTTTATTGAGAGAGAGGAGTTTTTCTAGTTGGAAAAACTCGCGCCTTTTATTTGAACAACAGAGTTTCTGTTGGTTCTTCTCTTGAGAAATCTCAAGTTGAGATTTGCTCTTTACAAGCTTTATAATCTTCTTTAATATAAAAGAAATTATTTGTATGGCTCCCGAGAATGTAGGCAAGTTGCCGAACCTCGTTAAAACTCGGTGTTCTTATTCTTGCAATTTTGATTTGTTGTGATTTCTTTTTTCCATTGCTTAACACAAGATCCAATAGGGCAAATTTCGTAGAACGGGCGTAAGAGCGTATCTGATATTTCACTCCTAACAACTGGTATCAGAGCCATTGTTCAGATCTGTGTGTGTAAGAAATGGCAGAAGAAGGCAAATCTAAAATTGAAAGTTTGACGGGTCAGACTTCGCCTACTGGAAGTCACAGATGGAGTACTATCTGTACCAGAAGGATCTTTACCGTTCGTTGATGGGTAAAGCAAGAGGAAAGTAAAAAGAAGAATCCGACGAGGACTGGGAAATATTGGATCGAAAAGCCTTGGGGCAGATCCGACTGGCCCTCGCAAAATCTGTAGCACACAATATATTAAAGGAGAAGACGACGGTTGGGCTTATGGAAGCGCTCGTAACAATGTACTAGCAACCGTCAGCTGCAAATAAGGTGCATCTCGTTAAGACGCTATTCAACCTCAAGATGGCAGAAGGATGTTCCTTCACGATGCATCTCAGCGAGTTCAATACAATTGTTAATCAACTTATCTCAGTCAGCATCAAGTTTGATGACGAAGTGCATGCCCTATTGATACTATCGCAGTTGTCGGATAGTTAGGTAGGTTGCGTGACCGCAATCAGCAACTCGGCGGGAAAAGAGAAGTTGAAGCTGAAGGAGGTAGTAGCTATGATTCTATCCGAGGAGGTTAGAAGAAAATTGAATGAATCAGAAGGTTCGGGTTCAACCCTAAGTCTCGAGCAGAGAGGCAGAAGCCATAATAGGGGGAACCAAAACAGGAATCGATCGAAGTCGAAGAAGAAGAGGTCGAACTCGAATGTGAGACCTATCAAGGGGAAATATTAGAACTACGGTCAGGAGGGCCACATGTCTTCTATGTTGGCCTTCTTGTTTTGATGATGATTTACAAACAATTTACATCTAATATTGTTTGTCTAGTGTTAGTGTTTTATATTTATTCTAGGCAAACAATATATTGGAGGTTGGATGGATTGAGCCTACACGATCATATCATGAGGAGGTTGGCGGAATTGTGGAGTGAAGCATCGTACAATTCAAGTTCAAGATCCAAGTTTAGCTTCATCCGCAACGCGTACCAAGTTGAGCTCAATGAAGATCAAGATCAAGCTTGGGTAATTTAGTTTAGGATTTATATTATGTGTGTTAAATACTTCAAGCTCAATATCTATACACACACATTTATTGGTTTCTTCGTATATATATATAGTTATATATATACATACATGTGTTTTGAGTTTTTATGATTATATATATGAAATTATATATTTCATATTTTCTATTGTGTTTTTGAAAACATTGCATAGAATATGCAATTTTATGAAAATATTGTTTTCTCAGTTTATGGACTTAACAATAATCATATACATAATTTATTAAGTCTATATAATCATTGTGCAAAGTTTCAAAACATGGTTTAACCAAAATATCAAATTTCACATGTTTACATTTTCGTGTTTTGAACTATTTTGCAAAATGATGATTTTTCACAAATGGGAAATGCAATTTGGAAAATTCTTTTTGTAACATGCTCATTTACATGTTTATATACATTTCCCAAAGTTTCATAATTTTTGGACTTCATTTGTTATTTTTAACACATCTTCAAAAGTGTCAAAAATAGCTTTAAAAACCTGTTTTAAGTGTATCAGATTTCGGTCGACCGCACCGGTCGACCGCTCATGAGTCCATATGTTCTCTGGGCGACAGAGAGTCTGTCGGTCGACCGGTCCGGTCGACCGAAAGCTCCATCGGNTTTCTGTCTTTTTGCTTGGGGTTTTTGGCTGAGTTGTGAGAGGGTATAAATACCCCATTGCTGATCTCTTCTCAAGAATCTAAGAATGTTTTAAAGAAGTTTTTAAACAAGGGTTTTAAAAAGAGTTTAAGCTAGTTTAAGCTTGTTTAAGGGTTTGGTTTAAAGCAATTTTAGCTTTCACAAGTGGAGGAGATTATCTTATTGTTTGGGCCTCAAATCTCCATCTCTCCATCTTGATCTAGAGAAGTTTTCCTAAACTCAACTCTAGCTTTTACTTATAATTATTTGTTAATTATCATTTCTATTAAAGCTAGTTTTATATTGAGTTTAGATTTGATTTTATATTACTCATTGTTACACACACCCACATTGAGCTTTTAGTATTTACATACCTAGTATAGTTGGGTGGTGAGAGATTGTAACTTTGAGTTGTGCTTTCATTGTGTTCTCATCCATAGTTGAGAACAATCATTTGTTATATTGTCCTTATTGTGAGATTCACTTTGTAATACACTTGTACACCGAGTGAGGAGTGTGTGGTGAGAGTCGGGGATCGTCCCAAGAGGAGTGGCGTCGGTTGACGAGCCTAGGGAGAGGTTGTAACCGAGCACTTGAGGGGGACACGGCTAGGTCCAACACTTAGTGGGTGTAGAGTAGGATTACAATAGTGTGTTGATTGTAAAGTTTTCGGTTAGCTAAAAAACCGAGAGTGGAGATCTCCTCGAGGTGAGGAGCGGAGACGTAGGTCGTGGGGACCGAACTCCGTAATCATATTGTTTGTTTGTGATTGCATTGGCGCACTTACTTTTATGTTTATATCTTATATCGCCTTTGTATATTTCTTGTTTTCTATATCATCCACTATCTTGTTTAGATTGTTTACCCTTGTGTTGTTTATATATCCTTGCATACATTTCTATCATATAGGATATATCTCATTGGTCATATTGCTTATCCTAGCTCATATATCTTGTCATATTTCATACTTGATAGGATAACTTGTTTATTAATTTTAATTGGCATATAATCGGATTAGATTAGCATAAGACCCTAATCACCCCTCTCTAGGGTCTAAACAATTGGTATCAGAGCTTGGTGCTCTTTGATTTAAGGTCTAATCGCCTTGAGTTAAAGATCCAAGTTAGCTTATTGTGCTAATCTAATTTTGAGCTTTATTTGTATCTTGCTTGCCTTTTATTTTATGGATATGCATGGTTTAGGTTATGCCATTAATATTGCTCCTAGATTAGATAATTTTCCCTATGCCCAATGGTGTGTTAGATTTAAACTTTTTGTTCAATCTAAACACTTTGATTTATGGGAAATTATAGATGATGCTTATATTGTGCTCACTACGGAGAAATCCAAGTGGAATAAAAATGACCATCGTATGTTTACAATGAATAATATTTTGTTAGAATATTTGCTAAATACTTTTAATTCATCTATGTCTAACAAGTTTGTTCATTTTGATAGTGCTTACAAACTTTAGAAATTTATAAAAGCACATCAAGGGGACTTGGAGGCGATCCGACAAGCTTTGGAGGATCCGGCTTCAAGTTCATGTGGAGCATCATGCATACGGTCACTAGGCGATAGCCCTAGTGAGGTTTGCGGGTTCGAAACCTTTAATGATTTACCTAATGATGAACTTGTTTGTGCTAGTGAAAAATTGTTGCATGCCTTTAACAAATTGCATAAAGATTTTGTTGATTTACAATGCAAGCATGATAATTTAAAATCCGATCATGAGAAGCTAGTGTCCAAATTTGATGTCATTGAAAATGAAAATACTATGCTTAAAGAAAGCAATGACTTATTAAATTTGGAAAATAAAAATTTGATCTCATCTATTGCTAGCCTATCTCATGCTAAGATTGATGCCATGTTAGAAGTAGAGAACATAAAGAATGATACAGCTTCTTTTATAAATAACTATTTATGTTCTACTTCTAAAAATGCATATGTGCCTAAAAATGAAGATTTGAATCTTATGAAAAATAGTATTTCATCCTTAGATTCAACTTTGAAAATATGCATTAATAATCATAAGAGGCTTATGGACATGTGTGCCAAGACTAAATCAAAATCATCTACTCATTATGCACACATGTATAGCAAAACTTATAAGTGTTCTATTTGCGGCCGTCAAGGTCATTTAGCTAAGTTTTGTTATGATGCACACAAACATAAGAATTCTAATGTTCCTTGTGCATCTCATATAGCTTCTTCATCTTGTACACTTACACATTCACATGCTCATTCTCACAAAGTTCATCATAAGCATGCTAGTGTGTTCAAGTGTGATTATTGTGGTCGTTTTGGTCATTTGGCCAAATATTGCTTTGATTTGAAAAGAAAATCTCATTTGACAAATGCTTCCAATAGACCACATGTTTTTAAATGTGATGTTTGTGGTAGGTTTGGACATCTTGCTAAATTTTGTTTTGATATAAAAAAGTTTCTAAATTGCAATATGTTCCAAATAGACCATTGTTTAAGAATGTTTCTCATTTGCAAAATAATTTTAAAAGAAAATCTTTATTTGCAAATGATTCCCGTGCACGAGCTAATGGTCCACAAAAACAAATGGATCTCTTTCATTGCACAAATTGCAATCGGAAGGGTCATTTGAATGAATATTGTTTTGACCATGTTAGTGCACCATATGTGCCTAAGAGGGTTCATAACCCTAAGGCTTTGAGCTTTAATGATAGGGGTCATGTCCCTAAATCTTTTGGTACCAAGAGTTCTTGGGTACCAAAACAAATTTAAATTTTAAACCAAGAATTTTAGTATTCTTATTTTTCCTTTTTCTTGGTTATTTGAAAATTATGCTTTGAAACTTTTTATGAAAACAAATTTTCTTTGGTCAAATTCTTTTGTTTTCATAATTCCTAGTTTTGATTTTGATGAGAGGTTTGTATTTATGTAACCCTCCGGATTTATTAGGTGTTTATTCCTAAATCATGTTTACCGGATGCTAGAATGATTATATGGGTTGGAACAAGCTTAAGAGCTTGATATATTGTTGCCTCTCTTGAAATTCTTTTATCAAAGATTTTGTTTTGAATTATTGCTTTGAATTCATTATATTTCACTTATATGATGATATTTATGTGTTTGTGCTTATGGATCATCTATTCGTGCCTTATAATGTATTCCATATGTGGTTTGATCAAATCCCACAAAAAAAATTTTCTTGTTTGATCAAACATCGTTTTTGGATTTAAACTTTGATTTATGATTTCTTTTGGTTGATTTGTTTTCATTTGAAAACTTTTTGCATGATTCTCATGTTTCTCTTCTTGTGATTTCATAAATCTATTTTTATACATGATTTTTATGTTTATGTTTTAAGACACATTTTTTCAATGATATATTAATATGTGTCCTCATTGTATTTTTGTATGTGAGTTTGGTTTAGCATGGTTATGCTTGCTCACATGTTTGCCTTGCACTTCATTTCATAACATTCATGAGGCATTTTAATAGGGGGAGCAATCCCTATATCTTTCTATGTGTTACACTCACCTATGCTTATTGATAGGGGGAGCTTTCGCTCTCTTCATTCTTTTTTGTCCCCTTTTTGATGTTGTCAAAGGGGGAGAAAATATTGTGAGTATACATTTCCTTTCATATATGCATGTGAATTATAATTTATATATTCCTTTGTATTCATGCATATATCATTTTTGTAAATTATTTGTCATCATCAAAAAGGGGGAGATTGTTGGCATTCTTGTTTTGATGATGATTTACAAACAATTTATATCTAATATTGTTTGTCTAGTGTTTGTGTTTTATATTTATTCTAGGCAAACAATATGTTTGGAGGATGGATGGAATAGAGCTTCAACGATCATATCCAAAGGAGGTTGGCGGAATGTCGGTGAAGCCTTGCAATTCAAAGTTAAAGATCAAGTTCAAGCTTCATCCGCAAGTGTACCAAAATTTAGTTTAGGATTTATATTATGTGTGTTAAATACTTCAAGCTCAATATCTATACACACACATTTATTGGTTTCTTCGTATATATATATAGTTATATATATATACACATCAGTTTTGGTTTCTATGCATATATATAGTTATATATATACATACATATGTTTTGGTTTTTATGATAAGTTTTCATGTTTATAAATATGAAATCACATGTTTCATATTTACTATTGTGTTTTGGTATTTATTGCATAGAATATGCAATTTTGTGAAAATATTATATTCTTAGTTTGTAGACTTCAATATCAGTTTATACATGTTTTACTAAGTCTATAAAAATATTTCACAAAGTTTTAAAAGTTGGTTTATGTCAAAACATCAAAATTCAAGTATATCATACTTTCATGTTTTGGACTATTTTGTAAAATGATGATATTTTTCATTTGGGAGGTCCTTTCTGATAACCAGTCGCTGTAGCATGTTTATTATCATGTCTACAATCATTCCCCAAAGTTTTACATTTTTTAGAATTTATTTGATACTTTTAAACAGTGTTTTAAAATCAGATATACAGAGCTGATTTTTTCTGGGCTTTTTGGACTTTTGCTTGGGGGTTTTGGCTGAGTTTTTGAGTGGGTATAAATACCCTATTGCTGCTCTCTTTCAAAGCTAGCCAAGAAGTTTTTAAACAAGGGTTTTAAAAAGAGTTTAAGCTTGTTTAAGCTTGTTTAAGGGTTTGGTTTAAAGCAGTTTTAGCTTTCACAAGTGGAGGAGATTATCTTATTGTTTGGGCCTCAAATCTTCATCTCTCCATCTTGATCTAGAGAAGTTTTCCTAAACTCAACTCTAGCTTTTACTTATAATTATTTGTTAATTATCATTTCTATTAAAGCTAGTTTTATATTGAGTTTAGATTTGATTTTATATTACTCATTGTTGCACACACCCACATTGAGCTTTTAGTATTTACATACATAGTATAGTTGGGTAGTGAGAGATTGTAACTTTGAGTTGTGCTTTTATTGTGTTCTCATCCATAGTTGAGAACAATCAAATTATTGTATTGAGCCTTATTGTGAGATTCACTTTATAATACACTTGTACACCTAGTGAGGAGTGTGTGGTGAGAGTCGGGGATCGTCCCAAGAGGAGTGGCGTCGGTTGACGAGCCTAGGGAGATGTTGTAACCGAGCACTTGAGGGAGACACGGCTAGGTCCAACACTTAGTGGGTGTAGAGTGGGATTACAAGAGTGTTGTTTGTAAAGTTTTCGGTTAGCTAGAAAACCGAGTGTGAGGTGTAAACGTTATTCGGGTGAACGTAGAAAACCCGGTTGATAGTGGATTTCTCCCCGGGAGTGGGGAGCGGAGACGTAGGACGGAAGGTCCGAACTTCGTGATCATTTGATTGTGTTTGAGTGTGCTTTGGCGTTCATTTTTATTTATGTTCATATCTTATATCGCCATTATGTATTGCTCATTTCTATATCACCCACTATCTTGTTTAGATTGTTTACCCTTGTGTTGTTTATATATCCTTACATACATTTCTATCATATAGGATATATCTCATTATTCATATTGCTTATCCTAGCTCATATATCTTGTCATATTTCATACTTGCTAGGATAACTTGTTTATTAATTTTAATTGGCATATAATCAGATTAGATTAGCATAAGACCCTAATCACCCCCCCTCTAGGGTCTAACATTCTACCTGTAAAGCACCAAAGAAAAATGAGCAGGAGGCTCATATTGTGCAAGATGCGCTGATTCTCGCTATGGATAGCGATTCCGATTCATGGGTTATTGATTCGGGAGCCTCATTCCACGCCACTGCTAATAGAAGGCTATTTCAGAACTATGTAGCAGGGGACTTTGGGAAAGTATACTTGGGGGATAATGAACCCTGTAGTGTAATTGGGAGAGGCGACGTGCAAATACAGTTGAAGGGCTCCTAGTGGTCTCTAAAGAGCGTCAGACACGTACCGAAGTTGAAGAGGAATCTTATTTCGGTTGGCCAGCTCGGAGCAGAAGGCTATGTTACAACATTCACCTGAGATTCGTGGAAAATCTCCAATGGTACCATGGTGGTTGCCCGAGGTAACAAGATCGGTACCCTCTACCTAACTTCACACGCGAGTGACACCCTCGCGATTGCTGCAGGCAAGGAGAGTGCAGATCTGTGGCACAATAGGCTGGGACACATGAGTGAGAATGGTATGAAGATTTTACACTCAGAAGGGAAGCTAACCGGTATTGATTCGGTGGAAGTCGGTGTTTGCGAAGACTGTAGCTTCGGGAAGCAGAAGAGAGTTAGTTTTCTGAAGGGTGGAAGACCACCTAAACCTCACAAGCTAGAGGTTGTTCATACAGATGTGTAGGATCCAGCTAGCGTGTCTTCTCTTGGCGGTTCGGCGTACTACCCTACCTTTATCAATGATCACTCGAGGAAGGTGTGGGTATACTTCATGAAGCACAAGTCGGAGGTGTTCAACATCTTTAAGAAGTGGAAAGCCATGGTGGAGAACGAGACAGATCTGAAAGTGAAGTGTCTGAGATCAGACAATGGTAGAGAATATGAACTGGAGGAGTTCAAGAAGTATTGTGTTTGCGGAAAAAGTTGCTGTATTCATTGCTGCATTCATTACAACTTCAATCGTTACAATGAAATAAAAAGATAGCCTTTTTATAAGACCGATACACAATGAAAACAAAACAGATACAACTCTTTTCAAACAAACGCAAGAGCTGTTTGTCATCTCTTGCTTGCGTGGGTCTTTTGCCTGTGACGGGGATGTTGATATCCGTGGACCACCGGGGCACTCAGATCTGTTCCGATAAAATCGGGCAGAGTTTCGTCTATCCGCGGGGGGATTTTAGAAACTCTGAACCCCGTCGATCCGCGTGGGATCTCAGAGGTGTAAAGCTTATGTCTCGGCTTAAAACGAGACACTAGCTCTTCTTGGTATCAACGCTAAGGCCAATACCAAGGGGAAGAGATGAATGAAGAGGGGGGCTGATGTGGATCCTCTGACTCCTCGTTCCAGCAGGGCTTCGCCGCTCTCTTAGAAAACTCCGACTCCTCGCTCCGGCAGGGCTTCGCCGCTTCAGAAGAAGGCGATCCTTGGCTAAGATAATTCAGCCTTGGAATTCCCCCAACAATCAAGAGCCCCTTCAAATGAGGCACTAGGGGCCTATTTATAGCCAAAAGGAGAGGGGGGGGGACCATTCTTGAGGACACCCCTTGGGGTGTCTCGGCCATAGCCGAGACACCCCTAGGGGTGTCTCGGCCATGGCCGAGACACCTCCCTTGGGGTGTCTCGGCCAAGGCCGAGACACCCCCTTGGGGGTGTCTCGGCCAAGGCCGAGACACCCCTTGGGGGTGTCTCGGCCAAAGCCGAGACACCCCCTTGGGGGTGTCTCGGCCAAGGCCGAGACACCCCTTGGGGTGTCTCGGCCTGGCCGAGACACCTGGGGTGTCTTGGCTTTGCCAAGACCCCCCTCGGGTGTTTCGTCCTGGCCGGGATCCCCCTGGGTGTCTCAGTCTGGTCCGAGGTGTTCCCAGGTGTATTTGCCGTTGATCCGCCATCCCAACTCGGATTCGAATGATTTCGGATGCGTTGGAATCTTGGCGAAGAGCTCTGTTAGCCCCGATGGTTGGATTATCAGTGGGGTGATCGGGACACGGCGGGCGTTGGTCCTTTTGCAGCGGTCGCGGGGTTTCCGGTCAATCCATATCCCCGTGATTCTGACATCCTGTCGGCTCACATAGTCCGTCGGTTCGCTTCAATCGTTCACCGGCGTCATTTGAACCCTTGTGAACCGGGTAGTGACGTTCAATCGTCGATCGTTAATACCGAGCCGTGTGCGGGGACCTATTGGCAATTTTTGATGCCTACACATGTGTGTTAGACATAGGCTTTGGGATTTTTGGCAAACCCCCAGCCATCAACGGGTTTGATGTGCCTTTACCGATTACCGTTTGAATCGGGCTAGCATGTGAATTATTAAAACCCGTTTCACATGTAACGTTGTGCTAAGAGAATTGCTCCTCTTAGACTTAATGCTATGATTTTGAATACATAGACTTCGTCTTTCTCACGGGAATAGACTACCCGGCAACGCGTGTTAGGCGTTGACTTATCCCTACTCAGGCTTCGGGATAAAATTCCCCGTGCATCGAGTGCCCGGATTTGACAATCGTGTCTTTTCTAAAAGCAAAGACAGATTGAGAAACGGGAGAGGAAGAATTTTATATTCTATCTCCCGGTGCTGAAGAGGAAGAATTTTATATTCTATCTACAGCTGGAAAGGGAACTTGAGGTGGGATCCCCCACCCCCAGAATCCGGAATGATGAACTGGGAGTGGGTTCTCCACTCCGAGCATCGATTGAGGATCGGGAGAGGAAGAATTTTATATTCTATCTCCCGGCGCTGAAGAGGAAGAATTTTATATTCTATCTACAGCTGGAAAGGGAACTTGAGGTGGGATCCCCCACCCCCAGAATCCGGAATGATGAACTGGGAGTGGGTTCTCCACTCCGAGCATCGGAAAGGTCCGAGGAGAGGAAGAATTTTATATTCTATCTCCCGGTGCTGAAGAGGAAGAATTTTATATTCTATCTACAGCTGGAAAGGAAACTCGAGGTGGGATCTCCACCCCCAGAATCCGGAAGGATGAAACTAAGAGTGGGATCTCCACTCCGAGAATCGTAACAATTCGGATAACCCTAACTGTCGGAAGGTTTGATTACCCGATTTGGAAGTGGACCTCTCGTTCATTGGGGGAATCGAGAGGAGATTTTGACTGTGGCCCTAACTGTACGAAGGTTTGACCCAGCAGGAGTTTGAGAGGACCCTAACTGTCGGAAGGTTTGATCACTCGATTTGAAAGTGGACCTCTCGTTCATTGGGGGAATCGAGAGGGGATTTTGGCTTTGGCCCTAACTTTTACAGGTTTTACCAGAAAACACAGAAAGTGGAACACGGGTAGCAAAGAAAATGCTAACTCGTATTGTCACTCAAGAGGAGGCTTTAATGCTAGGACCTAGCACGTTAAGTCTGAGAAATGCCAATGACGGGCAAATAGAAACGTTGGTGGATCCACTGTCGTTTAATTTGATCAGTGGATGGTTTGGTGAGGAAATATTAACCTATCAGAAGATTGGATCTCCTCTCACAAAAATAACTCATAAGAGTTAGGGAATAAGAAGGGACATTCTGACTTTTAGAGTTCGAATGTGAATTTCTTGTTCACCAATTCCACAATGATTGGGTTATCCCTAAGAATACCCATGTGGTATTCTTTTGGGAACTTCCCGATGTATTGGATTATCCACCCCCAGTTTCTCTCTTGGAACTGGGTTTGACTTTGTTATCTGGCCGGGTTATCCTTAAGAATATTAGTGTAATATCCTCCAGGAACTTCCCGTTAATGGTAGGAAATAGTTTAGACTCATATACCTATTGGAGTATCGGGGAGCAGTTTAACCTCTTATACCGGTCGGAGGTTTAAGAAGCAGTTTATACTCTTATACTTATCGGAGTATTGAGGAACAGTTTATACTCTTGTACTCTTTGGAGTATTGAGGAACAGTTTATACTCTTGTACTCTTTGGAGTTTGAGAAGCAGTTTATACTCATATACTCTTCGGAGTCTTGAGGAACAGTTTATACTCTTGTACTCTTTGGAGTATTGAGGAACAGTTTATACTCTTGTACTCTTTGGAGTTTTGCCGTTTTCAATTGGCTTACCCTAGCGTTATAACGCCGGCTTCAACCAAGGTCTGGATGTTATTCTTGAGAGCAAAGCATTCCTTGGTGGGGTGGAGGATCCTTCTGTGGTACTCGCAGTACGTTGGATCCGCAGAATCGCCATCTTCCTCTTGATGCGTGATGGGCGGGAGTTTGATTTTGTTGTTTTCGAGAAGGGTCTCGAAAATAGCTGGAACGTCTTCGTCTTTGAACGAGTACTCGTTTTGGAGCTCCTCGTCTGAATTCTCCTGTTGTTCCCAGGACTGCTGTTGTGACGTTTGATCATCGTCAATAACTGCTGCAGGTACGTCCTCTTCATCATGAGGTACGAGATCCGAATCCGGAGGATTAACCATCGGTTGGTTTCTCTCGATCTTCCGCCTTCTGATGAAGCGTTCAGCTTGTTCTCCTCGAGCCTTCAACTCTTTCCAGGTATTGAGCGGCTCTATTCCCATCACGTCCAAGATGTCAATGGACAAGTTGTTCTGACAAGTCTGCAAGAGGAATTCCTCCGTGACGGGATCCCTGCAGTTCATTGCCTGATTGCGGAAGCGTTTGATGAAGGTATCCACCGACTCTCCGCCTTTTTGTTTCTCGTCGAAGAGTGTCCTGATCGACACCTCGGTGTCATCATCGAAGAAATGGGCGAGAAACATGCCTTCCAAGTCCTCCCAGCTGTTGATGCTTCCGGGCTTGAGACGGCGGTACCAATCGAAGGCAGGCCCGCGAAGGGTGCCAACGAATGACCGAACCATCAAAGGCTCGTTGCCCGAGATTACTCCCAAGTGAGACTTGAAGTAGATCAGATGTTGAGTGGGCGAGCCCTTTCCGTTGAACGGCGTGAAGTTGATCAGGTTGAACTTCGCCGGATACGGGATCGAATCCCACTTTCTCGGGTAAGGACACGGAATGCCGGTCCTCTTCACCTCCCGAACAGACATCAGGGCTTCGATTTTTCTTTCGAGCTCCTTTATCTTTTCGGCCTCACCCATATCCTGTTTTGGATAAGTTTCGAGAGGAATCATACGGCCACCCCCAGTGTTGTCACTACTGGTGGGTCCACCCCCAGCGCTATCATCACTGGTGGGTCCACCCCCAGCGCTGTTAATTTTAGTGGGGCCACCCCCAGTATTCTTGGGTGGTGCGTTGGCCATGACGATTTCGACCACCTCCGGCTCGCTGTTGACTGCAGCGTTCTGGGTGCGACGGT
>NC_033794.1:55620584-55703078 GCF_001876935.1 Asparagus officinalis
CCAAGGCCGAGACACCCCTTGGGGTGTCTCGGCCTGGCCGAGACACCTGGGGTGTCTTGGCTTTGCCAAGACACCCCTCGGGTGTTTCGTCCTGGCCGGGATGCCCCTGGGTGTCTCAGTCTGGTCCGAGGTGTTCCCAGGTGTATTTGCCGTTGATCCGCCATCCCAACTCGGATTCGAATGATTTCGGATGCGTTGGAATCTTGGCGATGAGCTCTGTAGGCCCCGATGGTTGGATTATCAGTGGGGTGATCGGGACACGGCGGGCGTTGGTCCTTTTGACACCCCTTGGGGGTGTCTCGGCCAAAGCCGAGACACCCCCTTGGGGGTGTCTCGGCCAAGGCCGAGACACCCCTTGGGGGTGTCTCGGCCAAAGCCGAGACACCCCCTTGGGGGTGTCTCGGCCAAGGCCGAGACACCCCTTGGGGTGTCTCGGCCTGGCCGAGACACCTGGGGTGTCTTGGCTTTGCCAAGACACCCCTCGGGTGTTTCGTCCTGGCCGGGATGCCCCTGGGTGTCTCAGTCTGGTCCGAGGTGTTCCCAGGTGTATTTGCCGTTGATCCGCCGTCCCAACTCGGATTCGAATGATTTCGGATGCGTTGGAATCTTGGCGATGAGCTCTGTAGGCCCCGATGGTTGGATTATCAGATCGGGACACGGCGGGCGTTGGTCCTTTTGCAGCGGTCGCGGGGTCTCCGGTCAATCCATATCCCCGTGATTCTGACATCCTGTCGGCTCACATAGTCCGTCGGTTCGCTTCAATCTTTCACCGGCGTCATTTGAACCCTTGTGAACCGGGTAGTGACGTTCAATCGTCGATCGTTAATACCGAGCTGTGTGCGGGGACCTATTGGCAATTTTTGATGTCTACATATTGTGCTCTGAACGATATTCATTTTGAGGGGATTACTCCAGGGACGCCGCAACAGAACGGCGTAGCAGAAATGATGAACAGAACGCTGACAGAGCGTACGAGGAGCATGCGTCTACATGCAGGTCTATCAAAAACTTTTGGGCGGACGCGGTGCATACAGCAACATACCTGATAAATCACGGGCCATCAGTTCCATTGAACTTTGGGATTTCGGAAGAGGTTTGGAGTGGTAAGAAAGTTAATCTCTCACACTTGAGAGTCTTTGGGTGCGTGGCATATGTCCACATCAGTGACCATGTCAGATATAAGCTAGAAGCTAAGTCACTGAAGGGTACATTCATTGGATACGGTATTGATGAGTTCGGGTATTGTCTGTGGGATGAGAAGAATAGGAAGATCATCAGAAGTCGAGACGTCATATTCAATGAGGAAGTGATGTACAAGGACAGAGACAATGCCAAGGCGGGCCAAAGCAGTGGGAGCAGCACTACAGATGCGGACGTACCCGAGTACATGGATTTGGAAGAACTTCCAGATGGGGAAGACAATGTCAACTCTGACCAAAGAACGGAGGAGACTCCAGATGCATAACCGACTACCCAGGGTGAGGAGCTTAGGAGGTCATCCGGGGTACCCAACCGGAATCCCAGGTATCTCTCGTCACTAGACTACATACTTTTGATAGATAGCGGAGAACCAGAATGCTATGAGGAGGCTATGCAAGTGAGCGAATCTCAGCAGTGGAAGCATGCAATGCAAGAAGAGATGGATTCTCTCCACTCGAACGAGACATGGGAGTTAGCCCAGCTACCTGCACATGATAAGGAGCAGTGGAAGCCAGTTCAAGTTGTCTGGTGAACAATCACCCAAGACTGATGCAGAGAAGGAGCACATGAGGAAGGTGTCGTATTTATCATCCATTGGTAGTCTGATGTATGCAATGGTTTGCACGAGGCCGGATATTACCCATGCAGTGGGAGTTGTGAGCAGGTTTGTAAGCAACCCAGGGAACCAACATTGGGAGGCCGTGAAGTGGATATTGCGATATCTGAGAGGGACTACGAATATGCCACCGTGTTTCGGGAGAAAGGAGTTGGTACTGCAGGGATACGTGGATGCAGATTTTGCCGGTGATCATGATACAAGGCGAAGTACCACGGGGTATGTTTATACCTTAGGGTCGACAGTAGTGAGCTGGGTCTCACGTTTGTAGAAGATTGTGACGTTGTCCACTACTGAGACAGAGTATGTCGCAGTGACAGAGGCGAGCAAGGAGATGATTTGGTTAACCGGGTGTCTGGAAGAGTTGGGTCTGAAGCGGGGAACGAAGTTCTTTATTGTGATAGCCAGAGTGTTATACACCTTGCTAAGAACCCAGTATTTCATGCAAGAATGAAGCACATCGAGTTACGTTACCACTTCATACGCTCAATGATTGAGGATGGGAAGTTACAGCTGGAAAAGATTTTGGGGAGCCAAAATTCTGCAAACATGTTGACTAAGGTAGTCACCATTCAGAAACTGGAGTTGTGCGCAACTTCAGTTGGTCTTCATATGTAAGAGATGAGGGCGGAGCCACACAGGAGAAGATGCTTGTAAAGAGAGCTTGCTGATAGAGGTATGGTCTCCAAGTGGGAGATTGTTGGAAATGGGTGTAGCCCATACCTGTCAGCGACGGCGAAGACAAGCTCAGGCGAACTCGAGGTCGATGGGCTTCAGGCAAAGTCCAATTGGCGAGCTCGAGCGAGATGAGCTTGCAGGCGAGGTTTGGATCTCCTTTCAGGCGAGCTTGAAGGCATTAGGCACGGGCGGATCTCGAACAGGCTAATTCGAGCGAAGTGAAGTCGGGAAATCGAGCAGGCGGGCTCGATGGTCTTGTGCGGCGAGGTCCGGAACTGGCGAGTCCCTACAGGCGAGATCCCCCTTCTTACAAGCGAGCATGGGCTGAGTCAGGCAAAATCGAAGATCGCCTCCCCCTTTTTTCTTCGCCTGTGGTGTTGGAGAACAGCTGTCTCCAGCTGTAGGCTAGGGTTTCCCTATTTAAGGGAAACCCATGAGCACGAGATCGATGCTGCCGTCGATCCTTTTCTTCTCCCTCACTCGCGATCTCTCCAAGCGGCGGCCTCTCTTCCTCATTTATTTCCAGAGCCCTAAGTCTGTGATTTGGGGGAAATTAAAAAGGAAGGGAAATTTAAGAAGAGAGAGAGAGATTTTCTGTAGCTTTTATTGAGAGAGAGGAGTTTTTCTAGTTGGAAAAACTCGCGCCTTTTATTTGAACAACAGAGTTTCTGTTGGTTCTTCTCTTGAGAAATCTCAAGTTGAGATTTGCTCTTTACAAGCTTTATAATCTTCTTTAATATAAAAGAAATTATTTGTATGGCTCCCGAGAATGTAGGCAAGTTGCCGAACCTCGTTAAAACTCGGTGTTCTTATTCTTACAATTTTGATTTGTTGTGATTTCTTTTTTCCATTGCTTAACACAAGATCAGGTAGGGCAAATTCCGTAGAACGAGTGTCAGAGCGCATCTGATATTTCACTCCCAACAACAGGTTATAGTCATCCTGTTGTTATCCTTTTTCACGGTTTTCACCCTAGTACGTGGAAAATCTTAATCCCGATCATATTTATTGAAGTTTATTATATATGAAAATTAGACTGGTCAGGCTTAGTTTTCTTATTGACTACATTTTCTGTCAAAAATAAACTGACATGAGGTTACTATAGAAGGCGAATACAACATCTACTACAGCTTCTACTGTGAAGAAGTGATCAACTACTTCTGCTCGTGACGGGGGGCTACATCGTATTTCTGCAGCTACATCCTCTGTTGTGAAACCAGCTACTAGTACATCAAGCAAGGCTCCTTTGCTAGCTATAAACAATAAACCTAAGGGACTCTTATATTTCATTAACAATGATCTGGCTGCTGCAAGACTTGTACCTTACAATGATGCCATGTCCCCAACGGTTGGGGATTCACAATCCCCCTGATGCGATTTTGAAATAGAGATTAGGGAGAGAGGAGAGAATATCCAATCAATCACAAACACACAAGATTTACGTGGCTCGCTTGTCAATATGAGAAACTATCGTCCACAACAGCCAAGGAGAAATATTTTTATAGACAATTTTTCGTACTCTTACATCATGCCCTAAAAAATCATTTTATAATATAAGGGTATTACACAATAGGATAGGAATGGATTCAAAAAACAAGCTGGCCAAAACCGACTCGGCGTCGGATCCGCCGACGGGTCGCGGCGGTCGACCGCGGCAGCTGCTCGAATTCTAGGATGCTCTCTTGGACTTTTGGCGGTCGACACGGCCGCGCCATGCACGGTCGACCGTGAAAACGACAGAAGCCTAGGAAAGTCTCTAGACTTTTGGCGATCGACCGCCGAGCCATGTACGGTCGACCACGATGAACTCCCTTCGAAATCATAATCAACTCAAAAGAGTTATAGCGAATAACAAGTCCATTATCAAATTTCATTCAAAATCAACCGATTTTAATACATGTCTCAGTAAATACGAAATATGTTTATACTTTTAAAAAAATGGAAATAGTGAGATTTCATTTTGTTAAATGAACTCCTCCTAGGATATAGACTATTGTTAAGTCCAGAGTTCAAAGCTTATGACTTTTACATTTTGATACCTCATTTCACTACAAGATTTTTATCTCATGGGACCCACAAAATGCCTACTCCATGTTTGGGTGGAAAGTTGATTTCATTGATGAGTTTATTACAACTTTGGACGTTTACAACAAACTCAAGAAAATAGTCTTTTTATAAGACTTTTAACACAATGGAAATAAATTACAACTCTCTTTCAAACTACACACAATAGCAGTTTATCTCCTATTGCTTGCGTGGGATCTTTGCCGGTGCCGGGGTTTATCCGTGGACCACCTACGGATCGGATCCGGTTGATAGAATGATTAATCAGAGCTTCTACTTCACCAATGAAGTATTCGCTAAAGTACCGATATCGACCAAGTGAAATCAGTACTCTTCTCGAGATTAAGACCAAGCCTAATCTCAAGGAAAGGGGGGACGGGGCTTCAGATCCTTCGAAAGACTCATTCTTTATGTCGAAGTTCGCTAGGATCTAGCTAGCCCCTCTGAAATTTCGTGCTCCTTGACTCTTCAATCCAGCAACACCTCGTTCTCTTGATAAAATTCCAGCCCTGTAGAATGGAGGCCTTAGGCTTATATTTATAAGGCCTCAGATGCGGTTATTTGGATGAGAATGAGAGATTTGGCCTTATCTTCAGTCAATAACGACCTACCCACATGTAGAGATGGTATCAAGTTAGTTGGGAACCTCTGGAATAGATAAATCCTGTAAAAACTGTTTAAAAACCGTCGAAAACGCGTTTGAGGCTCAGGACTACGCGGTAGGCCACGGTGACCCGTGTGGGTGTGGGTCACCAAGTGGTGACCCGCGTGGTCCCGGTCACCTCTTGGTGACCCGCGTACCCGTGGGTCACTTCTTGATGACCCGCGTGTGAGCAGGTCACCAAGTAGTGACTAAGAAAGTTACAGATCCACGATATTGTGCATTCCACAGAACAGTCCATCATCCCACAAAGACATGTTACGCTCTCAAGGACAAGATTCAGCCCTTGATCGATGTTGGAATCATTACTCCAAAGCAGCCTAAAGAGAAGAAGGTGGGCGCGAACGCAGTTTCTATTAGCTTTGGCTCTGTCCCTCTGGCATGGTTTCAGCCAGAGCCCATATCCAAAGTACAAGTGAAGACTGTCAACGATGATCCTTATGGATAACGTCAGAAAGGACTTGTACAACACATAGCTCCTAGCGGCGAAATTCTTTAGGTCCACCCGGACTTGCTCGAAGATGAGCAATGGGCAGGATCCTCATCTAAAAAGAAGTTCAAGGGTAAGGGCAAGACCTACTGTCCCACCACAGCAATTCCTGAAAAAGATGATGAAGGTATCCCCACCTTGTCACTTTCTAAAGATAAATGAGAGGCTCTTGTCACTAGGGGTGGGAATGAATATCATTATAAATACCTCGAAACCTCTGACGTGAATGCCAAAACATTGGCCGAACTGGGGGTGGTCACGACCCCCCCTGCACCAGCTAGAAAATCCCAACAAAAATCGGCCAATAAGCAGAAAGAGAAAGAGCCTCAACCTCAAGAAGGTCAGAACCCGAAGCAGCCTCAGTTCAATCGTTCGATTGGGAGAGATAAACAGGAAAGTTCAAATACTCCTTACCGCTTTGATGTTATGGCTCAGCTAGCTAACATCCCAGCGAGAATAACCTCCTTACCGCTTTGATGTTATGGCTCAGCTAGCTAACATCCCAGCGAGAATAACTTTATATGAGTTATTACGCCTCTCCAAGGATACTAGAGAAGCAGCTAGCTAACATCCCAGCGAGAATAACTTTATATGAGTTATTACGCCTCTCCAAGGATACTAGAGAAGCATTGCGAGAAGCTTTAGCTGATTCTGACGCATTCCTTACTCAAGTCAAGCTAGTCCTCGAAGAAACAGAATCATCAGTTCAGCTTTGCAGTTTATCAGCCAAACAATTCCCTTATATTATGTTCACTAAGGATGACATGCAAGTGACGAATTCAAAGCATGATAAGCCTCTATACTTCACCGGATACATTGGCTCCAGCGTTATTAACCGGATCCAAGTTGATCCGGGTTCCGCTGTTAGCATCATGCCACTCCGGTTGATGTACAACCTCAGAATCCCAGCGAGCAGAGGCTGTCTTCCATAGGTACCGTTATATACGGGTTCAATACCAATGGATCCAGACCTTTGGGTAAAATCCGGATAAAGTGCCAACTTGGGGATTTAAAGTCTGAAGTTACATGCTACGTAATCGATGCGGAAACTTCTTATAATTTACTATAGGGTCGACCTTGGATCCATGGTAATCTTATAGTTCCCTCTACTCTTCATCAGTATTTAAAATATATAGATGCTAATAATGAAGTCAAGACGGTGGTCGCAGATAAGAAACCGTTTAAGGGATTGGAAAACTACTTTACCGATTCCCTCCTCTACGGTGCTGAATCTGATACTGAATCATTGGCTCAAGGCACAAATAGTGGGGAAGAAGCTGACACCGAAGCCAGGCTTGATTACAATGGTGGTTTTGTACTGAATGACATTGTACCCTTTGTAATCGGTCTTGATGATGGTGAATCGTCAGACGGTAGTTGTAATTGGCAACTTACCGAAGAAATAATAAATAACGATTTAGAGTACTCACCGTGTTTAGCTAATGTAATGTAGGGATTGTATGATAATCCCAGCATACACATGCCGCTTCAGTCATCTTGCTTCATGAAAAAGCGCTTCCAAGACTCAGGGGGTGAGGAGGAGTTAGTTTTCGGTAAAGGGGAAGTATCTCCGCCATCGTATCTCTTTTCGAACGAAGATAAAGAGGAGGAGAGATCTGGCCTTCATTCATCCAGATATAGTCAACAGGCGCGTGATTTCATGAAAAAATGGGGATATAATTTTGCGCTCGAAAAAGGTCTTTGTTTTGATCGAGGCCCACGAGTTCCACCTCGTATAGCCTATGTACGGAAAGGAAAACCCTATAACTATTATGGCTATAAAAGGGGTCTGGGTTATGCTTCTGATGACGAATGTTGCTGGCAAGTCGTCGATCACTTAGCAAATCAATATGGGTATTCTTCTGATTCTTCTAATTGGGACTCAGATGTTAGCCTTGGAGAAGTATTCAAAGGCCTGATGTCGAATATGACCACGGTCGATCCTTCTAGGATCCAAGAAGACGATCAATTGCTAACTTGGGAGGATCCATGGATTCATCATCTAAATATTCAGTATGGGGACCGATTCGAGCAAAGAGGGCCTCCTACCGAAGATAAAGTGGTCTAGGTGAATATGGGTGATGAAGCGAATCCAAAGCCCATATTCGTAAGCGATAGTCTTCCACTGGATGAAAGAGAGGAGTTAATCACCCTTATCAGAGAATTCATAGATGTTTTTGCCTAGAGTTATGAAGATATGCCAGGGCTTGATCCGAACGTGGCAGCCCACCGTCTTAACATCAAATCGGATGCAAAACCGGTCAAACAACAACAAATACGATTTTTCCCACAAATCATGGAAGCGATTCAAGAAGAAGTTAAAATGTTAATCGATTCTGGTTTTATCCGGGAAGAAGAACATCCGGATTGGCTCGCGAACATCGTTCCAGTCCTCAAAAAAAACGAGAAAATAAGGATATGCATCGACTTCAGAGACTTGAATAATGCGTATCCAAAAGATGATTTCCCTCTCCTCATCACGGATGTTATTATCGATAACACATATGGGTTTGGGAGAATGTCCTTTATGGATGGGTTTTCGAGTTACAATCAAATCAAGATATACCCAGAGGATGAAAAACATACTGCATTCAGGACACCTCTGGGTGTTTTCTGCTATACAGTCATGCCTTTTGGATTGAAGAATGTGGGCGCCACTTATCAACGGGCAATGTCTAAGATTTTCCAAGAACATCTCCGAAAAATTGTTGAATGCTATGTCGATGACTTGGTGGTGAAAAGTCGTAACAAAGACAATCATATCAAAGATCTAAGGATAATGTTCGACCTCATGCAAACTCACCAATTAAAAATGAATCCCACCAAGTCTTTTCTTGGAATGTCCAGTGGTAAGTTTTTGGGATTTGTCGTCACTACGACGGGTATCCGCATTGACCCTGACAAAGTAAAAGCAATACATGAGCTGCAACCCCCAAGAAATCTCAAGGAACTCCGAGGATTACAGGGGCGGTTGGCCTATATACGTCGGTTCATCTCAAATCTATTTGGGAAATGTCAGCCATTTTCCAAACTCACCAAGAAAGGTGTATCCTTCGTCTGGGATGACGCTTGTCAAAAGTCATTCGAGGATATTAAAGCATATTTAGCGAATCCTCCCGTCCTTGTGGCACCGAAGTTAGGTAAGACGTTCTTAATTTATATTAAAGCGATGAACCACTCGTTAAGTGCTTTACTTACGCAAGACGATGACAACGGTCATGAGCATGCCATTTATTACTTGAGTCAAACTTTGGTTGGTGCTGAGTCTCGATATCCAATGATTGAGAAAGAATTCCTCGCTCTAGTATTCTCTATCCAAAAGATGTGGCATTACATGGTAGGACAAACGATTTATGTTATTTCTAACGTTAATCCGATCCGAGTATTTATGACACAGCTAGCCTCTATGAATTGGAGACTAGCAAAGTAGGCCCTACTCCTGTCTTAATACGATTTGCACTTCAAACAACAGAAGTCGGTCAAAGGACAAGCGATTTGTGATCTTCTAGCGGCTAACCCCATAGCGGATACAGCTGAGTTGTATGATGATTTGCCCGACGAAGCTCACGAAGTCAATACTACATATCATCAACATGTATGGCAGCTATATTTTGATGGAGCTTCCCAAGCAACCAATACAGCAAGCGCTCCCGGTAACTCTAGAATCTCCGCAGGAGTTGGAGTTGTCCTAGTTTCTCTGGAAAAACATGTAATACCTCGAGCATACTCATTGATAAAAAAGTGTTCGAATAATATAGCCGAATATAACGCACTACTTATCAAACTTAGCTTCGCCAAAGAGCTGGGGTCGAATATCTCGAGGCTTTTGGTGATTCTCAACTAATAGTCAACCAAATCCGAGGAGAATACGAAGTTAGGAATCAAGACTTAGTACCGTACCACAAGGCGGCCATCGAAATAGCAAGCTCATTTGAATAATTCTTCATTGAGTATATTCCGCACCTTCAGAATGCATACGCAGATGCATTGGCAGCATTATCGATATCTTTGGCACAACCTCCTGACTCTGAACAATCCATTACCATCAAAACCCATCAACTGTTTGTGTCGGATTGCGACATTAACGTTAAGCGTATATGTCTACGATTGATCTCGAACCCCGAGACTAGAGATTTCCTATAATTGACTATGTGGTGCATGGTATTTTGCCACAGGAAGTAAAAGAAAGGGACTCAGTTCGAAGAAGAGCTCCGAAATTCTACTACAATTCAACAACCCATACACTATATCGTCGTGCATACGATGGGTTATTACTCTGATGCCTCTCAACCAGGGAGGCAGAAGAGGCTCTCAAAGAAGCTCATGACGGAATCTGCGGTGCACATCAACCCGGTCCTAAGCATTGTGATCAACTCAGAAGAATGGGTTATTATTGGCCAACCATGGTCAAAGACGCGGTTGATTACGCTCGACGGTGCCATGCATGTCACATACACGCAAATTACATGCACCAACCGCTGGAACACCTCCACCCCTCGGCTACTTCATGGCCATTTGAGACTTGGGGAATGGACATCGTCAGTCCTATCTTCCCACCATCAGTTAAAGGTGACTGCTTCATTTTGGCGATCACCGAATACTTTTTGAAATGGACCGAAGCAGTCCCACTCAAAGAAGTAAAGATAAGCGATGTCGTCAAATTTATCAAACACCACATCATCTATCGATATGGCATTCCAAGATGAATTATACACGACAACGGTCCTCAGTTTGTGAGCAACGCTTTCATTAAATTTTGCGAAAAGTTCAGAATCGAAGATGTCTCTTCTACAGCATATAATCCTACGACAAACGGATTAGCTGAGGCATTCAACAAGACAATCATAAAGATTTTGTCAAAACTCGTGAAAACTAATAAGCGAGACTGGGATGACAAACTCGGTGAAGCCCTTTAGGCATATCGTACCACAGTCCGTACGCCTACCGGGGCCACTCTGTATTCACTAGTATATGGATGCGAGGCTATTCTTCCTTTAGAAATTCAGATTCCATCCCTTCGTATCGCTCTCGCAACAGAGATGATGATAGAAGAACAACACCAGAAACGTCTTGAAGAACTTGACATGCTAGACGAAAAGCGCCTGCAGGCTCAACAACAAATTAAGTTTTATCAAGTCAGAATCTCTCGTGCTTTTGACAAGAAAGTTAAGCAACGAAGCTTCAAGGAAGGAGACTTGGTTCTCGCCGTCAGGCATCCTATGATACTCAATTCCAAGAAAAAAAGGCAAATTACAACCCAAATGGGAAGGACCATTTGTGATAGAGACAGTCTACTCAAACGGTGCATATCGCCTAATCACCAAAGACGGTGATAAGATCATGCCAATAAATGACAAGTTTATGAAAAAGTAATATCCTTAGTACGCTCAGTATAGATTTTTAAACGGGAAGTTCCTGGAGAATACCATATATGATATTCTTAAGGATAACCCAAAATTAACCGGTTGTTCTAAATAAAGACCCGTCATCTGAACAGTTCATGCCTGGTCATATAGAACTCCCACTGAAATTTTCCGAGTACTCTCTTGCTGAGATGAGATTTGATCACTCTTTAGGATCAATCTTCCCTCACAAAAGAGTTCTCACCGTCCTTCACTATCAGATTAGTTTATGGCGAGCCTAGCGAAGTTCTCTGGGCCAAGTCTGGCCAAACTTCAACTATGGTTTGTAGCCCCACACCCACTTTCATTCGGTCAAACCTTTTTACAGTTAGGACCACAACCAAAATCTCCTCTCGATTCCTTTCATGAACGAGAGGCCCACTTTCAAATCAATTTCCCTTTCATTCCTTTCGAACGACCAAACCTATAAAAGTTAGGGTCATCTCAACACCCCGTTTTGGTCAAAACTGTCAAATGACTATGGTCAGAATTAGGATTCCTTTCGATAAACGAAAACGTTTCACTCCTTTCTCTCCAGCCAAACCTATAAAAGTTAGGCCTGGACTCCGAATTTCATCTTGAAAAACAAGAAGACTTATTTCTGGATCAGATAACCAATACTATAAAAGTTAAGGTTAAATAAATCCTCACAATTCTCAGGGTGGAGATCTCATTCTTAGTTTCATCTCACAGATTCTTGAAGTGGAGATCCCACTTTAAGTTTCTTCTACAACCAATGATAGAATATAAAATTCTTCCTCTTTGGTATCGAGTTCACTTCTCCCTTAAAAGAAGGACTGAAGATAAAATATAAAATGCATCATCTTCAGTATTAGGTTCGTCTTTGTCCTGTAAAAAGACACTACATTCTAATAACTTTGTAATCCATACCTTACAAGTATGGGAAATTTTATCTCGAAACCTAAGTAGAGATAAGTCAGCGTCTAATACGCGCTGCCGGTTAGTCTCTTACCGTAAGAAAGACGAAGTCTGCGTATTCAAATTCGTAGCATTGATTCTAAAGGAGTTCATTCCTTTAGCATAATGTTACTTGTGAAACGGATCTAGATAATTCACAAGCTAGCCCGATTCAAACGGTAATCGGTAAAGACATGTCAAATCCGTTGATGGCTGAGGATTTACCAAAAATCCTATAAGTATTATGGTTGACTATTCTAAACAGAATGAGAAATCATAATAAGAATTAAAATAAACTGAACAAAATACGCGTATCACTAACAAAAACAAGTGTTCATATACAACAGCTGCAGTCACTTTACATTGAACTTATGACTAACAATTTGCTGCTCTAGTTTGGTTAACTCCTCAGCATAAGTACGTTCAAGCTCACGCTGCAGCTCCACCTTAAAAGATTCCTCAGAAGCAGATAGGAGTTGGGCAGCTTCTTCCTCCATTTTGGCTAACCTTTCCCTCGAGAGTGCCACTTTGCTGGACATCACGGCTTTGCTATGCTCCTCTCCAGCCTTGGTCACCTCCAAAATAGCTCTTCGTTGTTTTGCCTCCGTTAGTTTTTGTTCAAGCTCTTCTATTTCAACATCAACGGAGGCTAATGACGAGTCGATTTCACGTAAATGAGCCAATCTTTCGGAAAGAACTTCCTCCGCTTGGTCAACACGTTTTCTCTGCGCATGAATCCTAAGCCCAACGGATGCTTGAGATTCACGCTATGTCTGCAGACGAGCCTCCATTCACGCAGCAACATAGCCAGAAGCACCAACAGATTGGAGCTCTTGTAGTTTCACAAATTTGTGCTCTAATCGATTCATATCGTAAATCAAAGCGTCAGCTATATCGAGAGAGCCAGTGTCCTTTATTAAGACTATTTTGCGCTCAAGGACCGGCCGGAAGTGGCTGAAAGGGATCCTCTTCTCCAGGAGTTTGTCGATTAATGACTCCATAAAATTAAAGAAATTCCTGATTTCCAAGCAAAGGAGGAGCTTATCCGGGTCGTCATCAGATAATAAAGTATCAACGGCCTCGCGAAGTTGAGACGATAATCCTGCAGCAACAAAAGAAAAAGGAAGCACAAGATCATGAATATCCCATAATTATAAGTCAAAAAAAATAAAAAAAGATATCGCGCGGGATTTACCAGTCCCCGAAGAGCTTTCTCCAACCGAAAACACCACACCCGTTTCTGGTCGCTCAACTTCATGTGTCGTAGGAAGCGTTACGGGTGTAGTAACCATTGAAGCACCAACTTCTTCAGTTGGTCTCATGGCCTGTTCAGTCGAACTCCCGCTAATAGTTGTAGCAGGTAGTTGGCATTCCCAAAGAAACTGGGAGTTGTTGCTGGAAGCCTGATGACCGAGCGTCAATAACAACCCCAGCCAAAAGCAAGAAATCGAGACCCTCAGATTCACCAGACTTTCCGTTAGGAATAGTTATATCAGTCTTAATGACTGGTCCTACGATTAGAACCCTCTGATGATTTAATGAAAGATCACGAGTAAATAAGTGAAACATGGGAATAAGAACCGTACTTGCAGGTGAATCAGCTGTGATTATTGGATCGGCGGCCTCGTATTAGGCTTGTTCATGCAACATATCATCGAGCAGCATATCCTCCAAGGCCGACACTGATCAAGCGAGGCTGCACCTTCCTCTTCAAAGGATGCGCCTCGCGAAACCCCCTCATGACCTTGACCCTCTGTTATCGCATCTACAAGAAAGTTCAAGAGTCAAATTATTTTGACTCACCAGACTTACAACAAAAAGTCAAATAAGATTCACCTTCAACTGTGACGGTAGATTCCTGCACCCTATTGCTTCGATCCACCTCTTGCAGCTTTTCTAACAGAGTAAGAAGTATAGAAACAGTTAGCGGGGATACGAATTCTCCATCGTTCAGTTCCCGCCACCTGAAAGATGCGCTACTGGTTTTAAGTATAGCAGGACTCTCAGCCTGTTCAGTTAAGTCAGGTTCAACATCGTGACCCACGCCAGTCTCATCCGGGATACTTGTCTCAGCATCTACGGGCTTCTCGAGCCTGATTCCAAAAGTTAGTTCCGAGAAGTCAAGATCAGGGGAGGAGGTGTCAAAGATAAAGTCGCTCGCAAAATCTTTTTCTGCTAAGTGTGAAATTGTTTAAGTTCAAAAGCTCAACATATACTGGAAGAAATTATACAAAGAAGTACTCACCCCTTTCAGCCGTCAGTCCTTGATTCGCCGGTCCCATTTCAGAGTTGCCCCGTCGCTTAGAAGCCAGCTTCTTACGCTTAGCCGGACGTTCCTCCTCTGGATCAACAGGCCTCTCCTCGAAAAACTTATAACGCAATTCGTGCCTTGGAGTGACCTGAGTTGCAGGTCGGGACCGCGTCCGATGAATAAGGCTGGGCTCTTCTCTCTCCTCTTCAGAAGCTGCACCTGGGATTTCAACCGACATCTTATTAGGATAAGTGAACAAGACTTGCATCTTTGGCTTCTTTAGAGGAGGCGAAGATTTGGACAGTCAAAACCGACGAGTTCTTTCAGTAATTGCTAATTCAAATAATTCTAAGGAGAGGGGGTCTGACACACTTGTTTCCAGCTCCTCTTCCTTGCCATCGCCTCCAATCTCCGCACTACCCCTAGCATAAGGTTCTGTAGTTTCTCTATCAGGGGGAAAAGTAGACTCCCTCGGTGATATACGACTAGAAGGACCCGTTGGTTCCCTCCTCCTCTTTTCGAGCTCGGATTCATGGACCCTTCGAGTACCAACCCAAGAAGCTTCTTCGTCGGTTGACTCGGTGATCAATTGAACTGGTATCTGTTCATTGGCCGCCAAGAGCCACCGGCACTGTAGAAAAGTCAGCTCCAACTTACGCTCGACACCGGGAATGTTGAACTTGACACTGGTACAACCAGTGATGTTCCAAAGCCATGCTTGAGCCCCATCTACTAAGCCCCCACGAGTCTGGAGCTATCGGTTCGGGTTCACGATATAAATCTGATCATAGCCAAACTGATGGGTGAACCGACATGGCAAGTAGGGTTCTATGTAGCAATGGTTTTGTACGCGGAAGATCACATAGCCCGACCGGATATTAACTAGCCAATCGAAGCAGCCAGAATCGAGGGAAGTCCGACCCGTGCTCGGCTTCTCTATATCTATCAATGAGTCGCCGTATTGGCCTGAAAATCGTGGGAAGCAAGTAGGGAAGACCCAACACTTGTGATTCTGGAATTGCTTCCTGACCTCTGCAAAACCTCGTCCCTTCCATTTGTAATTCTCTATTATTTGAAGAAAAGGAAGAGAGGGATCCACAAAAGTTGGGGCCGACATCATATCCGAGCGATGAAGCACTAACTAAGCCATTAGATAAGTGTAGGGGAGTTCTACCTTCGTGAGAGGAATCTGAGCTGGTGGTGAATTCCCCCTCTGAGTGAATGCGGTTACGATCTGTCAAAGCCCTCTATGAATACCAGCAGTCATTGCCGAAAAAAGACATAGGTTTTTCCGATGAGCAAGTAGAACCGCGGGAAACAAAACTTCTAAGGGAAGTGCGTCAGAAGATTGGTATGGCACTACGCATTTTTTCAGCCAGATAGCTAGGTACCCAGCAAGTAATGTCATAGGCCGGATTGGTTTTACTCCTTGCCACAAGAATGTCTGAAACTTGGTTCCAACAGCAAAGCCATCCTCAATACCAGCTGTGGTGTAGGACTGAGCATTCGACTTCTTGATCAGCTCATTCACTTCGGAGGTGGTTAGCAGCGATAACTCGCAAATTGTTTCATCCAGAACGCTGTTCGTGTTCTTGAATAGATAATCCGTGAACTTCTTCAAAATAATTTGCGGTCGCGGCTTCTTTGATAATGGATCAGCACCCACCAGAGCTATATGGTAGTGGCAGGTGAGATCCCAGAAAGTATTGTAGCGGTTGGGTGTTCGTGACTTCAATTGCTGCAGCACTCTGTTAGAAGGAAAATGTTCTTGATAAATCATATTTCCCATTGGAAGACCGGAGACCTTATGCATTTCATACAATGCCAATCCCAATTCTCCATGCTTTGTCAGAAATGTGTTGGTGTCGGGATTGTAGAGTTCCAATAGCGCCAAAAAGTGAGGGACACTAATGGTTAATCCGCAAGTGGTGGCGTGGACAGCTGCATATAGGCCATTAGCCTTCAAATCCTCACCAAACCGGTCCAAGATATAGTTGCTCAAACAAGTCCACCATAGCTTATCCGATGAATGTACCCATCCATAACATCGATGACCGGTGGCTGGCATTTCTCGACCCACAGCTGCGAGCCGATTCTTCACAGTGTTGGCAATAGTAAAGATCTCACCTTTGAGTGGATCATTCAACCCTGTGATCCCCGGATACAACCCCGTTATCTGGTTCCGATTACTAGAGCCGGGAACTGTGCTGTGGGTGATATAGCCACAATGAATGCGCTCGTGTTCTTCTGTTAGCCTCCATGACATTTCCCGCGGAACGGCTTGACACTGAAGCTCTGTAAGGGAACGGTGACGAGGGATCGGAGGAAGATATAAATGGCCACCGTCATCATGGTGTATCCATTCCTCCATTCCAAGAAATACAGTAGCAGGATCTTCTATAGAGTCACCAAATAAGTAGTCCGGCTTCCTCAACGGATGCGTAGAACTTGGGTCCTTCACTAATGGCGCGTCCGTGATGAGTTGCCTTAAACTATGGCACCCTCCTTTTCATATTAATTGCGGAAGTTCTTCCGGTACATCCAGAACAAACTGAGGAGTTACCGGAATGGGGATCGGTTCATCAGTAGAGGTATAAGCCTCACTACAGCGGCCTTCCACCGAATGGGCACCAAACTCCCTCGAGAGAAATTCAACTGGGGTAAAACAATAGGTAATTATCAGATACAGTTATAAATGCCTATGTTAAAACAGTATAGTCGTCGAACTCGCCTAACAAATTATGAGATAGAGTCACGGTCTTATAAGTGGTGAGACGATCTTAATTATGTCACACACACGCAAACGACAAAGAATATTAACGTGTGAACAACACGGTGATATACCCGAGTCTGTGTGATATGACACAACATGAGATCGCTCCATATTGCCTTAAAACATGTCTTGACCAAGTAAAATACGTCTTGTGAAGCGTTCACCCTCACGAAGGAGGATGGCGGCTCTTCTCAATTGCTTCACAAAGGAGAGCAAAGCGAGGATATTATACCAAGTACATATTCACAATGGATTAATTCGGCGAGATGATTAAGAGCAGCACTATACACACGAAGTATGAGATATATTGTCACACGAACAACGCGACAATATACCTATCCTTCGGAGTATAGTACAACAGGAAATCACCCCAAGTTAATTCAGTCATGTCTTGACCAAGCAAAACATGACTTGTGAAGTGTCCACCCCCACGAAGGAGGGCGGCGGCTCTTCCCAATTGCCTCACCAAGGAGAACAAAGCGGTGATGCAATATGCAATGTGATATCTCAATATTTAACTCGTGAATAAAAGAAGAGACGATGATATACCTGTGCAGCTGAACGGTGCCGGTTCGGGCGATTGAGTCACCGAACAGCCTCGAACAACGCGAGATCTCTTGGGTGACATATCTGCAGAGAGAATTAACAAGTCAATTACGACAAAAATTGAGAAGTATCAGTTTAGTGCAAAAAAAAATTATGCTCCGATCAAACTTAAATAATGGGCTTGGTGCAGATTCAGTTTCAACCCACAATAGGTCGTGCAACAAATTAAGCCAGAATTTTAGGATTTCGGCCAAAGTCATCTACGTGACCAACAATAAAGCACGACGTGCCTACAAATCAGGCTATTGTGTACGCTAAAAGCCCAATATGGCGGTTATCGCGCACGACTAAAAAGTTCGGTTATCGCGCACGATTAAAAGTTCAAAACCAAATTGTTGAACAAAAGGGTTGTTTGTGGAAAAATTTGAAGTAAAAAGAAATGAAGGAAAATTGATTTGTATTCCTTTAATCTCAGTTACAATTGGATTTCCTGATTACAAAAGAGAAGAGAATAAATTTAATTCTCCCTTTGTTTAATTCTGGGTTCTTCACGGTGGCGATGGAGTGCATTCCTCGAATGCTCGCGTCGAGTTTGCTCTCCGTTGACGATCTGAATGCCTTGATTCACTGGAACGTGGTCTTCTCCTCACGATTTGATGTTGTGGAGAACTCTGAACGAGTTTGAAACTCTATGAAAGAGTTGATTTAACCGAAATCGGTCTATAAGACGAGTTTGAAACTCTATGAAAGAGTTGATTTAACCGAAATCGGTCTATAAGCCAAGGATGAAGAAAACTTCTGTTGCTGATCTCCAAAGCTCCAGAAATTCCCCCCAAAGATCTCTTCTTTGCTGCCAAAAAGAAGGATGAAAGATCCAGCCCCTCAACTAAGCTGATTTCTTAGTTATTTATAAGGGATTAAGGGGTATAACCGCCCCCTTAATTTGCTTCTAAGTGGGGCTAATGGGATGTAACCACCCCTTAAATCACTCCTGAGTGGAGTTGTGATCCCCTCAGATCGTGGAAAACGGTTTTAAAACTGTTCAGCTTGTGTTTGAACGAGTCAAACGCAAAATCCGCATTCTGACATGAATTCTGCGTTCAAACGCAGTGTCTGGAAGCTCAGACGCAGCAATTTGGAAGCTGTGTTGGCAGCATTGGAAGCTGCTCGTGAGCTACGTTTGCAGCGATTTGGAAGCTACGTTGGTAGCATTGGAAGCTGCGTTGGTAGCGGATGGAAGCTGCGTTGGTAGCGGATGAAAGCTGCGTTGGCAGCGGTCAAAGGCTGCGTTTGCGGCCGAACATGAGCTGCGTTAACAGCTAGATTTGAGCTGCGTTTGCAGCGTTTGGAGCTGAATGTGAGGTGCGTCTTGCTGCTGGTACGCGGAGAGGACTTCCACATCTTGATTTGAAGAGACCGTCGATTTGTAGTCTCTTTCTGTCAAAGCGTTACAAAGATCGTTATTTTGTAATCTTTGCTTTAGCTCTTTGATATGTGAGAGTCGTCAGATTATAACTCCCGATGTTGATTGTGAAGGCTGTTGATTAGAGCTTTCATCAGTTGTTATGAAGGTCATCAGATTGTAACCTTCATCGATCTACGTGAAAGTCTTCAAATTGTAGTCTTCTGGAAGTCGTCGAATTGTAACTTCCATCATCGGTGTTTGATGGGGATCAGCTATCTGCAGTGATTTTTAGACAGCCTACAAGGGTCAACACAAACTAAACCTCTCATACACATGGTCAAACAAGATAGCTCGCCGGGCTTACAAATTTGATTCTCGTGCGCGATTAAAAGCCTAAGGAGCGCAAGCCTACGCTCAGCCTAAATTTGTGCATACAAGGGTTTTGCCATAATGACAAATCTCAACCAAGGGTGTACACAACCGAACATCCTAATATACAAGTCAAGTGGTGTATATACATTCTACGAGTTATGGAGAGTTTCAACAACCAAGTGAAGGGTTCGGTTCAAGCTTTAAACGCAGATTGATTAGCCCAAGTCCCATTCTCAACCAAGGCAAACTCAAGGACGGGAACCAAAAGATCAGAACCAACACAAAGGCAAGGTTCGAGCATATGTCTGAAGGTTAAGAAACAAGAAAACCAAGAATTGTGGTTCAAGTAGGCAACCAGACAACAATTCCTTCAGGTCTGAGAGTCGGAATCAAACCAAGAACAAGTTTCGGCCAACTCTCAACCAGTCATAAACTTTCCGACCATCATTCAAGAACCCCAAATCAAGCATTAATTTCGGCCACACAACTGAAATATCAAAGCAGCTAGGGTTTCGGCTATACTCTTAAAACCAAAGTTCAATTGTTAAATGGACTCGAATTAAAGTTCTGGGGACTGAAGCATACCTGAGATCCGATCAAGAACAGGGACAGCAAACACACGTCGCGAATGCTCTTCAAGATCCAAACAAAAAACCCTAAATCCCCAAATTGAAGCCTCAAGACCCGAGATAAAGCTCTAGCTCCCAAATCGAATGAAGAAAACTTGGAGAAGTTGAGGGGTTTAAAAAAGAAAAGAGGAGGGAAGCGATCAGTTTTTGAACGGAAGAAGTGTCGAAATGAAGACAGGAAGAGGAAGAGATCGATTTTATAAGCCCTAAACCGAACCCAAAGTGGACTGAACCGAACCAAACCGCCCAAATAAGACCTGAGCCAGCGTTTACTGGCCCGCACGCATGCGAGCCATCATTTTACTGGCTCACATGCATAGCGAGCCCACCTATTTACTGGTGCCATGTATGCGAGCGCATCATTTACGTAGACTGCGCACGCATGCGAAGCGCACCACTTACTGACATCGCATTGCGTGGCAAGCCATTGGGCCAATTTATGAATATTCTGACTCATTTTCGAGTATTTTCGACATATATAGTACCCGTATTCGTACTCCAATGGGTATACGAGTTTAAACTGTTTCTCACCCTCGACGAGAAGTTTCTGGAGAATACCGTGTGGAATATTCTTAAGGATAACCCGGCGACCTCCGATGGGTATATGAGGCTAAACCAATTCCCGAAACTCCTAAGAGTATACGAGTATAAACTGGTCCTCTCAGCTCAAATGCCTTTAGAGCCTAAACTGTGTAGACTCCAGTTGACATATGAGTATAAACTATGCCTGTGGTTTACGCCTGTCAACGCGTCGTCAAAATTCGCCAAAATAAGGATTAAGGAACGAATTCCTGACAAAGAAAGTTAGTTAAATGTCAAATCAATGAGATCAATCAACATATGAGTTTCAATCCGAGACTTTGACAGCGGTCAGACGATAAACGCAGAACCGTAAGAACTTCATCTATTCGACAAATGCTGAGTAGATTGAAGATTGAAGGAGTCAAGAGCTGAAGCTAATTACAGGTCCTTTTACACCGACTGAAGGTTGGGCCTATCACATCCAAAGTATTTTAGGCTCTTCTATAAAAGAAACGAGACTGAAACACTTTGAAGGGGGTATCTGTAGGCATTAAAAATTATCTATAACTTCCCCAAACACAGTTCAAGATAATGAGAAGACGATAAACGTTATTATCTAAGTCAAAGGAATTTATCCAACACTAGTAACTATACGAAATGGATCAATAAAATGTGCAAGTCAGCAAAACGATGAACCGTATGCAAAACGAGCGAACTAGAGGAGTCACAAATCGCTAAAATATCAAAAAGATGAACGAAACACCACTCGGAGGCTTGCGTAAGCGCGAGTCATCAAATAGTGGCTCGCACCTATGCGAGCAACCAAATGGTGGCTCGCACCCATGCGAGCCACCAAATGGTGACTCGCACAGTCCCGAGCCACCACGACTCTTTTTGACTCCCAAACCTCCCAAAACGCGGATTTTAATGATTTTTAAGGATTCTTTCATCCCAGGACCTCCCCAACTATTTTGAGGTTATCCCTAAATACGTTTAGGCAGCTGTTAACTACAGATAACGTTTAAACACGAATTTTTATTCAAAAGGACGTCTCCAAAGGCCTATAAATAGAAGCCTAGGGTCTTCTTTAAAGAGGATCTGAAGTTGAGAAGGCGAGGTGCTGTCAAATTGTCCAGCTAACCACAAATTTCAGAGGAGAATCATCAGATCTTGGCGAACACTTTCATAAAGAAAGTCCTTCGAAAAGTTTGTGATTCTTTCCCCTTCTTTCCTCCGGATTAAACCGTGTTTTAATCTCGAGAAGAGCCACAATCTCGCTTGGTCGTGATTGTCACTTCCGTAATTGTTTCCTTTGTGATACAAGAGCGTAATTATATTGTCTATCGGGTTTGATCTGCGGTGATCCACGGACTAACGCATCCCCAGCACAGGCAAAGATCCCATGCAAAGCAGCGGGAGATAAACTACTGATGTGTTTTGTTTGATAAAGTTGTAATCTTTATTTTTCATTATAAGAGGATCTTATAAAAAGATCAACTTTTCTTTCAGTTTGAACTTGTAATCGATAAACAGTGTAACAGGTTTGAAAGCAATGGAAAAGGTAACTTTTGACAGAAACAGCTGTGGGAAACCCTTTGCTTCCACATTGGTCGTTAGAACTTCTAGAAGTTTGTCCACATCATGTTTAATATTCACAAGATCCTCTTCCTCCTGTGCTTCCAACCCCTCTACAACTTTGCCTAGAACCTGACTATTATCTGCACCTTTGTTATCTACAATAACATTTTCATGTTCAACATGATCCACTTCCCTATCCACATGTTCCTCCTCCATATATACATTATCCTCAGCCTTACTATCTACATTCGCGTCAACCATACTATCTACATTCTCCCCTTCTCTATCAACATGCTCCTCCAAGTTATCTGGATTCTCCTCCTCCTTATCTATGATATCCTCCTCCTTATCGACACCATCAGCAGGATGCTCATCAAAACCTTTGTTATCTATAATAAAATTTTCATGTTCAATATGCTCCTCTTTCTTATCTACATGTTCAACCTCGAGATCTACACTATCCTCAACCTTACTATCTACATTTAGGTCAGCCTTACTATCTACATTCTCCCCTTCTGCAATAACATGCTCCTCTTCTATAACCTTGTCGTTAACAGGATGCTTCATATCCTCTTCAACAATCTTATATACATGTTCTTGCATGGTGGGGTCTTCCTTATATACACTGCTTGTTTTGGACTTCTGTTCCTCTTGAGCTACCTGTCGCTTCTTCCTCATTTCATTTGAAATTTTATGTTTAATATTCACCTTCAGCACCACCGGGTCTATAACCTCATCATGTCTTCCAAATTTTTCAATTATCATGTTTAGCCTGTTTAGCTTGTTTATCTCCATCATGAATTCTTTATAATATGTACTCGCTTTGTAGCAACTAGTAGTCGTTTGAGAAATTTAGCAGAATTTCTCCAAAATGTAAGTTGTTGCTCAATGGGAAGAACATTGATCTCCTCTTCATCGTCGAAAGCAACGTCAATATGCTTTGCCATTATCTGTTATTAATAAGAGATTATAATTTAAAGTAGGATTGCACACAATTAGGATATTGTTTGTAGTTGGTGTGAAATGAGTACGACTTAACATAACAGGATACTTACGTAGCCTATTGAGAAGTTCTTAGTAGTTTCCTCCTGGATAGCCTTCCTCTTTGACTGACGCTTATGATGCACAACTTCACCCCTTTGTACAGCGGGAAGTGCATGAACATGACCTGGAGAAGAGACCTCCACAATAGGGCTATGGACAAAAGTTATTGACGCTGACTTAGCCTTTTTCGTAATTGTCTCCACCCTCATAGATGGGACTTTCGCATCCTCTGGTACCCAATTTGTCATTGGAGGTCTGGAGCAGTCTACGAGGACATATTTCTTTATGCCGGTCATCTCATAGTACCAAAGCTGTAGCAAATATATTTAGCATTTAGAATAATACTAGACTACACTAAAGAGAGTAAACTATGGGTGCAACTAGAACTAACATGGTAGAAATATGTTAGAACAAACATAAACTATGTTAGAACCATCATGAGCCCAGGTAGAACTAACATGTCCTATGTTAGGACTAACATGGGTGCAGCTAGAACTAACATGGTATATCTTAAAACTAACAAGGCATAAATTATAACTCACACGACACAAATTAGAACTAACAAAATTTGCGATAGAACTAACATGGTGTAGATTAGAGCTAACATGGCATAATTAGAACTCACACGACACAAATTAGCGATAGAACTAACATGGTGTAGATTAGAGCTAACATGGCATAATTAGAACTCACACGACACAAATTAGAACTAGAATGAACCAAGGATTAGAGCTAACATGGCATAATTAGAACTCACACGACACAAATTAGAACTAGAATGAACCAAGATAAGTCAAATATGGAACTTACACACAATAGTGTCATGTAACCTGGGACATATGTGACCCCTCACTTCTCCTTTCCTCCCAAAGCAACTCCAATGTCTCTGATAATTTCATCATAAAAAACTGGGTCTATGCAACAGAATTGACCCTCTCAATGTTGTCCAGGTACTTGAGTAAGGATCTAGGGATACCTTCCCCGCCTCTGGGGCTCCATATCATAGAGCATTGGTACAGGATTTGTAGCAGAACAAAATCCTGGATATCCCTCTTTTCTGTAGATTCCACTAGCCTTTCCAGATGCCCTTCGAGGTGTTTACGTTGGGTGGTTTCTGCTTTTTTTAACTTCTTAACCTCTTCAGAAATAAAAAGATTAACGAAGTATTCCATCCATATTCTGCTTCTTGAGTCCTGATTGATACTTATGACTTCACCATAAATTGGGAAATAAGTATGGTTATGGACCCATTGCAAATCAAATTTAACATTTTCCACACACCCACTTTTTGAATCAAGTATAAAAAATGTGTCATTATCTCTGTCAAAATAGCTCAGCAGCAGTTCAAGTGTGGGCCGATCAGGCGCAGGAGCCCTAAATAAAGTATAGTGCTCAAATATAGAACCACTGTATGCATCCCTATGCCACAGACGAATCTTCGGGGTAATTCGCTTCATGAATTCCCTATAGGCCCCGATATTAGCGGTTAACCTTAGTGATACGGCCGCACTTGTAAGAGTAACTTTTTCCTGCAAAAATATTTCGAATTTGTAAGTTCAATAAGACCTATGAACTCATAATAGACCTAACACTAACGGGAATATAATAGAACTAACGCGTACTGTTATAGAACTAACATTGGACTCAATCCATATTCTGCTTCTTGAGTCCTGATTGATACTTATGACTTCACCATAAATTGGGAAATAAGTATGGTTATGGACCCATTGCAAATCAAATTTAACATTTTCCACACACCCACTTTTTGAATCAAGTATAAAAAATGTGTCATTATCTCTGTCAAAATAGCTCAGCAGCAGTTCAAGTGTGGGCCGATCAGGCGCAGGAGCCCTAAATAAAGTATAGTGCTCAAATATAGAACCACTGTATGCATCCCTATGCCACAGACGAATCTTCGGGGTAATTCGCTTCATGAATTCCCAATAGGCCCCGATATTGACGGTTAACCTTAGTGATACGGCCGCACCTGTAAGAGTAACTTTTTCCCTGCAAAAATATTTCGAATTTGTAAGTTCAATAAGACCTATGAACTCATAATAGACCTAACACTAACGGGAATATAATAGAACTAACGCGTACTGTTATAGAACTAACATTGGACTCAATCTAGAACTAACATTAGACTCAAACTAGAAATAACATTGGACTCAAACTAGAACTCATGTGGACTCAGACTAGAACTAACAATACTGTGGGAAAACCTAGCATTGTTTAAGATGAGCTGAAATTAGGGAAAATTAGGTCGAGTTCACAAATATTGGATAACATAGCACTTACTGTTTTTTTGGGGGGGTTCGTTGGTACGACGAGCTAATGCTGTTCTTCTTTTTCGGGCTCACCATTTTATTGCCTGCTTCTGCATTTCCATAAGGGTTAGAGTAGCTTCCTCCGCACTGCCAACCACAGATGAACCGTCTTTGCCCACCGACTCGTCTCGTTGAACGACCTCGTAGTCGTTAACGGATCCTTCAATGGACGATATTTTTCTGGTGAAAACCCTAGAACTACTGAAATCCAAACAGAAATTAGAAAGATGAAGAGTTTTTGAGGATCCTAAGCGGTGGAAGAGAGAGAAAGAAAGGAAGGGTACTTGAATAGGGCTGCGGCGTATTAACCGAGTTCAGTCCCATCAGAGGGGCACGATCATAACTTCCGTTGGGCCTTAATAGAAAAAGGTCTTTTCGGAGCCTCATCGCAAATACTGTGCGTATTTGGGGCTTATCCGCGTGGGGAAAAATACAAGGGGCCTCATCACATAAAGTTTCTGCTTTTGGCGTCTGGACACATTTTTCCCAAAAAAGAAAGAGGTTTTTATTTTTAGGCTCAATTGTTTACTCTAGTTTATCTATAAACCCAATAACTTTTGCTTGTATCTTTAAACCCAATCAGCTTTTTCTATTTGTCTTTAAACCCAACTTCCAAAATACAATAGGCAGAGCATCTTGTATTTATACATAAACATGGTAAAAACCCAAAATACCCCTTTCAACACCCCCACTTGAACTAGTACTTCTCTCTCCTCTTCTTTCCCATTCTCATGTCTCAGCCTAAATCGAAAAACCCCAAATTTAAAAAGAAATCCCTCATCTTCTTCTCCGTCTTGTCTCTGCGCCCTAACTGAGAAAAAAATCCCTCCTCTTCTTCCCCGTTCTCATCTCTCATCAATCCCTCTTCTCTGCCTTTGTCTCTGTCTCGTCTTTGAGCCCTAACCGAGGGAAAATCCCCATTGTGACCAAAATTTGCCCCCAATTAGACCCCTAACCCATAATCTTCCTTCTTTCCCTCAATTGATCCAATGCGTGACTGTCGCTACCTCCTCTGTCTAGTAGTTCGAGTGACTGGCATCAGTAACTTCTCTAATAGTTCTTCACCTTACAGCTACTGTCGCCTCCTCCTATGGTTCGCCTACCTGCCGTCACCTCCTCCAACGCCTCTCCTAACCACCGACCGCCGCCTTCTCTAGTGTCTTTCCTATCAGTAGAGGTAATAAATATCTTAATTTTCTTCGTTTCAGCATTCTATTGTAAATTAAAATGCTTTATAGCACGAATATATCAACTTGAAATTGAACTTTTTAGTTGTCGGTAATAGATAGCATATTTTAGAATTCTGGAATTGAACTTTTTAGTTGCTGGTAATAGTTGGTGGCTTTATTTTGGTAATAGATGGCATATTTATTGGTTTGGTTGCTGGTCTTGGCTTGAAATTGAACTTTTTAGAATTTTGGGAATTTTTAGCCAGAATTTTTCAGCCAAAATTTGGTTGCTGGTCTTGGTCACTGGTCTTGGCTATAATTTCTCTCAAGTTCAGGTGGAACTTTTCATCCTGTTGGCTGTAAAATAATACGATTAGTCCGACAACTACATCTTCACCTAAGTTCAAGCGCTAGCAGTATAGCAAGTGAATTTTCTACAAGGACCAGTTATTCGTCGGCAAGATTTTGTAGATTGTTTTACAAAGAAGCTATTAGTGCCTGAATTGGTCTTGATGTTAGTTAGCTCAATTATATGGTGATACCAATTGGCACAATTGTAAATAATAATGACAACTGTAATATATTTAACTCATTTAGACAATTGATTAATTAATTGTCATGTATAAGATTATTTTGTTTGTTGTATAATCTTCAAAAAGGTTCATCTATGTTAGTTGTTATGTTCTTATATTATTGCACGTGCATGTATTTGATGTTAATGGTAGCTCATTTAGTAAAAAAAAGTATAACATTGATATAATATTAAAGTTGTCTTATATTTTATTTTGTTTACAGTAAACCTATGGCTATGGAAGTAGTTAGAATTCCATCCAATGTGGTCTACTTTCGGGAGATAATTCAAAATCGTATTTCATCTACATTGTAGGAGGATCATTGGACGGCCTTCGAGATACGCCATTTTATGGATATCTTGATGTTCCTAATGTTCCAATGCAGCCACTTCTAGTCGATTGTTTGTTAGAAGTATTTGATGTTGAAAAAAGTAATTTCGAAATTAGAGGAAAATGGACCTACTTTGGTGTTAAAGATATTGAGAGGATTACGGGTCTTCCGATGGGAGGATCTATAATAGATACGAGGTTCTATAGAAGTGATCGTGAGACAATCTACAAACTCGTGCTTTCATTTAGGACAAAGGCATAAATTGAGGAGAATAGGAAGCGTAGGACTAGAAGAGGAAAGAAAAAAAATTAATGAGGAAAAGAAGAAGGTTGTGTGTGTGTGCTAGATGAGATAGGATGGGTGAACTTATCGAGGAGATGACCGAGCGAAGAGATCCTATTTTGCCACAGATGCTTGTGGCTTTCATTATAGACTTTATATTATGCCCTCAAAGTAATTGGGGTTGTCATTTGTTTGCATTTAGATATGCTAAGAAATTGGATACTCTTAAGGAGTATAATTGGGTAGAAGTAGTATATAATGTGTTATGGGCTAAGATAAATAAGTCTAAGAAGACCATCACGAATACGTCCAAGGGAAATTGATCTAGAGGTGGTTATATGGGCTGTTTTGCCTCGGTTTTGGTAGTAAGTTAACATTTTATATATTTATGTTATTTTCCATTTTATATATTTATGTCATTTAGTCATATTTATTGTTGCGCTAAAAGTTTCATATTTTGACAGATTTTGTTTTATGAGCTTGTGAGGAAGTTAAGCCTTTGCGAATGAGCTGAATCCCTAAAATCCATCCTAAGCTTCTACAAGTGTCCAAAAACTTTATGGAGGAATGAAGTGCAAGATTTAGTTAGAGACTCGGCTAGTTTTAGGAAGTTTGATAATAACTCGAGGGATCTAAAATTTCAAGAGAGGATTACTGAAGCTGCCACTACAGAAGCTGCCGCTACAAAATTCAATGGAAAGGTATAATGGTTAGTTTAAATAAGTTCTTTGGGAACTAGTGTTACTTTTCCAAACTCCACTTATTAAGTAGACTAGGAAAATTAGTGTTACTTTTCCAATTATTATTCAGGATCAATTAGTTTTTTAATGTGTTTTTTACTAAAATGGAACTTATTGTTGGATGTTTGTGTTTTCTCTATGTTTTTGTTTAGTTGATTCAAGTCATGAGAACTAGTGTAACTTTTCCAAACTCCACTTATTAAGTAGACTAGGCAAATTAACCTAAATAGGAACATATCTTTGAATTGGTTGATATATACTTTTCCAAACTCCACTTATTAAGTAGACTAGTGCATGTTTCTTCATGGTGTTAGGCTCATTAACATGCTTTAGGTTTCTCAGAGTTTGAATATTATTCACAAAAGTTTCAAAAAACAAAATGTACAAAAACTACAATATGAAAGTATAGCATGATAATCTGAAAGTATAGCAGGATAATTTGAAAGTGTAACATGATAATATAAAAGTGTAGAGTGATAATCTGAAAGTATAGCGGGACAATCTAAAAGTATAGCATGATAATCTGAAGCGTATAATCGAGCGTCTCTGCATATTTTTATTCCATGTTAGTTAATAGCTCAATTACTTATACATTATAAACTTGTTTGACATGGGTAGCTTTTAGAAAATGATTTATATTTGATGTTCATCCATGAATTTAACAAGACTTAAGCTTATTTACATGTAGATAATCACTAAAGCTGATTTAGATAGGCTCATACATGATAAAAAAGTGGAATTAGACCTTCTCTTGAAGATGAAGAGGGAAATATTTGGTGGAAAGCAAGAGGATGTTGATAGTGATGGCGGAGATGAGGATGACGAGAATGAGGAGGATGATAGAGATGTAGGCAGAGGTGAAAATGATGGTGGAGCTAGAGATGAGGGGGATGGTTGAGATGTAGATGAGGATGTTGGTGGAGATGCGAAGATTGATGGTGATGGAAATGAGAGAAATGACAAAGAGGGAGATGTTGATATAATGAATGTAGATCAAGATGATGGTAGAGATGGTGCTATTGACAAAATGGACACAATTTCAATAGAAGTGGATGATGACGTCTTTGTTCTTAACCCTCGCAATACTACGGTGATTGAAGGGAATCGTAAAACCCATTCCATCAAAAGAACGGTTTTGTCGAGATCTCGGCTTGCTGGACCATCTATGCGTTCACCCTTTGTCCCGCTCACCAATCGAAAAGGAGTACCAATTTATCTGGGAAGGAGGGAAGTAAGGGATAATGAGAGAGCTACTCAATAACTTTTGGAAGGACAAGAATATGACCATATAAGGAATTTTGAATGACCCATTTTATGACTCGTTTAGTATTTTCATTAACATATTTACTAAGTTTTTCATATGTGGGGAGGCATTAGTGTAGACGTCTAATGATGCTTTGTTAACCTGTAAGGATGCATTAGAATTACTTAAAGGAGATGCAATTAGTTGCGATAGACGTACCCGTTTTTTTTCATGCTTCACATAATACACATCTGTAGTATATAACCCTAATGTTTTCAATTTAATTATGTACATTTTAGGTCATAGAATCATATGTTTTGCTTCTAAATTTGTTGTTGGATGAGAAGCCAAAATATGCAAAGGACATGCACATCTGTAGTCCATGGGTAATCGTAAGTACAAATCTGAATAGGGATTATAAGTAGCATTTATATGTTATCTTAAATACTAAAAATTATCTTTTCTTTGTTTTTTTTGTAGAGACGCATTAATAAAAATAATATGTCAAATGTTGAATGCATGTTTAAGTCAATAACGACTATACATTTCCATGAACTTGATAAGATTATTTTCCCACTTTTAACTTTATTTCATTGGCACATGTTGGTATTATCTGTGAAGGATGAAAGGTTTTATCATTACTCCTCTCTCGGTAGATACATGTTCGATGCTATTGATTTTAGAGTGAAGCTTATGTCCTCCATTCCTGATGATTGGAATTTAGATATTAGATCTTGTCATGAGATAGAAAGTGTTGATGTACCTTGATAACTTGGGTTAGTGTATTCAACTTATTTGTATGTTGTAATTTTTTCATATGTGCTAACACATAGAAATTATATCTTGCAGGTCAAAACTTTTATATTTGTACTTGTAATATTTGTACTTGCAGTAGCCTAGATTGTGGGGTGTTCTTGATGTTATACATGTTCAGCCTCATCTCCGATCAACTGATTTCAATAGACCAAAAGAATTGTGCGAGACGTAGAGCTCGTATCGTAGTCCTATTTCTATCTGAAGGGAGAGCATCTGATTAGAACATTCCTGGTTAGTTGATTTAAATTTAAAGTTTATTTTCCTATTAAACTCTTAGAGATATGAAATGCTGGTGACTTTTACATTCTGTCTACTATTCTTTTGATACGCGCATCTTTTGATTTCAGGATATAAATATTCACCTCAAGCTAAGTCCTCTGATGCCAGATGCCATCAATCTCAGCTTTTGTTCTTATGTAGTTTTGTGAGTGCAACCAAGCCTGCTCTTATATGAAAATTTCTCTTTGATTGATGGATTATTTGTTTGTAAACTTCATCTTTCTACTAGTGTACTTTGTATCTCTTAGGCAGCCAAGCCTGCTCTTAAATGCAAATTTCTCTTTGATTGATGGATTATTTGTTTGTAAACTTTATCTTCTCCTAATGTATGTTTGTAAAAAAAAACTGATTTGGTTTGGTTGGTTTTGAGTGTAGAAGATAGATTTTTCATTGTAACATATTGCTCTCATTTTCATGTGTGTGTGTGTGTGCGCGTGTGCATGTGTGTGTGTATTTTTAGAGTTTGATTTGGAACTTAACATTTGAATTTAGGTGATCATTGAGTCTATTTGACCTGCGTGTACTAGTTCAACTCTAGTTTGTATCCTTTACAGATTATTAAAAAATTTATCAACGAGTTTGTAAGATTATGAAAAGAGATAATATGAAAGTATAGTATGATAATCTACAAGTATGGTGCGATAATATGTAAGTATAGCGCAAATAATCTAAAAGTATAACGGGATAATCTAAAAATATAGCATGATAATATATAAGTATAGCGGGATAATCTGAAAGTGTAGGGGGATAATCTGATAGTATAGCGTGATAATCTAATAGCTTGTTTGGATTGAGGGGAATGAGGGTGAAGGGAAGTTAGGGGAACCATTCACCTCCATTCACCTTGTTTGGGAACACTTAGGAGGTGAAGTTAATTCACCCTAGTTCCCCTTGGTTCACCCCCTAATAGTATAAAAATTGTTACCCCCCAAATTGGGGTGTAACCAAGGGGAAGGGAATTCCCTTCCCTTCCCTTCCCTTCCCTTCACTCAGTTTTCCTTAACTTCCCTTCACCCCCTACAAATCCAAACAGGCCCTAAAAGTATAGCATGATAATATGTAAGTATAGTGGGATAATCTAAAAGTATAGTGTGATAATCTGAAAGTATAGTGCGATAATATGTAAGTATAGCAGGATAATCTAAAAGCATATCATGATGTTATGTAAGTATAGCGGGATAATTTGGAAGTTGGCGCGATAATATGATTGTATAGCGTGATAATATGAAAATAGATAATCTGAAAATATAGCGGGATGATCTGAAAGTATAGCGGGATAATCTGAAAGTATAGCGAAATAATCTGAAAGTATAGTGGAATAGTCTGAAAGTATAGGAGGATAATTTTAAAGCATAGCGGGATAATATGAAAGTATAGCGTGATAATATGTAAATATAGTGGGATAATCTGCAAGTATAGTTACAAGTATATCGGGATAATCTGAAAGTATAACACCATAATTTGAAAGTATAGCGGGATAATTGGCAAGTATAGCCTGATAATATGTAAGTGTAACGTGATAATATGTAAGTATAGTGTGATAATATGAAAGTATAGCGTATAGCGCGATAGTCTGAAAGTATAACGTGATATCCTGAAAGTATAGGGAGATAATCTGAAAGTACAGCGGGATAATCTGAAAGTATAGCGGGATATCTTAAAAGTATAGGGGGATAATCTGAAAGTATAACGGGAGTAGTGGGAATTTTAAAGTATAGCGTGTATGCAGGTGTACACGTCATACCAAACACATAACTAAACAATCATACAAAACACATAACAAACACATATCTTACATTAATCCAAAAGTATGACAAAACATGTCTTATATTAATCCAAAAACATGGCACTTACACAAAACTATAACACAAAACTCATGCATGTTTGCAATATTTTGCTTAGAATATAAAGGCGATCTAATCTACAACAGGTTGTCTACATGTTCTATGGTTGTGGCTGTACTGTTGACATCTACTATACTTCAAGTATTTATAAGGATTCATTCTTGAAGGAATGTGTTTTGTTCTTGGTCTTCCATGAAGAATTGTTGTTGTTGGCGGCTGAAATCACCATATTTTCACCATTTACATATGGCTTGTCATCGTTAGAAATTGAGTATATAGAAAATGAGTAGCATTTGTGGTATGTCTCCATACTAAAATAGTGAAAAATATAGGAGTAAAGAATGTTGTTATTTTGTCGAATTACTATAGTCGCATGTTTGCAAGGTAGTTAAACTACTTTCCATTCATGACAAGTATATGTGATCATTCAAATTTACTTCCACGGTGGGGAAATCATACACCTCAGAACTTCCTGTAGTAGAAGGAGTAGTAGAAGATAACGTGATTGCTCATTCATATGAATGAAGTGCTCTTCCACACTAGGAACAAATGTTGTGTTCCAATTGTGGGACACCTCCCGCCTTTCAAAACTCATTTTCATCATTTTCTTATAAATATTATTAATTATTTCGGTAATTGGCAAATAACAAGCTTCTTTGATCCAAGAATTGAATGACTCCGCTAGGTTTGATGTCAACCATCTATATCTACACACTTATCAATAAATAATAAGTATAGAGGTACATATATCTATATGATTTGTATATAAAATTTTATATGATTTGTATATAAAATTTGCATAAATTAAAATATTAACTTTTTCCCATGAAAGTAGCAATTAGCCCAATTTTTTGGACTCATCCTCAATATTTCATTATAGGCAATCACTGATTTGTATAATAGCTTGTTGCATTCATTGTTATAGTAACGAGAAGTGTATGCATAAGTAGTCCTCTTCATAGTTTGCACACATTCATCTCATAAATGTTATGTAATACCTTTCTTTGACAAGTTATTTTTAAAATTAGACAAAAGATGACAAATGCAATAATAGTGATGTGACCATTGAAAGCATTTCTTCACGGAAATCTAAAGTCCTTTGTCCCTATTAGAGATTAAAACCAGCTCACCATCTAGAGTATATAGATCTTCATCATTGAAGAGAATGTCTCGAATACATTCTAAAAATCATTCCCAATTACTCTCATTCTCCGTCCCGCATATGCAAATTGCTAGGGGAAACATTCCCGTCTCCATTTAGAGCAGTTACAGCAAGTAAGGTTCCTTTATATCTATAAAAAAAAGAGTAATTATGAAACAAAGTATAATATGTTATTATGAAGAATAATACATTAATGTAAGTTTTGATTAGATTGACCTCTACCATACCTATCAAAAAGATGTGTACCATCCAAGAATAATATTGGCCTACATTCCTCCATAAACCCCTTCCAACAAGCATAATAAGACACAAATACTCTTGTAAATCTTCCATCTTCAAGCTCTAAGTGAACAATTGATCCTAGATTAGTTTCCATAACTTTATCCTTATACCGTCGAAGTTGGTCATATTAATATTTAGTATCACTATACAATTCATATTGAGCTAGCTCTTTCCCCACCAAATTCTATGATGAGGGATATTTAAACCAAATTTTATTTTAAGCTTCTTCTGGAAATCAATTGGGTGATAAGTGGGTTGTTCCTTCAAGATGGATTTGAGATGATTAGCATTCCACTTACGAGATGCCCGTCTATATCCTTTCTTTCCTATGTCTCCTCCCAAACAACTATGAGAACAACAAAAAATTATATATAATTAATCACTATCTCTACGACAGGTGCAATGAACCATTCATTCACAGTTTGCAACCTTGCATTTTACTATCACTCTTTTGCATTCATGTTTTTACAAAAATAAAGTTAAAACCTTGTGCAATAGAGTAATTACTTAAACTCCACCGACAATGCTCAAGATCATTAAATTCTTAAACAACACTTCTCATTATATTGTGCCATGCAAGAGGAATCATACTAGAGCTCCCGACTTCTCGAGACATACTTTGTGAAGATGAAGGATTTTGTGAATAAGAAGCATGTTCTTCACTAGAGGGGATGTACGGATTTCTAAATAGAAAATTGTATAAGAGTTAAAGAAAGTTAGAACTTTAGAATTGACAGTAAAAACATGAAAGTATATCAAAAGTGTAAATTACCTTATATGGACGGTATTAGATTGTTGCTCAAATTAATAATACATCTCGATTCATCTTAACATTCGTAATAATTACATTCTCCTAGCAACTTCAATGTATATTGAATATTATTAAGACATCATCATCATCACATACATGCGCATAAATTTCTTGTGTGTGTGGGAATTTGTAAGTCAAGTGCATCATGTTTGCACTACGACCAATTAGACTTTGCACCGCAACCGCCAAATCATTGGAACTCCCATTGACATTTAATTTCAAAAAGTGATTATTTTCTCTAAAATCCGTCAATGCACAATACAATTCTTCATGCATCTATGTTTGTCACCAAAAATAAACAAATTTATGAAAAAATTCATCAAAGATAGACAACTAAAATCAAATTTAACTAACAATAAAATGAGTGGTTGAGAAATAATTTTCATGAATTAAATGAGAAATTAAAGTGAAATAATAATGTGAAATAATTAATGTGAAATTATGTGAAATTAATGAGTGGCTGACTAAGACCAAATTTAACTAAAATTTCATCAAATATAACAAATTTAACTAATTTTTATGAATTCATGAATAATAATGTGAAATAATTGTCATGTATAAAATGAGAAATTAATGCTATAAACTTAGTAGTTGAGTAAAATACAAAATTATATCTTCAATTACTAAGAAAGTGAAGAATATCCACCAAAATCAAGCAACCACATCCTATGCATTAATAAAGTTGAGAATTAATTGATGGATTCATAAGAGTGGTTGAGAATTAATTGATAGCTTTATAAGAGTGGAAGAATGTAGTAAAGAGAATAATGGATGAGAGAGGGGAATCAACTAAGATATGGAGAGAGGGGGAGAGAGAGAGAGAGAGAGAGAGAGAGAGAGGGAGAGAGAGGAACAGGGGTTCCCGCTGCTGTTCTCCTCTCCTGCACCTAACCGCATTTAATGCAGTGTGAAGGCGCAGGGAGAAAAACGGAGGATCAGCCTCCATTTCTCTCTCTCTCTCTCTCATAAATTTTCATTTTATTAAGTTTTAAATTTTTGAAAGGGGCTCACTTAAGCAAGAACACATGAGATATCAGGGAAGGGTATAATTGGATTTTAAAGAAAAATTAAGAGGGGCCCACATATGCAAGTATTGTATTTTGAAAGTTGAGTTTGAAGGTAAATACAAAAAGCTGATTGGGTTTAAAGGTACAAGCAAAAGTTATTAGGTTTATAGATAAACTAGGATAAACAATTAGGACTAGAAATAAAAAGGAGGTGTGATCTTACAAGAACTACTCTAAATTTCACACAATTAAAACCTAAAAATAGTTTACCAATATATAGACATGCTATTGCACCTATAATATAAAGATATGTACAATGGAGTTGAGTCGTGATTCTGCAAATGCTGCAACAAGAAGATGGATAGAAATGTTAATAAAAGTGTCCAAATGATAAATATCATAGAATTGCCAACGACATAGTACCAATGTTAAGTAATATTCATTCTTCATGAAATAAACATATGAAAATCAAATATTAACATTATAATCTAATAAATTAACAATAAAAATGCAGCTATTTAGTTCAGATCCTCGTGGAAAATGATATGGTCAGAGAAAATGTAACATTATTTGACACGGCAGAAACTCTTATTACATGCACAATAGAAGAATTTATTACAGATAAAAAGGAGGTAACTCCTAGCCTTATTTAAGTAATAAATTATAAACATAAAAATTTTATATATATGAAAGTAACATTTATTCTCATTGAATTATAAAAATAATCAAAGTTCCTAGAAATTTGTGTTGAATATTAAAAATACATTTAACTTCTTTGTGAAGTAAGATGAGAAGACAAAGGATGAACAAACATAAGGAATCCAACTCCAACATGATGTCACAATCAATGTAGATAAGAAAACACTACTTTAGAATTGCATAGGAAAAAGATAAAGGTGGAGAAGGATTGATCTTGACTCAATAAAAAAATAAAACCAAAGGAATAAAAGATCTATTTTTTAAATATTTTATAGAATAATTTAATTTTTGAATAAAATTAGGAATCTTTAGAAGAGATTTTCATGAACTTTTTAGTACATTTATATGTTTATGTGGATGATTTTATCATATAAAATTTATTAGAGTTAGCATTAATCTTTAGTTTATGATCTTTTATGAAGTCTATCAATGATTAGGAACAAATTTGATATTCTCTTTAGTTTCATTCTAGCCCACTTTTAATCAATTACCTTGGCTTATTGGCTTTAATTATTCATCTACCTTTTATAATGTTATTTTTTTTGAGTGTTTTTTACTATTGCAACACTATACTTTCTCAAGTCAAGCTTAGTTTCATGACGGTCTAAATAATATGAAAATTTAAATTTAGTGTATTCCATTTAAAATTTATATAAAAAAATAATCACAATGTTAAAGTTTAGAGACATAAGTGAGCAAAAACTATCAAAGTAGAACAGATGAATAAATTTTAGTAAGAAAATAAATTAAAAATACTTAATTATGATATTTAACTACATACATTGCATGTGCATAAAATCTAGTATTATAAAAAGAGAGGTATTACAAATGATAATTTAATGGTTACACTATCTAATTTTAAATTATGAAATTTTGAAATAAAAAATATCCACATACTCATTTGGCAAGGTGACTTTTTGTTCTTCTCTTTTTATCTTAGAATAATATAGATAAAAAGGAATATTATAAAGGACAAGCTGATGGTTAACTATCTAACTCTAAAATTTAAAATTTTGAAATACATGTCATTCACCTCCTTATTTTGAATTTTTTTTATGTTTCAAACTATTTGAAGAAAAAGGTCTAGTTCAGATTATCTAATTTTCAATAATCTATATGCTATAAGTTATTAGTATAAGCCAACAGTATAAGTCATTTGAATGCTCATATTCATTAATTCATAAAAAATAGAGTATATATAAAAAAAGAAAAGATAAGCAGTAGCTCAAAAAAATTTGTTCAATTCAATTTAAAAGCACGTGCTTATTACTAAAGAAGAAACCTCAAGGAACCAAACATCTACATCAGATGTAAAGAAAAATCAAATTTACATCCTTCCAAGCTAATGATGCTAGTTTATTTTTTGCTACTCACTCCATATTACTTATTATAAATGTAGACTTACCCCTGCAAGAATGGGCAAAATACTTGTTATTTTAATATTAAATTAGAATTCTTATATGATAGGTATTTTCCATCCACAATTAGAATTCTCATCATTAAATCTATCCATAATTACAAAATTCTAATTATAGTCAAACATTTGGGAATCCTAATTAAATTATTATTATCATAATTAAAAAAATCTAATAATCATAGTTTTAATAATCTTTAATTATCTATAGTAAAAAATCTTATAATCATATATTTAATTCTCTTTTCTTTTATATATAAAAGAGAGATTAATGATTTACTATTTGCCTTACATTTTAAAAATTTGCCACATGCCTCTCCTTAACTTTATAAAAGATTAATTTCACTAATCCCCAATAAGCTCCGTTTGGCACTAAGTCCACAAATTTTTTGAAAACCGCCAAAATATTTTAGTTTTTTGCACTTAACAGACCTAATAAGAGCATTACCTCGTAATTTTACACTTATGAACATTATCCCTCAAGGCCAATATATACCTTTTAAATCATTCTTATTTAGAGATTAACTCATAAAATTATAAATAAATTCTAAAAACTACAAAATTTACAAATATCTCTCTGAAAAAAATATGAAACTACAAACAACCCTTTGAAAAATCTAAAAATTATAACTTTAAATTCTAAAAATTATAGAGAACCATCTGAAAATCCAAAGAAGCACAGACCACCACCTTTAAATTCTAAAAATCATACACAACCTAAAAACCAAAAATTTGAATATTATAAATAGTTCCCCAAAAAAAATAAATAATTACAAATAATGCCTTTTAAAATTTTAAAAATTAGAAACAACCTCCTAAATTTTTTGAAAATTACATAGGACTATTAAAATAATAAATTATTATTATTAATGGTTTTCACCAAAATATATTGAGAATTAAGTGAGAAAACTAAAAAAATATTTGGGTGTTTTCTTCCAAAATTTATTGGGGGACTCTGCTCATTTGACCGCACATTAATTAACAATGTTTATTTGGGAGCTTTTTTCCAAAATATTATAGTTATTTAGTGAGATTTTCAAAGGTATTGGGCGTTTAGTATCAAGCACCAAACTTGTAGGGATATAATGAAACTTCCATATTATAATTTTTATAGAGAGCATAAAATATTAGTCCATTGAAGAGTAGGTTAGTAGTTACTCTGGTACAGCATATAAATTAATCAAATTAAGATAAGAACTAAAATCCTAAATGGCTAAGAGAATCAAGTGAAAGACATCATAAGTAAATAAAATCTAGATCTGCTATTCTATGAGCAGAAAAACAAATTGAACTACAAAAGGGTAGAGATGGAAAAAGAAATGTTTTAAATTCCTCTTTTATATATAAAAAAAATATATGATTTACTATTAGCCTTACATCTAAAGAAAACCAGTCACATGTCCGTGTCTAATTTGAATTTGAAATTTTCAAATGAAAAATATTCACACACTTATTAAGGGATGTAGTGTTTTTCTAATTTTAGAATATTATAGCAAAGATAGATATTACAAAGGAGGGAGTGGTGGTTAAGCCACCTAATTTGAATTATAATTTTTTTTATAAAAAGTATCCACGTAGTTCTTGTGTGTTTCCATTATATAAAGAAAAAAAAACTCTAATTCAAGTTATCTACTTTTGAAGAAGGAGGAACAGTCTAAAGAAAAAAAATCAATACAATTTAATTTTTTTAATAGAAATACAATTCAATTTTATAAGGTCGAAAAGAAAAGAAAAAAAATATACAGATTAAAAAAAATTCAAATCAACTAGTGCGGCGAGCATGGACATGACACTTGTGAGATGTTGATAGAAAATGAAATATTTTCAAAAATTGATCGAATATTTGACATCTAATTCTAGCTGAAAGGATCAAAGGTGATAACATTGTCAGTAGAGGTGCTGACACTAAAATTTCGAAGGTAAAATTATTAAGTTAGAAAAAAATCTCAAACATTACTTGTATAGTCTACATAACCACATAGCGTTAACCTAATCAGACAAAATCCATGCTTCTAGGTTTCCTATTGAAATTCTTGAGCACGATGTCCAGCAATGATAGTGATCCTAGCTTGGTAGCCCAAAAAATTTTAAATAACAAGGCTCAATGAACGGCAAAAAAGTTTAATAAAATGTCTAAAATTAAACCATGGGAGTATCTTAATACCTCTGTGACAGTGAGTTCGATGTGATTGTGGTGCTTATCAATTGGGACACCATAGCCCTACATTTTATTTTAATTTAAAAAAAAAAACAATTGGGAAAAATGTGTCCAGACTCTAAAAATAGAAACTTCATGTGCTGTAGCCCCTCTTAGTTTTCCCCATGTGATTCAGTCACTTGAAGTGTGACACTTTGTACTGCAGCCTCTTTTTAGCAATTATTATATGCCAGCTAAGCTAAAATCCCCAAAATAACCTTATCCCCTCTCTTCATTCCCTCAAACCTAGCTCTCTCATCATCCTCTCTCTCTCTCTCTCTCTCTCTCTCTCTCTAAAACCAAGGGCTTTCTCAAGCTCGTCGCCCTGACCCTCGCCCTCCTCGCCATCGCCGTCGCCACCTCCTCCCAGGCCCCTAAGCTTCGCCCTCGAGTTTGCCGCAACGGGCCTGTTATGTTTGCTGGATATGAGAGAAAAATCATGGAGTTTAATTAAGTATTCAGTTCATTTGTTTCTCATGTGTGACTTAGCCTTGTGTCAGAAAAGCAAGGGCGCACGGAAGTCTCGTGATTTACATAAATCAAAATTGTATTTTTATGTTAAGGCTCGTGGACGTAATAGCGGGTTTTGAAGTCAAAAAAGAAAGTGAATGACATGGCTAGTTTTGACTTCAATTCTAACGAGACTTTTAATGTCTTCTTTATTTTTTTTACTTGTGACTCTCCTGTGTTGATGAACCAACAACACCCTTAATTTCTTTTCTTTTTTTTCTTATCGGGAAAAATAATCATGTATTGATCTTATATTCGAAATCTTAGTTCTTGAGCTCTTGTTCTCTCAAGTTAGTTCTAACTTGCCCCATGTTAGTTCTAACCTGCTCCATATTAGTTCTAGCTCATCACATGTTAGTTATAGGTAGTTGGGGCAAGTTAGAACTAACAATATTCGAAGCGATATAACGAGAGGTAGAAAATGAGCCCAAGTAAAAGGAAGATACCGTGTGATAGACAATATAAATGGTTAAACACCAGCGAAGACGGTGGTGAAAACAGAGACCGGAGGTGGCCGAAAAACGCGCGCGAAGTCGGCATGACGCTGCTGTTTTCTGCTCGATGCTACCGTCGAGCAATGTTTTGGACGTTACCGAGAGAGATAGAGAATGAGTTAGAGCGTGATACAAATTGAAGGTGATAGGCAACATGTAGGGCTACTCATCAAAGAAGAAATCGACGGAAACGGAGATTGGAGGTGATCGGAAAGTGCGTGCGAAGTCGGCACAAAACTACAGTTTTCTGCAGTGCAATCCCTTGCCGTTCGGGTTTGTTCTTCATTGTTCGGAGCTTTTCGCCTCTGTTCGGGCTTGTCGGAGGTGGGAGGAGGTTGCCGAGGTCGTCGGGGTGTCTCGGTGGGCTCCGCCAAAGGTGGGAGGAGCATTTCTCCATTCCCAAGAGCCTAGAACTAAAATGAATTAGAAGTAGAACTAGTGAGAACTAACATGGAGCGGGCTAGAACTAACATGGGGCGAGTTAGAACTAACATGGGGCAATTTAGAACTAACTTGAGAGCCTAAGAGCCTAGAACTAAGATGAATTAAAGCTAGAACTAGGTAGAACTAAGATGGTGTGGACTAGAACTAACATGACATAAGTTAGAACTAACATGGCATAAGTTAGAACTAAAATGGCACAAACTGGTCATTTACTATCTGATTTCATTCGAATCTGAAAAATCTCAAAAGACCAAAGTTGTAGGTCTCTTCAACGGCTTTCTAACAAGTCTTAAATCACCTCATTCTGAGTGCGGACAGAGAAATTATAGTAAAAACAATAATGTAAACTAACATGGCACAAACTATATGTAAGATCTGGAAAAGTCTAAAAGACCAAAGTTATAGGTGTCTTCACCAGCTTTCCAACAAATCTTAAATCACCTCATTCCGACTTCAGACGAAGAAATTACAGTAGAAATAATAATGTAAACTAACATGGTGTAGATTAGAACTAACATAAAAGGGGGCTAGAATTAACATGGCATAAGTTAGAACTAATATGGCATAAGTTAGAACTAACATGACACAAACTGGTCATTTACTATTTGATGCCTTTCGAATCTAAAAACGCTCAAAATACCAAAGTTGTAGGTCTCTTCAACGGCTTTCCAACAAATCTTAAATCATCTCATTTCGACTTCGGACGGAGAAATTACAACGAAAATATTAATGTAAACTAATATGGTGTAGATTAGAACTAACATAAAAGGGGGCTAGAACTAACATGGCATAAGTTAGAACTAACATGGCATAAGTTAGAACTAATATAGTACAAAGTGGTCATTTACTATCTGATGCCGTTTGAATCTGGAAAAGCTCAAAAGACCAAAGTTGTAGGTCTCTTTAACGGCTTTCCAACAAGTCTTAAATCACCTCATTCCGAGTTCAGACGAAGAAATTACAGTGAAAACAATAATGTAAACTATAGGTGAATTAATACTTGTTGGAAAGCCGTAATTTACATTGTTGTTTTCGCTGTAATTTCTCCGTTCGAACTCGGAATAAGGTGATTTAAGGCTTGTTGGAAAGCCGTTGAAGAGACCTACAACTTTTGATTTTTGAGCTTTTCCAGATTCGAACAGCATCAGATAGTAAATGACCAGTTTGTATCATGTTAGTTCTAACTTGTGCCATATTAGTTCTAACTTATGACATATTAGTCATTGCCCCTGTTATGTTAGTTCTAATATACACCATGTTAGTTTACATTGTTGTTTCCGTTGTAATTTCTCAGTCCAAAGTCGGAATGAGGTGATTTAAGATTTATTGAAAAGTTGTTGAAGAGACCTACAACTTTTATCTTTTAGACTTTTTCAGATCTTATATACAGTTTGTGCCATGTTAGTTTATATTATTATTTTCACTGTAATTTCTCCGTCCGAACTTGGAATGAGGTGATTTAAGTCTTATTGGAAAGCCATTGAAGAGACCTACAACTTTGGTCTTTTGATCATTTTTAGATTCGAACGGTATCAGATAGTAAATGACCTATTTGTGCCATGTTAGTTCTAACTTATGTCATGTTAGTTCTAACTTATGCCATGTTAGTCCTAGCCCCTGTTATGTTAGTTCTAATCTAGACCATGTTAGTTTACATTGTTATTTCCACTGTAATTTCTCCATTTAAAGTTGAAATGAGATGATTTAAGATTTATTGAAAAGCTGTTGAAGAGACCTACAACTTTGGTCTTTTAGACTTTTTCAGATCTTACATACAGTTTATGTCATGTTAGTTTACATTATTGTTTTCACTGTAATTTCTCCATCCGAACTCGGAATGAGGTGATTTAAGACTTGTTGGAAAGTCGTTGAAGAGACCTACAACTTTGGTCTTTTGAGCTTTTTTAGATTCGAACGAAATCAGATAGTAAATGACCAGTTTGTGTCATTTTAGTTCTAACTTATGCCATGTTAGTTCTAACTTATGCCATGTTAGTTCTAGCCCATCTCATGTTAGTTCTAGCTAGTTCTAGCTCTAATTCATCTTAGTTTTATGTTCTTGGGCTCTCAAGTTAGTTCTAACTTGTCCTATGTTAGTTCTAACCCGCTCCATGTTAGTTCTAGCCCGCTTCATGTTAGTTTCATCTAGTTGTAGCTCAAATTCATCTTAGTTCTAGGCTCTTGGGAATGGAGAAAAGCTCCTCCCACCTCTGGCGGTGCCCACCGAGACACCCCGACAATCCTGGAAACCTCCTCCCACCTCTGGCAAGCCCAGACAGTAGAAAAAATCTCCAAACAGAGAAGAACAAACCCGAACGGTGAGAAATTATACTGCAGAAAACTATAGCTTTGTGCCAACTTCGTACGCACTTTCCGATCACCTCCAATCTCTGTTTCTGTCGATTTCTTCTTTTGTGAGTAGCCCTACATGTTGCCTATCACCTCCAATTTGTCTCACGCTCTAACTCATTCTCTATCTCTCTCGATAACATCCGAAACATCACTCGATGGCAATAGCGAGCAGAAAACAACAGCGCCGTGCCGACTTCGAGCGCGTTTTTCAGCCACCTCCGGTCTTTGTGTTTACCACCATCTTCGTCGGTGTGCAGCCCTTTATATTGTCTATCACACGGTATCTTCCTTTCACTTTGGCTTATTTTCTAACTCTCGTTATATCACTTCGAATATTATTAGTTCTAACTTGCCCCAACTAGCTAGAACTAACATGGGGCGTGTTAGAGCTAAGACGGGACGGTTTAGAACTAACATGGGATAAGTTAGAACTAACTTGAGAACTGAAGAACCTAGAACTAAGATGGATTAGAGCTAAAACTAATTAGAACTAACACGGAGCGGGCTAGAACTAACATGGGGCGGGTTAGAACTAATATAAGGCAAATTAGAAAAGCTTCTCCCACCTCTGGCGGAGCCCACCGAGACACCTCGATGACCCCGGCAACCTCCTCCCACCTCCGGCAAGCCCAAACAGTGGCGAAAAGCTCTGAACAGCAAAGAACAAACCCGAACAGCGAGAGATTGCACTGTAGAAAACTACAGTTTTGTGCCGACTTCACACCCACTTTTCGATCACCTCCAATCTTTGTTTTCATCGATTTCTTCTTTGGTGAGTAGCCCTACATGTTGCCTATCACCTCCAATTTGTATCACACTCTAACTCATTCTCTATCTCTCTCGGTAATGTCCGAAACATCGCTCGATGGTAGCATCGAGCATAAAACAGTAGCGTCGTGCCGACTTCGCGCGCGTTTTCCGGCCACCTATGGTCTCTGTTTTCACCACCATCTTCCATGGTGTGTATCCGTTTATATTGTCTATCACACGATATCTTCCTTTCACTTGGGCTCATTTTCTACCTCTCATTATATCATTTCGAATATTATTAGTTCTAACTTGCCCCAACTACCTATAACTAACATGGGACGAGCTAGAACTAACATTGAGCGGGTTAGAACTAATATGGGGAAAGTTATTACTAACTTGAGAGCCCAAGAGCTCAAGAACTAAGACTTTGGATATAAGATCAAGACACAATTATTTTTCCCGATTAGAAAAAAAAAGAAAAGAAATTGAGGGTGTTGTTGGTTCATCAACAGAGGAGAGTCACAAGTAAAAAAAATAAAGAAGACATTAAAAGTCTCGTTAGAATTAAAGTCAAAACTAGCCATGTCATTCACTTTCTTCTTTGACTTCAAAACCCGCCATTACGTCCACGAGCCTCAACATAAAAATATAATGTTGATTTATGTAAATCACGAGACTTCCGTGAGCCCTTGCTTTTCTGACACAAGGCTAGGTCACACATGAGAAACAAATGAACTGAATACTTAATTAAACTTCATGATTTTTCTCTCATATTCAGCAAACATAACAGGCCCGTTGAGGCAAACTCGAGGGCGAGGCTTAGGGGCCTGGGTGGTGGCAGCGACGTGATGACGAGGAGGGCGAGGGCCAGAGCGACGAGCTTGAGAAAGCCCTTGGTTTTAGAGAGAGAGAGAGAGAGAGAGAGAGAGAGAAAGAGAGAGAGGATGAGAGAGCTGGGTTTGAGGGATTAAAGAGAGGAGATAATGTTATTTTGGGGATTTAAACTTACCTGGCATGTAATAATTGCTAAAAAGGGGCTGCAGTACAAAGTATTACACTTCAAGTGGCTGAATCACATAGGGAAAACTAAGAGGGGCTGCAGCACATGAAGTTTTTGTTTTTAGGACCTGGACACATTTTTCCCAAAACAATTTTTAATTATCTTTAATAAAACAAAAAAAAATAGGGAAAATCCTCTTTTAACCCAAAGTTTTACCCAAACTTATTTAAAAACCCATTCACTTTTCAAAACATCAATAGACCAACTATATCACATCCCACTTATTTTTAAACCAAAATGTACAATACACCCATTATTTGTACTGTATTTATCCAAAAAATTTGAAAAATCCTAAACTACCCTTCATCCCCAACTGATCTCTCCCTCTCCCCTCCTCCTCCATCTGAGCTCAGAAGAGATCTCTCCCTCTCCCCTCCTCCTCCTCTTCCCTCCCTTCACTTCCCCTCAACCACTACCACCAACCTCCTCCTCTTCCCTCCCTTCACTTCCCCTCCTCCCTCAAGCCCATCAACCTCTGCATCCACTGCCCCTATCTCCCCTCGCCGCCACGTCACCCACCACCGTCGACCTTGAAGTAGATGAATATCCCACCAATGATTTCGACATTGACTCCCTGTAGTTCGCCCATCAACCTGAAGCACTTGTCATTGCCGCCAGTGGACGGAGCTTGAGGAGCACTCGGAGTAATAGCGGAGGTCGAAGACCGCTTGGCTTTGTAAGGAGCTGCTTTCGCATAAGCCGACGACGATGGTGAGGATCCTTGGCGTTCAAAGGAAGTGGGTTCGGCAGAAGGAGGTGGGTTATGTTGTTCTCCATTGCAAGTCAGGTTAGTTCAACTCTTTGCCCACCACCTGTTTGTTGAATTTACGCTTAGTTGTCTCTCTTATCAATATTTGATTTTGATGATTGTTGGTTACTCAAATTCTAATTTATTGTTCTGTCATTCTAAAATCTCATGAACCTACAACTTGCAGCCTGTCCGTGATCGCTTCAAAAATAACGCTGATGCCAAAAAGCTATTGGAAAAAGTGAAGGTAACCTTTACTTGATGCTCAATTGCTCATAAGATATGTACATTCATGAGATATCAACCATGACTTACATAACTATGGTTCCTCTCTGGACATTATGTTTTAAAATTAGAACTATAGTTCTTGCTTGCATTTATGAATAGAATTTTCCTTAGAGTTGATGATTGATGTGAAAATCCTCCCTCTTTTTGCAAGCGTACAAAGTTACTAGGTGATTATTCTTACTTGTTGGTGTTGGGAATGGTGACGAGTTGTAACATAAAAATTCTAATTTTCTTATTGCTTGGTGGTCCTTCAGATTCTTATTGTTCTTGTGGGTTTTGATAATTCGAAGCATTACGACATCAAAATCGATATTACTTTCATGTATTTTGATTTGGAAATGCACGATAAGTTAGAATTGATATTGCATAAAAGCTTATAGATGATTCCTTTGAAAGTGGTATGAAGCCTCTTATGCTAGCATTTCTCGATATTACTTTCATGTATTTTGCTTTGGAAATGCACGATAAGTTAGAATTGACAGTTAATAAAATTTTCTTATCATGCAATCATTGATTGTGACATTTATTTGTGCAGGAGCGTAGATTGTAACATTTTTATGGTGGGATACATATATTCCATCATCAATGGCACACCTAACGTAACGCACAGCTACCCCTCAATCAGAAACCATTCGTCAATGCACACTAACTTTCCAATCAAATACATGAGAGAATCCCCCACTATTGGCATTCGATCAGATCTTCGCATTGCTGTCACATTGCAACCCAAACGGTAAATCAACTACAGCCTGCACTATGATGTACCAAGTAGTATCCAATGTATCGTGTTGTATGGAATTTTCTATATTATGTATATATAGATGATTTGTGTGCATATTGTATCAAATGCACTATCCAATGTATCATGTTGTATCAAATTTATCAGTGTAACTAGTAGAAATGTATCTAGTAGAAATGTATACAACGTTTCGATAGTGGTGATTTTGGATTATTTCCATTCAATCTTCATGGATTATTTTCATTCAATGTTATGCGCTTGAGTTTAGTGGTTGATAGATATGAATATCTGTAATGAACTGATGCACTGATTGAACTGAAGAAATTTTGATGGTAGGTTGTGTTAACTACAGCCTATTGGGCAATATTATGTGTCGCGTGACCAATTATCCACCTCGACGAGGGGTACTCGCTCAATTTTTAGATTTTGATAAAGTATAGCACTTTATGGGAAAGTATAGCAGCTTATTGATAAAGTATAGCACCTTATTATAAAGTATAGCACCTTATGGCAATAGTATAGCACCTTATCGATAAAATATAGCACCTTATGGTCGCTAAAAATTCAGCAACTTATTGTGATAAGTCAAATCAGTTTTTTTAGGGTAATGCAAACACTCGACGACCTACGTGACGTGTTTATTGATCAATCATCCACCGTGACGGGGGGTCCTCGTGCAATTTTGAAGCTTCTGGGCAAAGTATAGCACCTTATGGGAAAGTATAGCACCTTTTGGCCAAAGTATAGCACTATATTGTAAAGTATAGCACTTTATTGGCAAAGTATAGCACCTTATTGGTAAAGTATAGCACCTTATGCTTTCTGGAAATTCTGCACCTTAAGTGTCTAAAATCAAATCAGTTTTTTTCGCCGTGACGAAACCTCTCGACGACCTACGTGACGTGTTTATTGACCAATCATCCACCGCGACGGGGGTCCTTGCACAATTTTGAAGCTTCTGGGCAAAGTATAGCACCTTATGGGAAAGTATAGCACCTTTTGGCTAAAGTATAGCACTATATTACAAAGTATAGAACTTTATTGGGAAAGTATAGCACCTTATTGGAAAAGTATAGCACCTTATGCTTTCTGCAAATTCTGCACCTTAAGTGTCGTAAATCAAATCAGTTTTTTTCGCCGCGATGAAACCACTCGACGACCTAGGTGATGTGTTTATTGACCAATCATCCACCGCGACGAGGGGTCCTCGCGCAATTTTGAAGCTTCTGGGTAAAGTATAGCATATTATGGGAAAGTATAGCACCTTTTGGCCAAAGTATAGCACTATATGGCAAAGTATAGCATTTTATTGGCAAAGTATAGCACCTTATTGGCAAAGTATAGCACCTTATGCTTTCTGAAAATTCTGCACCTTAAGTGTGTAAAATCAAATCAGTTTTTTTCGCCGCGACGGTGGATGATTGGTCAATAAACACGTCACGTAGGTCGTCGAGAGGTTTCGTCACGGCGAAAAAAACTGATTTGATTTTAGACAATTAAGGTGCAGAATTTTCAGAAAGCATAAGGTGCTATACTTTGCCAATAAAGTGCTATACTTTACAATATAGTGCTATACTTTGGTCAAAAGGTGCTATACTTTCCCATAAGGTGCTATACTTTGCCCAGAAGCTTCAAAATTGCGCGAGGACCCCCCGTCGCGGTGGATGATTGGTCAATAAACACGTCACGTAGGTCGTCGAGAGGTTTCGTCGTGGCGAAAAAAACTAATTTGATTTTAGACACTTAAGGTGCAGAATTTCCAGAAAGCATAAGGTGCTATACTTTGCCAATAAGGTGCTATATTTTTCCAATAAAGTGTTATACTTTGTCATAGAGTGCTATACTTTGTCCAAAAGGTGCTATACTTTCCCATAAGGTGCTATACTTTGCTCAGAAGCTTCAAAATTGCTCGAGGACCCCCCGTCACGGTGGATGATTGGTCAATAAACACGTCACGTAGGTCGTCACGTCACGTAGGTCGTCGAGAGGTTTTATCGCGGTGAAAAAACTGATTTGATTTTAGACACTTAAGGTGCAGAATTTCCAGAAAGCATAAGGTGCTATACTTTACCAATAAGGTGCTATACTTTGCTAATAAAGTGCTATACTTTACAATATAGTGCTATACTTTGGTCAAAAGGTGCTATACTTTCCCATAAGGTGCTATACTTTGCCCAGAAGCTTCAAAATTGTGCAAGGACCCCCCGTCGCGGTGGATGATTGGTCAATAAACACATCACCTAGGTCGTCGAGTGGTTTCATCGCGGCGAAAAAAACTGATTTGGTTTACGACACTTAAGGTGCAGAATTTGCATAAAGCATAAGGTGCTATACTTTTCCAATAAGGTGCTATACTTTCCCAATAAAGTGCTATACTTTGTAATATAGTGCTATACTTTAGCCAAAAGGTGCTATACTTTCCCATAAGGTGCTATACTTTGCCCAGAAGCTTCAAAATTGCGCGAGGACCCCCCGTCACGGTGGATGATTGGTCAATAAACACATCACCTAGGTCGTCGAGTGGTTTCATCGCGGCGAAAAAAACTGATTTGATTTATGACACTTAAGGTGCACAATTTGCAGAAAGCATAAGGTGCTATACTTTGCCAATAAGGTGCTATACTTTCCCAATAAAGTGCTATACTTTACAATATAGTGCTATACTTTGGCCAAAAGGTGCTATACTTTCCCATAAGGTGCTATACTTTGCCCAGAAGCTTCAAAATTGCACGAGGATCCCCCGTCACGGTGGATTATTGGTCAATAAACACGTCACGTAGGTCGTCGAGTGTTTGCATTGCCCTAAAAAAACTGATTTGACTTATCACAATAAGTTACTGAATTTCCAGCGACTATAAGGTGCTATATTTTATCGATAAGGTGCTATACTATTGCCATAAGGTGCTATACTTTATAATAAGGTGCTATACTTTATCAATAAGCTGCTATACTTTCCCATAAAGTGCTATACTTTATCAAAATCTAAAAATTGAGCGAGTACCCCTCGTCGAGGTGGATAATTGGTCACGCGACACATAATATTGCCCAATAGGCTGTAGTTAACACAACCTACCATCAAAATTTCTTCAGTTCAATCAGTGCATCAGTTCATTACAGATATTCATATCTATCAACCACTAAACTCAAGTGCATAACATTGAATGAAAATAATCCATGAAGATTGAATGGAAATAATCCAAAATCACCACTATCGAAACGTTGTATACATTTCTACTAGATACATTTCTACTAGTTACACTGATAAATTTGATACAACATGATACATTGGATAGTGCATTTGATACAATATGCACACAAATCATCTATATATACATAATATAGAAAATTTCATACAACACGATACATTGGATACTACTTGGTACATCATATTGCAGGCTGTAGTTGATTTGCCGTTTGGGTTGCAATGTGACAGCAATGCGAAGATCTGATCGAATGCCAATAGTGGGGGATTCTCTCATGTATTTGATTGGAAAGTTAGTGTGCATTGACGAATGGTTTCTGATTGAGGGGTAGCTGTGCGTTACGTTAGGTGTGCCATTGATGATGGAATATATGTATCCCACCATAAAAATGTTACAATCTACGCTCCTGCACAAATAAATGTCACAATCAATGATTGCATGATAAGAAAATTTTATTAACTGTCAATTCTAACTTATCGTGCATTTCCAAAGCAAAATACATGAAAGTAATATCGAGAAATGCTAGCATAAGAGGCTTCATACCACTTTCAAAGGAATCATCTATAAGCTTTTATGCAATATCAATTCTAACTTATCGTGCATTTCCAAATCAAAATACATGAAAGTAATATCGATTTTGATGTCGTAATGCTTCGAATTATCAAAACCCACAAGAACAATAAGAATCTGAAGGACCACCAAACAATAAGAAAATTAGAATTTTTATGTTACAACTCGTCACCATTCCCAACACCAACAAGTAAGAATAACACCTAGTAACTTTGTACGCTTGCAAAAAGAGGGAGGATTTTCACATCAATCATCAACTCTAAGGAAAATTCTATTCATAAATGCAAGCAAGAACTATAGTTCTAATTTTAAAACATAATGTCCAGAGAGGAACCATAGTTATGTAAGTCATGGTTGATATCTCATGAATGTACATATCTTATGAGCAATTGAGCATCAAGTAAAGGTTACCTTCACTTTTTCCAATAGCTTTTTGGCATCAGCGTTATTTTTGAAGCGATCACGGACAGGCTGCAAGTTGTAGGTTCATGAGATTTTAGAATGACAGAACAATAAATTAGAATTTGAGTAACCAACAATCATCAAAATCAAAATCAAATATTGATAAGAGAGAACACTAAGCGTAAATTCAACAAACAGGTGGTGGGCAAAGAGTTGAACTAACCTGACTTGCAATGGAGAACAACATAACCCACCTCCTTCTGCCGAACCCACTTCCTTTGAGCGCCAAGGATCCTCACCATCGTCGTCGGCTTATGCGAAAGCAGCTCCTTACAAAGCCAGGCGGTCTTCGACCTCCGCCATTACTCCGAGTGCTCCTCAAGCTCCGTCCACTGGCGGCAATGACAAGTGCTTCAGGTTGATGGGCGAACTACAGGGAGTCAATGTCGAAATCATTGGTGGGCTATTCATCTGCTTCAAGGTCGACGGTGGTGGGTGACGTGGCGGCGAGGGGAGATAGGGGCAGTGGATGCAGAGGTTGATGGGCTTGAGGGAGGAGGGGAAGTGAAGGGAGAGAAGAGGAGGAGGTTGGTGGTAGTGGTTGATGGGAAGTGAAGGGAGGGAAGAGGAGGAGGAGGGGAGAGGGAGAGATCTCTTCTGAGCTCAGATGGAGGAGGAGGGGAGAGGGAGAGATCAGTTGGGGATGAAGGGTAGTTTAGGATTTTTCAGATTTTTTGGATAAATACAGTACAAATAATGGGTGTATTGTACATTTGGGTTTAAAAATAAGTGGGATGTGATATAGTGGGTCTATTGATGTTTTGAAAAGTGAATGGGTTTTTAAATAAGTTGGGATAAAACTTTGGGTTAAAAGAGGATTTTCCCTAAATTGTATTGCGTTTTGAGAAGATGTTGGAGTGATCGGGACCTAAGCATGGGAGCTCTATGCTTATGAGCCTATAGCTGTTAGACATACATGCCCTATAATGCCAATTTATTTACTTTGTTTCATAAACTAATAAATTATGGTTTATTTATTCTTACATGCGAATGATTGTTTTATGTGTACGATAACATATTGCTTGAGATTAAAGTTGAAGGAACTTAGTTATGATTGGTGAATTATAAAGATAGAGACAAAGTTTTCTAATGACTTAATCTTATTCTTCTTAGTTAAGTGAAAAGATGAGCATTTCACTTGTAAGCTAATATGTGTTACACTGCCATACTCATGGGATGGTTTGTTTCAACCATTTTGTAATAGTGGATTATTGAATGAACATGTGGACATATATAAGTAAGTATACATATTGACTGGATCACTAACAAGTCATCTTAATAATTATTGCTATCAAGGAAATATGAGAGATACTTGTAAAGTGGGCCTTAGACCTGAAAGAATATCATTATCTATATAGTGTACATGTTAACTTTGATATAGCCAATCATTGATGTCTAATTGAAAGACTATATATGGGCTTATTTGGTTGCATAAATATTATACGAGTTGTGTTATTCTTAACAAGGAATCCACATTTAATTATATAAAGAATATTGTTATTCCAAGTTATTCTAATTGTTATATTGGACTTATTCTAATTGTTATATTGGACTATGTTAAACCCGACCAGTTGTATGATTTGATAAAATATTTATCAGATGCATAAATAGTATATTAGATGAATATATTGCATCTAATATAATATAGAATTAAATATAAGTTATAAGAGTGATAGCAAATATATAAATTTGTCTCTATAACTCATATTAAAATAAAGATAATAGTGGAAGGACCTATTAGCAAAGAAGTGCTAGAAAGGGATTCACTTGCAAATAGATTTTTTTTCTCTAGTGCTGCTTTGCACATATGTTGATGGGTATATTTACTGTAGAGGATCGTCATCGTTGTTTGGCTCAGAAGCCTGCTTAATCAGTCTGATCTTTTTCTCCAGTGCATCACCTGGAACACAAAGGGAAGATCGTTGCTGGTCTTCTTCTCAATCACCCACAAAGAGGAAAAGGAAATCGCACAAAGCGATGGACGGGGAGAGAGGATCTCACGAAGCTAGGGCACAAAGCACAGGGGTTTTCTTCTCTCCTCTCTGCCTCTTCGTCTTCCCCTCTTCGAGCTACTACTAGCCCTTCGAGTCAAATAGGAGGGGGCAGCCGACACGAGAGGGAAAACTAGGGATACGAATGGTAGGAGCCGATCTACAGGGATTAGAGATGGGACTCGCGGCGGTAGCCAACCGGACACAGGTATGAGAAGGGTGTTCGCGAAAAAATTGCTTTCATTGAAGTCATTGTTCTCTTCAGCAACAGTTTATCGGTTACAAAAGATCCGGTCTTTTTATAAGATCCGGTTACAACAAAATCAAAGAAAAAAAGAAAATTACAACTTTCCTTCTTTCGAACAAATCGCAAGATCCTGTTTTGCGGTCTCTTGCTTGTGTGGGTTCTTCGCCTGCGTCGGGGTTAATCCGTGGACCACCACGCAATCTTGATCTGGTCGGATCTACACGGTATGGCGGGTGTTATTTCACGAAGGAAATAATAGCCCTAAGTAATCAAAATCGACCAAGCGAAATCGATACTCTTCTCGGGATCAAAAACCAAGTTTTGATTCGGAGGATGACCGTGTGGATCTCAGATCTGATCTCACTCGAACTCCTGCCTTGTTTGATGTGGACGATCGTCAAGAACCAGATCTAAAAAGTTCAAGTCTTCAAAGCCCCAAAGTTCCGAAGTTCAGTTCTTAATCCGGCAGAGTTTCACCTCAAAAGTTCCAAGTCCTTCAAACAATGAGCCTAGGGGTCTATTTATAGGCTCCTCAAACCAGATCTGGTGGCTCCGCCCGGCCCAAGGTGGCTCGCACTAGGAGGTGGCTCGGCCACTGAGCCACCTCCTGGTGGCTCGGTTTTGGCCGGGCCACCAGGTGGTGGCTCGGCCACCGAGCCACCTAGAGGTGGCTCGGCCACCGAGCCACCTAGAGGTGGCTTGGTTTTGGCCGAACCCCCCCTGGTCTTTATTCTTCTTTCGCATTTATATCTTCTTGTGTCAGATTTTTTGACTGATGATTTCGACGAGGAAGGTTTGCTCGTGGACACTCCTATGCTCCACTTCATGTATGGCTCTCCTTAGATTGATGACCAGATGCCTGAAGATATGTTTGCTGAGTCTACACTCCCTAAGAATCCCGAGGATGGTCCTTTTGAAGGTACGTGCCTCTTCTCAAGTTAATTATAGGACTAGCCATTTTTTAACTAATGCAGCTATAATGTGACGCATCTGAGAATTCTGTTTTGTGTTTGACAGAAGCTTTTGTCGAGACTGATCCTGTTGAGCCGGCTGTGAGACCAGCTACATCAGCTGATACATCCACAGCAGTTACACCTCCACTACCCCCAGTGACTCAAGGGGAAGAAGGTATAAATTAAGCAACTGAGAAATGTTATTTATTTCCTCATCAAGGCTTTTGACGGATTTCTCCTTTTTGTGTAGGGCTTTCTTCTCGGCTTCATGTCCTTGTGGAGGAGTTGTTATCAGACAACGACCCTGAGAAGATCGTCATCTGTATAGAAGTTCGCTCCTTCTTCTCCTTCGTGAATACTATGATTGACAAGCTCTTCCACGGCGGACTTTTCCTTTGCCAATTTAAGCCTTTCCTTGATCCCAGAATAAATTCAATAAGGGATGCAGGATATCCGGATCTAACGAAGGCTATAATTAATGACCTTGATTTCCTGGAGAACGAGCTTCAGATGTTACGTGAGCTCCAGGATGCAGGTGCCTCTTCATTCATTGCTGCCAATTTGGATACTCGCTTACAGACATGGCGCGATACTTGAGTTCTTGCTAAGCTCGAGATTCAGGTGCAGCGGGATCGGGTACACCGAGTTGAGGCCAACCTTGCTGTTAGATCATCTTCACTTAACGATCTCGACCTTTCTATTGCCTCTTGTGAGACCAAGATAGAACAGTTCCGAAGAAGACTTCGTGAAGAAGAGGAGACTTTGAGTATCCTTCAGATGACGAAGGTACAGGATCAGCAAGCCCACACTGCCTTATCTGAGGAGTTGCAATCCTTGAAGCAGAAGCTGGTCGAGACGGAGGAGATTGCTGTGAAGACTTTAGCTACCACTGAAGAGTCCCTCAGAGCTAAGTTGCAGGATGAGCTTAGGCAAGCTTATGATGAGAAGCTGTCTAAGTTTAGTCAGTAGATTTTTAGCCATAGGCTTGATGTATGATTTCATTTCCTGAACATTTTGACTTTTAATCCTCTTAGTGGAAATGGTTTTATCTTTATCTTTATTATGATTCCTCATTCTGTTTGGAATGATTGACCATAATACTCACAGGATTTTTGGCAAACCATCAGCCTTCAACGGGTTTGATAAGCCTTTACCGACTATCGTTTGAATCAGGCTAGCATGCGGATTGTCTAAATCCGTTCCGCATGTAACGTTGTGCTAAGAGAGTGAATTCTCTGAGACTTTGTGCTATGATGTTGAATACACAGGCTTTACCATTTGTTACAGGAATAGGCTACCCGGCGATACGTGTTAGGTGTTGACTTTAGGATTTTTGGCTAACCCCCAGCCTTCAACGGGTTTGATAAGCCTTTACCGACTACCGTTTGAGTCGGGCTAGCATGCGGATTGTCTAAATCCGTTCCGCATGTAACGTTATGCTAAGAGAGTGAATTCTCTGAGACTTTATGCTATGATGTCGAATACATAGGCTTCGCCATTTGTTACGAGAATAGGCTACCCGGCGACACGTGTTAGGTGTTGACTTTAGGATTTTTGGCTAACATCCAGCCTTCAACGGGTTTGATAAGCCTTTACCGACTACCGTTTGAGTCGGGCTAGCATGCGGATTGTCTAAATCTGTTCCGCATGTAACGTTATGCTAAGAGAGTGAATTCTCTGAGACTTTATGCTATGATATCGAATACATAGGCTTCGCCATTGTTACGGGAATAGGCTACCCGACAACGTGTATTAGACGCTGACTTATCCCTACTTAGGCTTCGGGATAAAATACTCCAGACTGGTATTCTGGTGTCTTTTTCAATCGGTAAAAGACTAAACCGGCGACACGTGTTAGGTGTCGACATATCCTTTCTTAGGATTCAGGATGACGTTCCCCATGCGTGTAAGGCATGGATTTTGGTGTTATTAATAACAACATGCCACAATGTTGAATATGTGGGCGGGTGTTCTTTTTAACGGTTAAGAACTAACCGGCAGCGCGGGTTAGGCGCAGACTTATCCCTGCTTAGGTTTCAAGATAGGATACCCCAGAATCGAACTCTGGTGTCTTTTTCTACGGAGAAAGACTAAACCGGCAGCGCGTGTTAGGCGCAGACTTATCCCTGCTTAGGATTCGGGATAAACTTCCTAGGATGAATCCTAGATTGATAAATTCTTGGAAAAGGTTGGTGTGGGAAAGGAAGAATTTTATATTATGTTTCCCGGTCTTCTTTTAGGGTGAAGGCGAACCCGAATACAAGGAAGGAAGAATTTTATATTCTATTCCTTGATTCTGGAAAGGAAGAATTTTATATTCTATTTCCAGCGAAAAAGAAACTAGAAGTAGGATCACCACTCCGAGAATCTGGAAGATCTAGATAAACTTACCTTTTATAGGATTGATTATCTAATCTGAAGATGAGTTTTTCGTTTATCGAAGTGAAATTTCAACTTCGGTTATAACCATGAGAAGACTTAACCAAAGAGAAAAAGAAGGGAGTTCTTTCGTTTATCGAAAGGAGACTCTGAACTGGAAGTGGACCTCTTGTTCATGAAAAGAATCAAGAGGGGAAATTGCTGGTGGTTTTGGCCAGAAAGACATTTTTGGTGGACTCACTGTCAATTGAAATTGACCAGTGAGGGATTTTAGTGGTGAAAATGATTTTGGGTTATCCTCTAGAATATTAAGTGTAATATTCTTCAAGGAACTTCCCGGTAAATGGGTTATCCTGAATGTACTAGGGATAGTACTTTTTCATCTTGGGTAATCAGGCGATATGCGCCGTTTGAGTAGACTGTGTCTATCACAAACGGTCCTTCCCATTTGGGTTCAAATTTACCTTTCTTCTTGGAGTTGAGGATTATCGGTCGGCGAGCAGCGAGGACCAGATCTCCTTCATTGAATCTTCTATGTCGGACTCTTTTGTTAAAAGCCCTAGATATTCTGGCTTGATAAAACTCAATGTGTTGTTGAGCTTCTAAGCGCTTTTCATCCAACATTTCGAGTTCTTCGAGACGTTTCTGATAATGTTCTTCTGTCGTCATCTCAGTTGCGAGAGCGATCCGAAGGGATGGGATTTGGATTTCCAATGGTAGCACAGCTTCACATCCGTATACCAATGAATATGGGGTAGCTCCTGTAAGTGTGCGTATGGTGGTACGATAAGCCCAGAGTGCTTTGTTTGCGTCAAAAGTTGACTTTGTCATGGAATTCATTATATCTTCGGTCGATTACAACAAATTCAAAAAAGAGATAGCCTTTTTATAAGACTCCTTTTACACAACAAAAGGAAAAATTACAACTCTTGAGAAACAAACGCAGGATCGTTGTTTGGATCGCTGCTTGCGTGGGATCTTTGCCTGTGCCGGGAGCGCTTTGACTCGTGGACCACCAAATCACAGATTCTGATTAAATCGTGAGGGGTTTACTGATTCTGACTTCGTTTATCGAAGTGAGAATTTGAAACGATATCTTATCAAAGTAAGATAGTCGTTCTTCTTAAAATCAAGTCAAAGCTCGAATCTCAAGGGATTGCCGGAAGCTCAAGAACTCTGCTCTGTCTGCTCTGAAGTGCTCAAAATGATCAGCCTCTTCAAAAAATCGACCTCAGGGGGGTATTTATAGCCCCTAGGACAAACTGTACTCCCGAGACAGTGTTTGCTGTCTCGGCGGTCGAGACAGCAAAGACTGTCTCGGGTTCCGAGACAGTAAACACTGTCTCGGGTTCTGAGACAGTAAATGTTGTCTCGGAAATCCTCAACTGCCCAGCCGTGGCGAGACAACAAAGACTGTCTCGCCCGTGAGACAGCAAAGGCTGCCTCGCCCGCGAGACAGCAAAGGCTGCCTCGCGTGCGAGACAGTCTACACTTGTGTTCTATTGATTTGAATGATTCCCTCTTGAGCTGTATTTGGGTATCTTTTCAGCATTTTTTGACGCCTACAGATACCCCCTCCAAAGTATTCCAGACTCATTCTTGTATAGAGAAGTCTGGGATACTTTGGATAAGATAGATTATACTTACAATCCCTTCAATGCTTGGTTGAGTAGATCGTGTAGAAGGATTTGTAAATGGCTTCAATGCTTGATCTCTTCTTCTTTTAGTCTATTCAGTTCTTTGTAGAATAGCTAATGTTCTCCCGACATCGCGTTTATCGCTTCACCGTTGTTGAGATCTTGAATCGAAGCTGGTTCTTGTTCTTGTGGGTTCAGCTTTTGTCACTGAATTAATACATCTATTGAGAACTCACCAGGTTATCCTTAAGAATATTCAGATTAATATTCTCCAGAAACTTCCTGTTGAAGGTAGGGAAACAGTTAAGACTCGTGTACCTATTGGAATAATATGATCTCTTTTTTGTTGGTAGAGATGAACCCAATGATGGAGAGGAAGAATTTTATATTCTATCTCCTGGTCTCTTGTTTGTTAGTAGAGATGAACCCGAAATCGGAGAGGAAGAATTTTATATTCTATCTCCTAGGTGCAAAGGAAACTCAAAGTGGGATATCCACTTAAAGAATCTGGACGGGTTTGAATAATCCTAACTGTCATACGGTTTGATTATTCAACTAAAAGTGGACTTCTCGTTCATGGAAGGAATCGAGAGGGGATTTTGGTTGTGGTCCTAACTGTAGTAAGGTTTGACCAAGTGGGAGTTTTGAGACGCTCCTAACTGTAGGAAGGTTTGACCGCTCGATTTGTGGACCTCTCGTTCATTAAAGGAATCGAGAGGGGATTTTGGCTTTGGTCCTAACTGTTTAAAGGTTTGACCAAATATGAGTTTTGTGAGGGAAGATTGATCTAAAGAAGTGATCGAATCTCATCTCAGCAAAAGAGTATTCGGAAATCACCGTAGGGATGTAGTGTTTATCACTTTGTTTGTAATGATCGGGTTATCCCTAAGAAAATTATATATAGCATTCTTCCGAGAACTTCCCGTTACATGAACCATCCACCCCCAGCTTCCTTCACGAAACTGGGTCTAACATCATACTGAGTTACATGACCGGGTTATCCTTAAGAATATTACATGTAAAAATCCTCCAGGAACTTCCCGTCAAGAGTGGGAAACAGTTTAGACTCATATACCTATTGGAGTATCGAGGAGCAGTTTATACTCGTATACTCTTTGGAGTGAAGTGGAGAAGCAGTTTATACTCGTATACTTATCGGAGTCAGGGAAAACAGTTTATACTCGTGTACCCAATGGAGTGAGGCGTCATTTTTATTTGGCTTGTTTCGCCATTATGACACCGGAGTCAATTAAGACTTGGATTTTATTTTTTAGTCTAAAGCAAACCTCGGTGGGATGAAGAACCCTTCTGTGGTACGCACAGTAGTTTGGATCCGTAATCCTCTTAGCTCCCTCCTGATCTTTAATAGGTGGTAGCTCGATTTTGTCATTGGTGAGGAGGTATTTCAAGATGGCTGGAGCATCATCATCTTCGAAAGAATACTCCTTTTGAAACCTCGGATCGGGAGTCGCGTTCCCAGTGATTGCAGATGTCGTCGGTCGGCTTCTCTCAGCTTTCTTTCTTTTAAGAAAATGTTCAGCTTGTTCACCGCGTATTTTCAAATCTTTCCAAGTTTTGGATGGTACGACCCTCAGGGCTTCCAGGACATCGATAGAGAGATTATTATGGCATGTTTGCAGTATGAACTCCTCTGTAACCGGATCTCTGCAATTCATTGCCTTGCCACGGAAGCGCTTGACAAAATTGTCGACTGACTCTCCGTCTTTTTGCTTCTCATCTAAAAGGGTTCCGATTGACACTTCGGTATCATCATCGAAGAAGTTGCTGAGGAATAAACTTTCTATGTCATCCCAGCAATTGATGCTCCTTGGCTTGAGACGTCGGTACCAATCGAAGGTGGGCCCACGAAGGGTGCCAACGAATGACCGGACCATTAAAGCCTCGTTTCCAGAGATTATGCCCAAATGAGACTTGAAATAAATCAAGTGCTGAATAGGCGAGCTCTTCCCCTCAAACGGTGTGAAGTTAATCAGATTGAACTTTGCCGGATACGGTATTGAATCCCATTCTCTTGGATGGGGACATGGAATACCCGTCTTCTTCACTTCTTGAGTCGTCATCAAAGCATTGATTTTGTTTTCAAGCTCTTTCATTTTCCCTTTATCGTCTATGTCTTCATTCGAAGGACGTTGAGGAGAATGAGTTAGACCACTCCTTGTGAGAGGTGCTATTGAACCACCCCCAATCTCGTTATTGGGAGAATCCGTTAGACCACCCCCAACGTTATTGCTATTGGGAGGTGTATCAGCCTTAATGACTTCATCCACTTCTGGATCACTGTCATCCATAATATTCTGAGTGTGGCGGCTGGATTCAGGAGGTTGAGACCGTTGAGCTAGCAATTCTTTTATTTGTTGGATAGCCAACTCCATCTCTGTCTTCATTTCAGCTCTAATTTCTTCATGTTGTTTGGCTAGAGCTTCTTGAAGCATTTGAGCGAATTGATCAGAGGTGATTGTGAGTACTTCTCTGGTTTGCCCTATGCTAGATGATGTATCATCCGAAGCGATCGCAAAACAAGTGTCCGAGAGCTCATCCTCTGATGACATTCCTTTATGCATTCTCTTGTAGTCTTTACGCCTGATAGCTCCTAGCCGGAGTCGAGACATCCGTCGGGCAATTCTTGAATCGACTTTTCCTCCCGGGGAAAAGTCGGGGTTTGGTTCACTTGAATGCCACTTAGATTTTCCTTTATCAGCCATGTTGATGGTGACTTCAGGAAATTCATCCTCTTGAATAGCAAGCTTCTTGTTGAAACGTCTCTGTTTGGGCTTTGACATTTCAGTAGAAAGTCTTTGGAACACAGAAACTTTCGGCGGAATGGCTTTAAAGCAGTTGCATTTGGACAACACTGCTTTGATAAGTTTTTCACATACACAATGACGATTCGTTTCTAGAACAGTCTTTTTATGTGATTTGTTTCCACATTTAGTTTGATAGTACAACTCGTCAGCATGGTGACCAGAGCAACCTATCTTCTGTTTTTGTGTTTGAACCTTGTTAATATACCCAGGATGACTTGTCGTCGCCTCTAAGCGATCCAAGGTTATGTCAAGAGTCATACGTTTAGAACCACCCCCTTGTGGGTGTGGAGTCTTAACGGGTTCCGAATGCTGATTTTTCACAACTCTAAACTTTGGAATCCAAACTTGGCAGAGTTTCGATGGTTCTTTAGCCACTGTTTCCTTCTTCCTTTCTCGTCTTTGTTGTAAGAGAGCACGGGCATGAGCAGCATTTGTACGATGTTTTTTTATACGTTCTTTGAGGGTCGAACGAGCCCTTTTAACAATAGTCCATTCCTCCGTCGTGAGTTTAGCAGAGACATGAGTGATTGGTCGTTGAAACAACTGAACCACTCGATGCCTCCTCGACTCTAAGTCCGCATGATAACGAACTCCGTCGGGTTGTTCCAAGGCCTTATCCATTTGGCGAGCGCGGCGTTGGCGTTGTCTCTGACGAGCTCTTTTCGTCAATGCCGGCGGGCTTTGATTTAATTACTCCTTAATTGAAGAAGAGTCATTATGAGCAGAGAGGTTGCGAGTAGGATCCTCAGCAACAATTAAGCGAGAGTCTTCATATGTAGTGTTTGACAACTTCAACAAAGATGAAATCTTCCTGCATTTGCGAGGCAAGGAAGACTTTACAGATGAGGATGATAAATACTCCTCAAACTTCGCTTGGTCGAACTCGTACTCGACCGTTGATTCAACCGGGATCTTGATGGTTGGCTGCGACACGACGGTCTCGACAGCGAGACCGTTGGCTCCCACTGTGGTCACCAGCTTGTTTGCGTCAAAAGTTGACTTTGTCATGGAATTCATTATATCTTCGGTCGATTACAACAAATTTAAAAAAGAGATAGCCTTTTTATATGACTCCTTTTACACAACAAAAGGAAAAATTATAACTCTTGAGAAACAAACGCAGGATCGTTGTTTGGATCGCTGCTTGCGTGGGATCTTTGCCTATGCCGGGAGCGCTTTGACTCGTGGACCACCAAATCACAGATTCCGATTGAATCGTGAGGGGTTTAATGATTCTTCCTTCGTTTATCGAAGTGAGAATTTGAAACGATATCTTATCAAAGTAAGATAGTCGTTCTTCTTGAAATCAAGTCAAAGCTCGAATCTCAAGGGATTGCCGGAAGCTCAAGAACTCTGCTCTGTCTGCTCTGAAGTGCTCAAAATGATCAGCCTCTTTAAAAAATCGACCTCAGGGGGGTATTTATAGCCCCTAGGACAAACTGCACTCCTGAGACAGTGTTTGCTGTCTTGGCGGCCGAGACAGCGAGATAGTAAATGCTGTCTCGAAAATCCTCAACTGCCCAGCCATTTTCTTGTAACTGCCTTCCCACGTTTTACAACTCCGTTATTTTGGCAGTTATCAACGTGATTCTCGCCCACGACGTTTCTCACGTTCTTGAACAGTTGGTGGCCACGTGTCGGCGGTTACAAAACAGTTTTTGATCTTTTGAAGGCTGTCTCGCGGGCGAGACAGTAAACACTGTCTCGCGTGCGAGATAGAAAACACTGTCTCACGTGCGAGATAGAAAACACTGCCTCGCATGGCGAGACAGCAAAGGCTGCCTCGCCCGCGAGACAGCAAAGGCTGCCTCGCCCGCGAGACAGCAAAGACTGTCTAGCGTGCAAGACAGTCTACACTTGTGTTCTCTTGATTTGAATGATTCCCTCTTGAGCTGTATTTGGGTATCTTTTCAGCATTTTTTGACGCCTACATGTTTCACCGAGTTTATCATCCCAATCTCGTTTATTGGTCTTCACGAGCTTTGACAGGATCTTAATGATCGTCTTGTTAAACGCCTCAGCTAATCCATTCGCAGCGAGATAATAAGCTGTTGACGAAATATCTTGAATTTTGAACTTGTCACAAAACCTGACGAAAGCGTTGCTTATGAACTGTGGACCGTTGTCATGAATGATCCGTCTTGGCATGCCGTGTCGGTATATGATATGATGTTTGATGAAATTGATGACATTGTTCGTCTTTACTTCTCTAAGCGGAATCGCTTCAGCCCACTTTGAAAAGTAATCCGTGATTGCGAGAATGAATCGATCACCTTTGACTGAAGGGGGAAAAATAGGACCGACAATGTCCATACCCCATGTCTCGAACGGCCAAGACGTGGTTGACGTGTGTAAATGCTCTGGTGGTTGGTGCATATAATTTGCATGTACTTGATAGGCATGACATTCTCGGGCGTATTTGATTGCATCACGAACCATTGTTGGCAAAAAATATCCCATTCTTCTGATGCGATCATACAGTTTGGGACCGGGCTGATGCGCACCACATTCTCCTTCGTGTGCTTCCTTAAGAACTTCTTCTGCTTCTTTGTTTGAAAGGCATCAGAGTAACAAACCATCATACCCTCTACGGTATAATGTATGGGTCTCAGTATTATAGAAGACGGGACTCAGACCCAATTTGGGTTGAATTCACCTCCTTGGCGTTTATGTTTCCATCATCTTCCTCTTCAATATCCATATCGTATATGGATATGCAGAGCTGATGCGTCCTTACTGTGACTAATAGTTCAGTTTCGGGAGGCTGCGCAAGTGATACCGCTAGTGCTGCCAGTGCATCCGCATAAGCGTTCTGGAGACGAGTGATGTATTTAATAAAGAATTCTTCAAAAGAATCTGCTATTTTGATGGCCTCCTGGTGGTACGGGATCAGGTCTTGGTTCCTGACTTCATACTCTCAACGGACTTGGTTGACTATCAATTGAGAATCCCCAAAAGCTTCGAGATATTCGACCCCCAGCTCCTTGGCAAAACTGAGTCCAATGAGAAGCGCGTTGTACTCGGCTACGTTATTGGAACATGGGCTAGTCAATGAATAAGCCCGAGGCATTACATGCATCCCCGGGGAAACTAAAACAACTCCAACTCCGGAGGAGACTTTAGAACATCCGGGGGTTATTGCCCTATTAACTGCCCTCGAAGCACCATCGAAGTATAATTGCCATACTTGTTGGTGCGATGTAGTGTTAACCTCGTGGGTTTCATCCGACAAGTCATCATATACTTTGCCGCCAAAAGATCGCAAATCACTTGTCCTTTGATCGACTTCTGTTGTTTGAAGTGCAAATCATATTGGGACAAGAGAAGGGCCCACTTCGCTAACCGCCAATTCATAGAGGCCGGTTGTGTCATAAATACCCGTACCAAATTAACGTTAGAAATGACGTAAATCGTCTATTCAACCAAATAATGCCGCATCTTTTGCATTACGAATACCAATGCGAGGCATTCTTTCTCAACCATCAGATATCGAGACTCGGCGCCTACCAAAGTCTGACTTAGGTAATAGATTGCATGTTCGTGACCGTTATCATCGTCTTGTGCTAGTAAAGCACTTATTGAGTGGTTCATCGCCTTGAGGTAAATCAAGAACGGTTTACCTGATTTTGGTGCAACGAGAACAGGAGGATTCATCAGATATGTTTTGATATCTTCGAGTGCTTTTTGGCAGGCGTCATCCCAAATAAATGACACACATTTCTTGTTTAGCTTAGAGAATGGTTGGCACTTCCCAGAAAGAATTGAGATGAACCATCGGATGTAAGCTAAACGCCCTTGCAAACCTCTGAGTTCTCTTAGATTTCTAGGAGGTTGCAGTTCATGTATCGCCTTCACCTTATCAGGATCGATATGTATACCTTTAGTGGTGACGAAGAATCCAAGGAATTTTCCGCTGGACATTCCAAGGAAGGATTTAGTGGAGTTCATCTTCAATTGATGACTCCGCATGAGATCGAACATCGTCTTCAAGTCCTTGATGTGATCTTCTTTCTTGCGGATTTTTACAACCAAATCATCAACATAGCACTCGACTGTTTTCTAGAGATGTTCTTGGAAAATCTTAGTCATTGCTCGCTGGTACGTGGCGCCTGCATTCTTTAGACCGAAAGGCATCACCGTGTAGCAAAAGACACCGAGGGGCGTTCTGAACGCTGTATGCTTCTCCTCATCTGGGTGCATCTTGATTTGGTTATATCCTGAAAAACCATCCATAAAAGACATTCTCTCAAATCCGCATGTATTGTCGATAATGACATCCGTGATCGGGAGAGGAAAGTCGTCTTTTGGACATGCCGTATTCAGGTCCCTGAAGTCGATGCAAATCCTGATTTTACCGTTCTTCTTCATGACGGGAACAATATTGGCTAGCCAGTCTGGATGTTGCTCTTCTCGGATAAATCCTGATTCGATCAACTTTTTAACCTCATAATCTGCGGACGAAACCTTCTTTGCTGTTGTTTGACAGGTTTGGCATCCGACTTGATATCGAGGCGGTGCATTGCCACATTGGGGTCGAGCCCTGGCATGTCTTCATAGTTCCAAGTGAAGACGTTAATATATTCCTTGATGAGAGCAATTAATTCCTCCTTCTCATTTGAGGGAAGACTATCGCTGATGAATATAGGCTTTGGGTTGGCCTCGTCACCCATGTTAATTTGGACTATTTTATCTTCGGTGGGGGGTTCTCTCTGTTCGAACCTATCACCATACTGCATGTTCAGGTGATGAACCCAGGGGTCTTCTCATGTTGGCATTTGATCATTGTTCTTCATTGTGGACGGATCAGCTGTAGCCATGTTCGCCATTAGGGCTTTGAATGCTTCCCCCAGACTTGTATCGGAATCGCATTCCGAGGAATCTGAAGGGTACCCATCTTTGTATTGCTCAGATGATTGGTTATTGATTAACCAACAACATTCGTCTTCTGAAGAAGATTCATACCTTAACCCTCATCTGAATTTATAATAATTATCCGGTTTCCCTTTTGGTACATATGCCGCTTTGGCTGGAATACGAGGACCTCGATCGAAGTATAGACCTTCTCCGAGTGTGAAATCATATCCCTATTTTTCCATGAGCTTGCGCGCTTCCGGACTATACTTAGATAAATGCCGACCAGGTTTGTCATCATTCTCATCTTCCCTTAAGAAATGATCTGGTAATGGAAAACCCTCTCCTTTACTGTAAATCACTTCTCTTTGGCCTCCTATTTTGGTAGGGATGACCAGGGTCATTCCGAAAGAATGTTGGAGGTGTTTTTTTGTTATATAGGACGATCGAAGCGACGCATATAAATCGGGATTATCATACAATTCTTTTATCACATCATCAAGAGACAGTGAGTACTCTAAATCGTTATTTATTTTATTATTGGCAAGTTGCCAGTTATAACTGCCATTTGACGATTGTTCATCGTCAAGGTTGATTACAAAGGGTACAATATCATTTAAAACATAACCTCTATTGTAATCAAGTCCGGCTTCGGTATCAGCTTCTTCTCCGCTGTCCGTGCCATGGGCCGATGATTCAGTATCGGATTCGTTACCATAAAGGAGAGAATCAGTGAAATAATTCTCATACCCTTTGAATGGTTGCTTATCTCCGACCACCGTCCTAACTTTATTATCAGTGTCGACATATTTCAAACACTGATGGAGAGTGGAGGGGATTATAACGTTACTATGGATCCAAGGCCGACCCAATAGTAAGTTATATGAAGTCTCGGCATCAATCACATAACATGTGACTTCCGTCTTCAAATCACCCATTTGACATTTTATCCGGATCTTACCCAAGGGTCTTGACCCGCTAGTGTTGAATCCATAGATAACAGTGCCTGTGGACGCCAACTTACTAACTGGAATGTCGAGGATATGCATCAAGCGAAGCGGCATAATACTCACAGCGGAACCCGGATCCACTTGGATTCGGTTGACTTTGCTGGAGCCAATGTACCCAACGAAATATAGGGGTCGATCATGGTTTGAATTCTTCGTCTGTATATCCTCTTTGGTGAAGGTAATGTAAGGAAGGTTTTTAGCTGCTACATTGCAATGTTGAATTAACGGTTCTGGCTCTTCAAGTACCGGCTTGATCCGAGTAAGGAACACTTCTGAATTGGCCAAGGCTTCTTGCAAGGCTTCCCTGGTTTCTTTAGACAACCGTAGCAACTCATACAATGTTATCCATGCTGGGATGTTAGCTAGTTGAGACATAATATCGAAGACGTGCAGAGTGTTCGAGCTTTCCGGTTTATCTCTTCCAATCGGACGATTGAAACGAGGTTGCTTCGGATTCTGAACCTCCTGGGGCCTCTTTTCTTTTTGTTTATTAACCGGCTGTCGTCGAGCTTCTTCAACCGGTTTAGGAATCGTAATCACACCCAGCTCCGTGAGAGTTCTGGCTGGTCCTTACTTAGTCACCCCCTGCTCAGCTAATTGATCACTGGGTGATGGATAATTGAAGTGATACTGATTTCCGCTTCTAGTGGCAAAGACTTCTTGTTCTTCTTCGGAGAGCGGGAAGGTAGGAGCTTCATTACCATCCTCTTCGAAGATCGTGGAGTTAGCATTACAGTATTTGCCTTTACCCTTTCTGGTCGAGGAAGTCGTCCACTGATCGTCTTCAATAAGATCAGGATGGACCCAGAGGATTTCGCCGTTTGGGGCTGTGTGTGGCACAAGTCCTTTTTGACGTTGTCCATACGGGTCGTTATTCACCATCTTCATTCCTACTTTGGTGATGCGTTCTGGTTTAAACTATGCTGTGGGCACTGATCCAAAGCTAATTGATACTGTATTTGCTCCGACATTCTTGGATGGCTTCGGGGTTATGACGCCTACATCAATTAATGCCTGGATCTTATCCTTGAGATGATAGCATGACTTTGTAGGGTGATGGACCGCTCTATGGTATGCGCAATACTTCGGATCCGTCACTTTGCTAGCCCCTTCTTGATCCACGATCGACGGCAGCTGGATTTTGTTATTTTCTAACAGGTACTTAAAGATGTCGGGAACTTCGTCATCTTGGAAGGAGTACACTTTAGGAAATCTTGGCTCGGAAGATTTCTGCTTCTGAGGCCGTTGTTGCCATTGCGACTGCGATTGTTGTGGTGCTCGTTGCTGCGGCTGTTGCTGAGGTTGCAATTGGAAAGTTTGATTAGCATCAACTGCATTGGCATGTGCCTTACCTTTCCCTCGTGGGACGAAATTCTGTTGTGGAGCATTCGTCGCCTGTTGGCCTCTTTCCGCCTTCTTCCTTCTGAGGAATCGCTCGGCTTGCTCTCCTCGGACCTTCAAATCCTTCTATGTTTTGGATGGTGCTATCATCATTGCTTCCAACACGTCCAATGCGAGGTTGTTGTGGCAAGTCTGAAGAATGAACTCCTCAGTGATCGGGTCCCGATAGTTCATCGTCATGTTCCGGAACCTTTTGACGAAGGTATTAACCAATTCCCCGTCTTTTTGTTTCTCGTCAAGCAACGACCCGATGGATATCTCAGTGTCATCGTTGAAGAAGTTGGTGAGGAATTTAGTCTCCATGTCGTCTCAGCTATTCACACTTTCTGGTTTGAGGCGGCGATACCAATCGAAGGCGGCTCCACGAAGAGTGCCAACGAAGGACCGTACCATCAGAGACTCATTACAAGAGATAACCCCTAGGTGTGATTTGAAGTAAATCAAATGCTGAGTGGGTTAACCCTTCCCATCGAATGGCGTGAAATTAATTAGATTGAATTTCGCCGGATATGGGATTGATTCCCATTCTCTTGGGTATGGACAAGGAATGCCCATCTTTTTCATCTCTTGAGCGGAAATCAATGTATTGATTTTGCTCTTGAGGTTTTTAATCTTCAAGCTTTCACCTGTGTTTTCGCTAGTATTCTCGTTACCACCCCCTGCATTGACGGGAGGATTATTGGCATTATGAGCTTCATTCGCACCTGTGTCCTCATCTTCCTGATTAACCTGGTTACGACGACTTGGTTCGCCTTGCTGGTTCATCAGTGCTTGGATTTGTTGGTCATGCATTTCTCTCATATTCTGTATGGCCATCTGTATTTCGAACTTGAAGCTCTCTTGTTGTTTAGCCATGGCTTCTTCGAGCATCTTGGCCACTTGTTCCGCACTTATCATAAGTGACTCGCGGGGTTGTCCTTCGTTGGATACTGTATTATCTGATGTGACCGTAGAGCCGGCATCCGATTCTTCATCTTCTGAAGGTAATCTTATCCGAATCCTACCATAAGTTGCTCGTATGATGGCTCCAGACTGCAGGCGGGTTATACGCCGGGGTGCTTCCGGAATCGACTTGGGATTATCCCGTGTCGATTTCCCTTTGTTGGTCATATCAGTGGTGACCCTCAGAAATTCTCGGTCTTCAACCACCGTTCTTCTTTGTCGGAAACGCCTAGGCCTTGGTTTTGGCGTTTCGGTACTGAGCCTTGTCGGAAACGCCTAGGCCTTGGTTTTGGCGTTTCGGTACTGAGCCTTTCAAAAACCAAAATTCTTTCGGGGACTGTATTGGTGCAGTTTTGGTTTTGGCGTTTCGGTACTGAGCCTTTCAAAAACCAAAATTCTTTCGGGGACTGTATTGGTGCAGTTACACTCAGATAATACTGCCCGAATGAGTTTGGAACAGGGACATTGAGTCTTTAGTTCTTGAGGACTCCTTTTCTTGGTTTTACTCGTACCCCCAACACGATAGTACAACTCATCGGCTTGAAGGTCAGAGTAACCTATCGTGTGTTGGTACGACTTCTCAGGTATAACGTCATCATTATCGGACGATAATGTTTCCTTCTGAGGGCGAACTGCCTTCTTTGGGCTTTCAAGAGTCACGCGCCTCGAAACACGCTTTTGTGGGCGTGAGTTCTCAACGGGCTCCTGGACTTCAATGCGCAAATTGGTGCGCCTAGCTGCCATGATCCCTTTGTCATGTTGAGGGTGGCGGCGACTCCCAGCATGTTGAGTCGTTCGGGGCTTCTTTATCGGGCCCAAACATTCTTGAACTGGAGCTTTGCATCCCTCATCGGGAAGTGGACCGAGACGCTCCAAAACTGACTTCTTTCTTCGGGATGATTCTGCGGGATCTCCCGGAGCAGCTATGGGAATTATCGGCGATTTAGGTTGCAATGATTGTTCCTTAGCCTGAATCGCCGCTTCAGACTTCGGCCTCTATACTTGGCGGATTGGTGGCGACTTCTTGGCCACCTCCTTCTGCAGTCTTTTGCAGGCTTCTTGGACTTGAGCCTGTGCCTGAGCTAAAAGTGCGCGGCGCTTGCGAATGCGCTCCTCAAGTGTCGAACGATTCCGTTTGACACGGATCCATTCATTCGTTGGCGGCTTGGAGGAGCTGTCATTCATTGGTTGTTGAGGCTGTTTGCCTCTCCTGTTCTTCAGATCCGCGTTATAGCGAATTCCGTCAGTGGACTCCATCGCCTTTACGAATTGCCGCGCCAGGCGTTGACGTCGCCTCTGGCGGGCTCTCTTTGAGAGAGTCACTACGCCCTCAGCGGCGGAGGAATTAGCGAGAACAGCTTTGACCTGGTTGGAGGTCGGTGGGACCTCACCCGATGCAACTTTGGCATCAATCGGGGTGAGATCTTCGTTAGCATTCTGCATTTCTTCGTACCAACGGACTTTTCTCTTGGAGGAGAACTTCTTGGACTTGAGGGGGGAGATGGATCCGGACAAGGATGACAGATACTCCTCGAACTTTTGTTGGTCGAATTCATACTCGACCTCCTCCTCAACCGGGATCGAGATACTCCTCGAACTTTTGTTGGTCGAATTCATACTCGACCTCCTCCTCAACCGGGATCGAGATCCGCAACTGCGATGCAACGATCTCGGCAGTGAGATTGGTGGCTCCCACTGTGGTCGCCAGATTGTTAGCGGGAAAAATTGCTTTCATTGAAGTCATTGTTCTCTTCAACAATAGTTTATCGGTTACAAAAGATCCGGTCTTTTTATAAGATCCGGTTACAACAAAATCAAAGAAAAAGAAAAAATTACAACTTTCCTTCTTTCGAACAAATCGCAAGATCCTGTTTTACGGTCTCTTGCTTGTGTGGGTTCTTCACCTGCGTCGGGGTTAATCCATGGACCACCGCGCGATCTTGATCCGGTCGGATCTACACGGTATGACGGGTGTTATTTCACGAAGAAAATAACAGCCGAGGGGATTATTTCACCAAGGAAATAATAGCCCTAAGTAATCGAAATAGACAAAGCGAAATCGATACTCTTCTCGGGATCAAAAACCAAGTTTTGATCCGAAGGATGACCGTGTGGATCTCAGATCTGATCTCTCTCGAACTCCTACCTTGTTTGACGTGGACGATCGCCAAGAACCAGATCTGAAAAGTTCAAGTCTTCAAAGCCCCAAAGTTCCGAAGTTCAGTTCTCAATCCGGTAGAGTTTCACCTCAAAAGTTCCAAGTCCTTCAAACAATGAGCCTAGGGGTCTATTTATAGGCTCCTCAAACCAGATTTGGGCTCAGATCTTGGCCCAGATCTGGTGGCTCGGCCCAGGTGGCTTGGCCACCGAGCCACCAAGAGGTGGCTCGGTCACCGAGCCACCTAGGTGGCTTGGTGAGCCACCTAGGTGGCTCGACCACCGACGCCACATTTGGTGCTCGGTTTTGGCCGACGCCACCAAGTGGTGGCTCGGTCTTTTCGCCGAGCCACTAAGTGTGCTCGGCACCGAGGCCAACCTGAGGTGCGTCGGTTTTGGCCGAACCCCCCCGGTGTTTGGTTTTGTGTCGTTTTCCGGTTTCGCGGTTTATTCGCACTTCATTGTTGATCTGGACTCTGATTTGGCAGTCCGGATCCTGATTTGGCAGTAAATCCGCTTTGGTGTTGTGGTCTAATGATCCTGCTTGGATATATCGCCCGATGGTTCGTTAGTTTGTCGAATTACCGTGCCGAGCTGTGTTAAGGGACCTATAAGCATTTTTATACTCCTACAAAGGGACTGAGTACAATTGGGTAGGAGATGGGAAGAGGCTGAGTACCATCGCGTAGGGGAGGTTAGAGATGGGCTAGGGAAAAAGACAATGGGGAGCTGGGTGTGACGCCACTGGGTTCACACAAGACTACAGTCCAAGGTAAAACCAGAGATGTCAAACCTGTCATGCACCCACATTGTGCATAAACACATTTCACCAATCACAGCAATATCCTCTAGTGGAACTAAATAGAAGTGCAGGTACAAAACAAGCAAAATAAAGGGAATAAATATAATATTCATGATATAGAAGAGATATCTCATAAATAAAAAGAATCATGTCTTAACTATAATATATCCGATATCTGAATAATAAAAATGTCTCAATATGAATTAACTAAAAATTATACTAAGGCACACTATCTTTATAATATGAATATGAAACTCTAATGTCTGAATAAAACTCAAAACTACAATGGAGTCAATACAAGTAAAAATACGCGACGGCGACTATGCTAGAACTCCGTCACCCTGCGGCTCTCCGAAACTCCGAACTACCTGAAAAATAATTTAAAAGAAAAAGAAAAACAACAAGAGCATCACAGTATTACAGCAAGATTACCTCTATCCGCCCCCAGGTGAAGGGCTGCTAGATGGAGTGAAGGCTCTATCTATTAAGCATAGTCTACCTAGATTCATTTTCCCCGATCTAAGTAGAATTAATATTTAGAAACCTACAACACGAGACATAGTACGTTGAGCGAAATAATCCAAATAAAGAAACCATCATGTATAAACCATATGTCTCAAATTATAGATATCTAAACATTAATACAGAACTAAGAAAAGACAATCTAATGAAACCAACAATTAGAATTCCATAACACGAGACTGGTACGTCGAGCGAAATAATCCAAACAAGGAAACCCTCATATATATATCATATGTCTCAAGTTGTGAATCTCTAATCATTGATTCCAATTAAGAAATAAAGAAGGTAGTAAAAAAATAAGACATTAGCATATCGTATTTATAATATCTTCCACTATCACTGGGGAGATAGAATAAAATACTAACACATAATTTTGTATACTTTCCAAAGCAACGTATCTCGGTCATATAGCTCAGTGGTAGGTTGTATTCATAATCTATATCTATCACACTTAGGCTATCAAGTAATTGTCTCAGTGCAATGGATCTAGGTAGACTAAACTGTGTAGACGGCTCATTAGTCTCATCGCGATCTCAGTGCGTAACATGAGTGCGGGACGGACTACCAAATAGGCATCCTAAAAATATGACTTACGAGCCTCATCGCACCCTAGTGCGGGACGGACGGCTAGATTAAGCATCCTAAAATCCGACTCAAAGGTCTATAAATGTGGAATATCACGCACTATCTCATGTAGTACTGAACTGAACTCATCAACGATATCCACCTCATATAAATCTTTGTATCTTTGGTATGTCGATGCACTATCCCATATAGTACTGAGCTGTGCTCATCAATGATAGTTACCTCATGTATAAACCGTGTATATCTGGTATGTTAACACACTATCCCATATAGTACTAAGCTGTGCTCATGAACGACATCCAACATGTATATAAATGATATCTAATTCAAATATGATCAAAACAAAATTTATCATAATCCCCTTAGGATTCTCAAATACATTACACAATATATTCATGACTATATGTGTAACATCAAGAGGCTTAAAACTCCGCGAATGCATCTCAAAATGGCGTAACACAGCTCCACAAAATGAGTAGGAAAACAGACGGGAATTCTGTTAGTAAAACGAGCATGTCTTTCTCTAGAAAGACTATATTTACAAATGGTTTTCTGTTTTGAAAACTAGATTCATACATCTATCAAATGACATAAGGTTGGTTCAGTTTGGAGTTTATTTGTTATCCTAAATCTCCAGTTAAACATTATATATGTACAACAGTTTTTCTGCAGGACATGTTGTTAGTAAACATAACTTATCTTTCTCTATACAAACTCTCTTTAAGAATGGTTTTCTGTTTTAGAAACTAGATATATATATCTTTCATTTAGAACTAGTTTGGATAAATTTGGAATCTGTTTACTATCTTAAAATATTAGTTAAATATTATACAAGTGCTGTAGTTTTCTGCAAAAAATATATATTTAGTACATCACTTAAATTTCTCATATGTAAATAAAATTATGAATAACCCTAATGATAATGATCATGATACTATCATAAACAGTAAGAAAATATTACTAATCTAGTATTGGTTTAAGATTTACTATTAAAAATCTGACTTTTAACACATCAGGTTAAAATTAAAGCATGAAAACACATATTTAACATCATATTAATCATCTACACTAGTTATTTAACTATCGGGATGGATTTGGATAAAGATAATCTTACCTCAAACATTGTTCTAAACCTCTAAAATAAACAACAAGCAATCCACGAGCATAAACAACTCGTTCTACCTTGTCACACGTCGAAGATCTCGCCCTCGTGTCGGTATTGTGCTCCACAAAGCTCTCAAAATTCAAAAAAAAGATCTAGGGTTTTTGAGTGGAGAGGGTAGCTACTAGGGTTCATAGATATGATAAAAGAGAGGAATTTTCATAAAAACATAGGTATTTATAGAGCAAAACCCGAAACAAACATGTTTGACCCGAACCGAAAACCTAGTCTGACTAGGAAAATAACATTCAGTATTTTGGTCATAACTTTCACGTCCGACCTCGGAATAAGATGATATAAGATTTGTTGGAAATATTTTGAAGAGACCTACGACTTTGATCTTTTAAGTTTTTCCATATTCTAACTTCTTTAGTATGTAAAATGCATATACTTTTAACTAGTCGTTTTTCCCAAATTCAGGCTCGTACACGTGTGCATGATATCACTTCTATATTCACATATATACATTGGATTGATCTTAAATCCTTACCCCGTTGCTGGGTTCCTCTCGGTCTTGCTAAATGTTTATTGTCCTTACCCTGGTCTCCGGACAATTCTGCTTCTAAAATTAACTCTTAGTACGTCTCTCTGCTCCAATCGGGTTAGGTCTAGCTGCTTTTCGAAATAGTAGATAAAATCCTTCTATGAAATTAACATTCGCTACTCTAGCATAACTGAAATCGGTGCTATCCTCCAGCATCGTCCTTTAAGCTGAATATAACTAATCTCCGCCTATGTACTAAGTCAACATTAAGTAATTCTATAAGTATTTCCCACATATTTCCTCCATTTATAGGTTGTAACTGAATCCGATGTGCCCTAAAATTTTTGTGCTCCTAACTTCTAATATCTTCCTCAATCTTACCAAGCCAAGCTTCCTGCTCCGTGACTCTATTAATAGCTGGATATGGCGATGGTGAGACCTTCGGCATTACCTCTTCAATAGGTACTATTGGTACAACTGGTGGTGGAACTTCAGAGAGTAAAATCTGCTTGCTACTCACTCCTCGAGTGTTGCTAGTCTTTGTTTCTATAATCGGTGTTACCAAGTCGATTAGATACTGTGGAGCCTGCTGCGGCTCGGGTTCTACTTGCCCAGCTCTCCGGGTACAAGCTTTAGCTCGACCACGTCCTCGTTCTAATGTTTAAAATACCAAGAGGAGAGCTTATTTGACACAGAAAGTAAGATCCTAATCATAGATAACATAACATATACTAATAGGAAGAATCATATCACTTATCATTCATGCATTTACTTTTCAATCAAAGTAAGTTAGTTGTCACCAAAAAAAATTACAAATTTTTGAATATACGTATATAACGTCCTCACTCATTCTAAGAATTCCTATCGAACTCTATACATGATTCCTAGGAAACTCTATCCTAGCTCCACGACTCGACACAGGAATGATCCTAGGATGCTGGAACTAGAGCTCTGATACTAACTGTGATGCCCCTGGGTTCACAAAAGGCTGTAGTCCAAGGTAAAACCAGAGATGTCAAACCTGTCATGCACCCACACTATGCATAAACACGTTTCACCAATCATAGCAATATCCTCTAGTGGAATCAAATAGAAGTGCAGGTACAAAACAGGCAAAATAAAGAGAATAAATGTAATAAACATGATATAGAAGAGATATATCATAAATAAAAAGAATCATGTCTAAACTATAATATATCTGATATCTGAATAATGAAAATATCTTAATATGAATCAACTAAAAATTGTACTAAGGCACACTTCCTTTACAATATGAATATGAAACTCTAATGTCTGAATAAAACTCAAAACTACAGTGAAGTCTCTACAAGTAAAAATAAGCGACGACGACTATGCCAGAACTCCGTCACCCTGCGGCTCTCCGACACTCCGAACTACCTAAAAAGTAATTTAAAAGAAAAAGAACAACAACAAGAATGTCAGAGCGCTATAGCAAGATTACCTCTATCCGCCCCCAGGGGAAGGGCTGCTAGATGGAGTGAAGGCTCTATCTATTAAGCATAGTCTACCTAGATTCATTTTCCCTGTATCTAAGTAGAATTAATATTTAGAAACCTATAACACAAGACGTAGTACATCGACCGAAATAATCCAAACAAGGAAACCCTCATATATATACCATATGTCTCAAATTGTAGATATCTAAACAATAATACCGAACTACGAAAAGACAATCTAATGAAACCAACAATTAAAATTCCATAACACGAGACTGGTACGTCGAGCAAAATAATCCAAACAAGGAAACCCTCATATATATACCATATGTCTCAAATTATGAATCTCTAATCATTGATTCCAACTTATAAATAAAATAGGCAATAAAATAAATAAGACATCAACATATCGTATTTATAATATCTTTCACTATCACTGGGAAGATAGAATAAAATACTAACACATAATTTTGTATACTTTCCAAAGCAACGTATCTCGGCCATATAGCTCAGTAGTAGATCGTATTCATAATCTACATCTATCACACTTAGGCTATCAAGTAATTGTCTCAGTGCAATGGACTACCCTATATGTATCCTGAACTGTGTAGACAGCTCATTTGTCTTATCGCGATCTCAGTGCGTAACATGAGTACGGGATGGACTACCAAATAGGCATCCTTGAAATATGGCTCACGAGCCTCATCGCACCCTAGTGCGGGACGGATGGCTAGATCAAGCCTCCTAAAATCTGACTCAATGGCCTGTACATGTGAAATATCGACGCACTACCTCATGTAGTACTGAACTGAGCTCATCAGTGATATCCACCTCATATAAATCTTTGTATCTCTGGTATGTAGATGAACTATTCCATATAGTACTGATCTGTGTTCGTCAATGATAGTTACCTCATGTATAAACCATGTATATCTGGTATGTCGATGCACTATCCCATATAGTACTGAGCTGTGCTCATCAACAACATCCAACATGTATATGAACGATATCTAATTCAAATATAATCAAATCAAATTTTATCATAATCCCATTGGAATTCTCAAATACATAACACAATATATTCATGACTATATGTGTAATATCAAGCGGCTCAAAACTCCGCGAATGCATCTCAAAACGGCGCAACACAGCTGTGCTCATCAATTCCTAGCATACTCAAATATTAATAAATATTATTTTTTTATAATGCAACACATTTATTATTTATTATAAAATATTCAAATTTTTAGGGTTTTACACTGGGCCTTTTGGTAACGGGCTAGATTTTGGGCCAACAAAATAGCAACAATCTCCACCTTTGGCCCAAGGTAGTGCACTGATAAAAAAACACGGAACTGCAGGACTCATCATCGCCAAATCATTACCTGTATGATCACAAAGAAGATACAAGCAATGAAAGAGAATACACAAAGTAAACTCAGATCACAAAGATCGGGGTAAGATCCCCAAGCATACCAAGTCCACAAAGGACCGAACTCTACCAAACGGTCATCGAGTTCAAAGGGGAAAAATCACAAAGCTACTAACAAGTACAAAACAAGTTAATAGGCCACCAAGGCAACACACAAAGCAAAGAAAAAATTACCCAAAGTCAAAATTTAATATTCTTTGACACGAGATAAATTTTTCAGCAGGCAAACACTTAGTACCCACGTCAGTAGGATTAAATTTTGAGGGAATTTTCTCTAACTTGACAATACCCTTTTTAACTATATCCCAAATGTAATGAAATCTAACATCAATATATTTAGTTCTATCATGAAAAATAGGATTTTTATAAAGTTGAGTAGCAGATTGACTATCAGAAAATACAACCATATTTTTATCAAGAAAACCAATTTCAGATATAAGGCCTCTAAGCCAAATAGCTTCTTTAAAAGCTTCATTGGTAGCAACATACTCAGATTCAGTAGTAAATAAAGCAACAATGGGTTGTAGTTGAGATTTCCAACTTATGCAAGAGCCACACAAAGTAAACACATAGGAAGTAGTAGATTTTATATTATCTCTATCATTTGCATAATTAGAATCTACATAGCCAACTAGTTTGACACCTTCAGAACACTTAGAGAAGGTTAATTCTACATCCACAGAGGATTTTAAATATCTTAAAAACCACTTCAAGGCATTCCAATGAGGCATACCAGAGTTTGACATGTATTTACTCAAGCAACTAACCGCATATGCAATGTCAGGCCTAGTACTAACCATGAGATACATGACTGATCCTATAGCATTCGAATATGGCACATTCTTTATATCATTTATTTCATTTTTAGTCTTGGGGGACTGATCCTTACTTAACACAAAATGGGAAGTAAGAGGCACATTCACAGATTTGGCATCAGACAGAGAGAATTTACTCAAAAAATTTCAACATATGAACTTTGGTTTAAAACTAGAGTAGATTTGTTTTTGTCCCTAATAATATTCATGCCTAGGATTCTTTTAGCATCACCTAAGTCTTTCATGTCAAAATTTTCACAAAGACATTTTGAACATGCTCAATAGACTTCAAACAAGGACTAATAATTAACATGTCATCCACATAAATTACAAGAAATACAGGCACAGAGTCTATATTCTTATAATACAGGCAATGATCAGCAGAACTCCTTTTAAACTTTAAAGATTGCATGCATTTACCAAATCTAATATTCCATTGCCTAGGTGATTGTTTTAAACCATACAAAGCCTTTTTTAACAAACACACATGATCAGGCAATTTAGAGTCCACAAAGCCCTCAGGTTGGTGCATATAAACATTTTTATCAAGATCACCATGCAAGAAAGCAGTAGTTACATCCATTTGTTTAATTCCCAATTAAAATTAGCAACTAAAGCAAGCATAATTCTAACAGTAGTGAATTTGACAACAGGAGCAAAAATTTTAGCATAATCAATTCCCTCCTTTTGAGTAAATCCTTTAGCTACTAACCTAGTCTTAAACCTAACACTTTTAGATTCTTGTTTCACCTTAAACAGCCACTTACAGTTCGCTACAGAACAACTAGCAGGTTTAGGGAACAAGTTTCCATGTTTGGTTAATTCTTAGGGATTCCATCTCACTCTTCATAGCACTAATTCATTCTTCAGAATATTTTGATTTTAATGCTTCTCTATAAGTCTTAGGTTCATTGCACTCAAGGGATTCAAACACATTAAAGGCAAACTCAGACATATTACAATCAATCAAATTGTAATCTCTATATCTTTTCTATCCCTAGTGAGTTAATAATCATTCAAATCATGCATGTTATCTATTTCCTGCATATCATGCTCCGTCTCATTAGGAATAATCTCATCTTGATTTTTAATAATTATATCATTCAATTTTTCTTCAGGAGGTGATTTGGGTTGATTAATAATAGGCATTTGCTCCACCTCATTTGGAGCATCATTTTTAGAAATAGGAACATGTAAAGGTAAACAAGGAAATTCATTTTCATTAAAAATAACATCTCTGCTTATCACTACCTTAAACCCCGGTTCACTCTTATTCCAAAGTCTATAACCTTTTACCCCTTCAGGGTATCCTAAAAAAACACATTTCTTAGATCTAGGTTCTAACTTATCAATCTTTTGATGCACATAGTCAGCACTCCCGAAAATTCTCAAATTATTAAAATCAAGAGGTTTGCCTGTGAGCACAAGTTCAGGGCATTTACCTCCTAAGGGAACAGAAGGAGACTTATTAATCAAATAGGTTGCAATACAAACATGTTCTCCCCAGAACTTCTTGGAGAGTCCAGATGTGGCCAACATAGCCCTCACCCTCTCTAAAAGAGTTCTATTCATCCTTTCATAACCCCATTCTGATTTATGCCTTTTAATACCCTAAGTAGTACACAAATCATTTAATTATTTGTTACAAAACTCAAGACCATTGTCTGTCCTAAGAGTTTTAATTTTCTTTCTCGTTTGGTTTTTAATCATAATTTTCTAGTTTTTAAATTTATCAAAAACTTCATATTTTTTTTTCATGAGTAAAACCCAAACTTTTCTAGAATAATCATTAATTACGGAAAGAAAATATTGGTTCCCTCCATGCGTAGGCCCACTAGAGGGACCCCACACCTCAGCATGCAAATATTCAAGTACATTAGTTCACTTAGACTGATTAGGAAAGGAAGAAGTAGGAAAACTAACCCTAGGTTGTTTTCCTAACACACAAGATTCACAGAAAGGGATGGAGGATATTTTATCACTACCAAAGTGACCTCCTTTATGCAAAATTTCTAATCCTTTATTACTCATGTGACCTAATCTATTATGTCATAAAACAGATTTATCACCTATTACAGAGTTAACAGAATCAAGCACAGGTTCAGCATGACAAACATACAAATTATTTTGTTTTTCAGCAGTAAAAATAACAAGAGACCCTTTCAGAATTTTCATAACCCATTTACCCCATTTTCTCTTCAAACCATCATTTTCTAGAGATGCACAAGTGTAAGGACCCTGATTTTCGATACTTGTTTAAATAATTTTTCTGGGATTTTAAATATTAAATTATTATCTTTAAAAGAGTATTTGTATTTTTCTTGATTTTCTAGAATTTTCTATGATTTAAAAATCCGGTTTTATATAGTTTTGTTAATTATAAATTAAATTGTTACGATAAAAGTTTTTCTAATTAATATTAAATTATTTCTTGTTGTTATTATTATTATTATTATTATTATTATTATTATTATTATTATTATTATTATTATTATTATTATACATTGATTTTATCCTGATTTTTTCTCCTTAATTCCCTCACTAATTATTCCCCTAATTTCCTCCCTGATTCTCTCCCCTAAATTTTCTCTCATTTGAATTCTTTCCATAACCCCTCCCCCAATCAATCCCTAAAATCACGTTTAAATTCCTACCTTTCTTAGTCACGTGATTTTCTCTCCCTCTTTAATAATTCACTCCATTCTCTCTCTACGTTTCTCTCTTCATCTCTCTCTCTCTCTCTCTCTTCAAATCAATCAGCCATTCCCCTTCTCCCTCTTCCTCCTCTCCTTCGTTCACTCTCAAACTCAAATCCGACGAACCCAGCTGACCGCCGTCCTCCGACGAACGCCGCCCCACACCTCTTCGCTCGCCTCCCCCTCGTCGCCGACAAACTCC
>NC_033794.1:55703682-55714016 GCF_001876935.1 Asparagus officinalis
TAAGGAATAATTTTGGAAAAAGAATATTGTTACTTATGATAGTATGACTGATCGTTGTAGAGCGTGACATTTCATGTACAAAACGACATCGATTTCTAGTTTACCGTATTATTATCTTAGAAAAATGTAAGTACAGATATTTTGCATGAGGAGTTTGGAATTCCAGTAGTGATGAAGTTCCTTACGTATGTATTCACGCTGTAGTATTTTGTTTATGCTTTTCATGTTTATTATAGTTCTCTTTTCTGCTACATAAACCCGCATAATCATGTTGAATATGCTATACTACATTCATGATTTGTTGATGTGTTGAGAACCTTAGTAGTTGATGACTTAGTGGCCTCGTGCGTCATGAACAAACTTAGTGGCATGTGTGAGTGTGTTGACTGGTTTAGGCGGTGAACCTGAGTTTCCAATGAGGATTATGGTTAACTTAGAAAAACGAGAAGAGTTGTGATGGGGAAGTCAGTGTTCATGTGATCGGATAAGATTGTTGATGTATCTTCCAGGCTCGCACCAGTGAATTCGTGTAGTCACTGGGGTTGGTTTGTTGGGCTAAAGTGAATTCGTGTAGTCACTTTAGTCAGTGAATTTGTGTAGTCACCCGAGTTCTGCTTGAGTTCGGACTCAATATTTAATTATCTACAATTTGAGACATATGGTATATACATGAGGGTTTCCTTGTTTGGATTATTTCGCTCGACGTACTACGTCTCTTGTTGTAGATTTTTAAGTATTAATTCCATCTATTGTATAACCTTGTTGCTTGGATGATTGTTCTGATCGCTAGCTGCATGTTTTTGTTACCTGAATGATTTACGGATTCTTATGATTATCATGTGGATTGCATGTTGATTTTGTTAGATTACCAGTTGCACGTTCTTTTGTTATTTCGGTTTTCGTATCGTTTTCCGCTTGTGTTTTCGGTCGTTCTATTTTCCTTGTGGGGTCGGGTCTTGCCGTGCGTCATGCACCTGACGTACACCTGTTTTCTCTGGTGTACGTCAGACTTAGGAGAAGAACAGGTTCAACAGGAGCCAGAAGATTCTCAGCAGGAGTGCCTTGTAGATGAAGCAGAAGAAGAAGCCGAAGTTTAGTTATTCCCTCTTGTTGTTCGATGATCTCAGTTTACTTTTGTAGCATTTCTTTTCTGCTTGGTCATTGTATTTTACATTTCTCCAGCACTCATTTGTTCAGATATGTATAAGGGTACGTTTGACCCATATTTTTATGTCTGGGATGATTTACCATTGATGATATGTCTATTCCTTATTCTGGGTTGTCTTTATATTCTTGCTATGTGTGATCGGGGACCTGTGACTTCGTATTGTACTTATTTCCAGACGCTTAGCGTATTAGATTGAGAAGACGGGGTCTAGCACTTATCTCTTCTCAGTTTAATACGTCGCGGGCTTGCTCGCGTCCCGATTCCCTGGTATTTTGGGAAGCGGGGCGTGACAACAAGAAATCAAGTTATAACATAAATCAGGAACATGCCTAACATCCTTCAAAGTAAACACAGAACCAGAGGAAAACCTAAGGCATACATCACCAGTTCCTAAAACATTATATTTCTTTTCATTTGCCATTGACACAAAGCCATTCTCTATTTTCTTATAGTTTGAAAACAAGTTTTTAAAACGAGTCATATGAAAAGTACAACCAGAGTCTACTAACCAATCTGATTTACACAAAGAATCAGATAACACAGGTACAACCAGAGTCTACTAACCAATCTGATTTACACAAAGAATCAGATAACACAGAGTTCAAATATGCATGATCACAAAGATTCTACTAACCAATCTGATTTACACAAAGAATCAGATAACACAGAGTTCAAATATGCATGATCACAAAGATTATTACTAATAAAAATTTTATCCATTTTGCCCTCACAGACAGCCATATTAGCATGATCATTTTACTAATTTTTCTTAGGCTTAGGACAATCTTTAATAAAGTGACCAGTTTCATGATAATTATATCATTTTTTTTACTTTAAACCTGGACTTAGATCTACCCCTTCCATTTTCAAATTTATTCCTACTTGATTCCCCATTACTAGCATTCTTTTGGTTATTAGACCTATTCTGAGATCTACCCCTCACATGCATAATCTCACCAGAATTTTTATTTCCCCCAGAATATTTTAAATCTAATTCCTTACTCTTAAGACCATTAACTACTATGTCAAGGGTAACCTCATCTCTATCATATTTAATAGCAGATTTCACATCACTATATGAGTCAGGAATAACATTTAGAAGGGCAATAGGAGTATAGTCGTATATATGTTTATCACCAGTTAACTTAATATCTAAAATAAGTTTTGTGAAAACATCTAGGTTCTCCTCAATATCCTTAGACATATCCAATCTAAATTTGAAAAAATTTTCAAGCAAAAATATTTTACTGGGCAAAGAGGTTTCAGTATAGAGTTCTTCAAGTTTATCCCAAAGGGTTTTAGCAGATTCCAAAATTCCAACTTTTCTAAGCACAAAGTCAGATAAGTTCAAATAAATTGTGGAACAAGCATTTTCGTTTATTTCAGCTCTTTTTTCTTCAGTGTCAGAAGTCAAATAGGTCTGACCAACAAGCCTAAATGACTTATGTTGAATTAAAATGTATTTTATTTTTTGTTTCCAAATGCTAAAATTAGATTTTTCGTTGAACAGAACCATACTATAATGATTAGCAGCATACATTCTTCACACAGGAAAAATAAGCAAGGGTATCACAACAACTAGCACGAGCAGAAAAAAGGAAATATTTTCCAGCAAATAAATAACTGTAGAGTTGGGTTTTCAGTCAATATACTTGAGCGAAATTCTAGGAGAGAGTTTCGACCTTACCCACACCACCGTACCCGTCACTGCCACGACCGTGAAGTGGTTCAACAGTACGAAACCCTAGACAGCGAGGATCTCTTCGTCCATCAGTCCTTGATCAAGTCTAATGGCTTCAGCAGGAGCTTCAGATCCGTGAAGAGGCTCTTCGAGCAGCGGTTCCAAAAGCTCGCCGGTGATGGTTTTGAACGGCAATGACTCACCGAGCTTTGATACCACTGTAGAGGATCGTCGTCGCTGTTTGGCTCAGAAGCCTGCTTAATCAGTCCGATCTTTTTCTCCAGTGCACCATCGAGAACACAAAGGGAAGATCGTTGATGGTCTTCTTCTTAATCACTCACAAAGAGGAAAAGGGAATCACACAAAGCGATGGACAAGAAGAGAGGATCTCATGAAGCTAGGGCACAAAGCAAAGGGGTTTTCTTCTCTCCTCTCTGCCTCTTCGTCATGCCAACAAAATAGCAACATTTACAATTATTAGTTTAAATCAAAGTTATTTGCAAAATCTCAAGAGATATAATAGTTGAGATTTGAGATCTCATAAGATAAGGATAAGATCTTTAGAGATAATTTAGATGAGTTCAAATCTGATAGCTATGAGAAAGAATCTCTATAAGATCCCACCTATATGCTCCCTTTGAAAAGGAACTTATCTCTGTGAAAAGAAATATAGAAGTCACAGACGTTCCTTTTATTTTCCTTAAAAAGATATGTCTCAGAGAGAGAAGATTAGAAAAGAAGGGTTAGAGGGCCATCATCTTCAATAATCTATGAAGGTCTAAAGAGTTAGAGGAGGTCCAAGGTGAATCAAATAGAGGCAGGAAATTTGGACTGCTTAAAAGTGAGATACCCGTAAAACTTATGTAAAAAATTACATAATCTATATGATATGATCCTGTCTTTTATTATTAATCTTGAGATTATTTTAGATTATTAAATTTGGAAAAAAGAAATATTAAATTTATATATTTCCTTTCACTAGCCAGGTAGATTTCTGTTGGTTTTGAGGTTTCTTGATATCAGTAGATGAGCCAATAGGTATGACATCAGATTTAGTGGTGGAGGAGATGGAAGAATAGATGAGCAGGCACTGGAGGAGTGAAGGTTATGAATGAGACGATTAAGAATAAGGTGTTACGGCTAGTTATTATTTCGTAGAATATTACTCTTACCTCTCAATTCCTCACGCTGGTATTAGATTCATTAAATTATAGTTTGAAATTCAGAGCATTAAGTTAATCTACTGGGGTGCTGTTTCTCAGTTTTTAGTTTTACTAGTATTCATCCCGTGCTAAGCACGGCATCCTTATAGATTATTTTTGTGCGCAATTTTTTTTCACAACATTTTTGTGGTTTGTTACGTGAAATTTATCTTATAATTATCTTATACTTTATAAACATGGTTTCATATGCTAATAATTAATTATTAACGATCAATGATTTGCTCTATGAAATATTCATATGCTTGTCGAAGTGGTTCATTTGCTTGTGGAAGTGATCAGTGCTATTGTTCGACATTATTCCGACTTGTATATCAATTCCAATTTCTTACCATCATTGAATTTCACATCCGTAAATTCTGACTATATCAACTATATATTTAGGGCATGACTGTATCAATTCCAGTATTTAGACACGTGCAAAGCACAATTTCTAAAAGATTTTCATAACTTGATTGTAGCCATTGATATTAACCAAGGGCTCTTTGTGATTTTATCCAATATGATTTGACTCAAATTAATTGTTGCGTGTAATAGTATTAAACAATGACTTGTATTAATAAAAAGAGATTCATAACTTGTAGATCCCGTATAAGGAAAAAATAACCAGGCAAAAACGCATAAATTCCCTTGGAAATCAACTATATATTAGAAGCGTGGAATTCAATACACCAAATTTGGGCAAAAGCATAATAAATAAAAAACAATATACATGTGGTTATGATAGTTTTATAATTACCATAACAACTTAAAATTTTGCATAAATAAAAAACAGCATAATAGATAGTAATAGAAATCATTAATTAAGAGAATAGCATGACTAATAAAAATACCATGACTAATAAAAATATTTTACTTCTCCTAACATAGCAGTGCATAAAAGATTTCTATTTAATTTTAAAAAAAATGTTTTGTTTTGTTTTCATGACATTTTGCAATTGACAGTGCTAGGGGATTAAATACACTAATTCAAGTAGCCAACCAACTCCAGCACTGTCCTAAAGAAATCAAGATTATTTAACTTAGGATGCAAAATATAGCTCAATGATAATCAACAGAAATGGCACAACAGTCCACACTCATCTTAAATACTAAACAGAAAATTGAAAAATGGTATTCAAACACAACAACGTCTATCATCACCCACGTTTTAATACGAATAAAAATAGCTCAATTGGTAGGCACTAACACAAAATAACAACCTAAAAAATCTTTTTGAGGAAGAAAAAAAAGATGAAAACAAAAAGGGGAATCTAACCTATAAAGTGAAGAGCCTGTCCTCAATCTGAAGCTCTTTGGTTAATAAATCAGCCCCAATCGTGGCTTTGTACTGGTTGCTGAACTTCTTATTCACATATCTTCGTGGCTTTGTACTGGTTGCTGAACTTCTTATTCACATATCTAAAATTACCGAATTAAGTCCAAATCACACGTAAAATAACTCCAAATATTACCGAATTAAGTCCAAATCACACGTAAAATAACTCCAAATCTCAGATCACATTAAAAAATACAGATTATTGAAATTCAAAGCTCATAAGAACTCAAGGATTCTGATTCATCAGCGACGTCTTCCGAGCCCTGAACACGATCAAACAAAAAGCCAATAAAAATTACAAAGAATTAGACGCAAAATATGAAATTCAAAAAAATAGAGTCGGGCCGATGTACGGAAACCCGCTGTCGCCGAGGATGATGACCTTGAGAAGCATACGCCTTTGAGACGCCATGGATTCGAATCGACTGGATGGATCCCTTGTGTGTGTGAGAGAGAGAGAGAGAGCACTAATTTTTGTTGGGAAGAAGAAAGAGGATTTTCGGTTCAGGTGGGAAGAAGAAAGAGGGACGGAAAAAAGGGAATTTGTGAGAGAGCAGTTGCCTTAGACGTGCGAGAACGTGGGTTAGTTATTCATTTAGTTTTTTTCATTCGTTATAATCTTTTATAATCTTAGGTTACTGATCATATTATCTGTTTTGTTGTTCTCCTTTAGTAACAAAGAAGTAGAAAAGAGACTTCCCAGCCATGAACAACAAATAAATAAACAATGCAAAAGCGCGCAGGATAATCTAAACCTCTAAGGGCCGAGACCCAATAAAGCACCAGGTCCGGCCCAAGTCGGTTTTCACCCTAGATATCTGCCAACACGATCTTAATCAAAATCCCCAACAAAAACACGGCAGACATCGGGAGAGTCTTCTTCGGTCAATCTCCTGGCCTTTTACTCCACAATAAACTGAAAAAAAAAAAAATTAATTAAACGATGAAGGACCCCTTTGAAGCAGCCTTGGAGGAGCAACAGCATCAAGAATCTCCACCTGAATCCCCAATCCCCGTCGACGACGAAGCCCCCTGCGACGCGATCGAGACGAAAAGAGGCTGACCCCGACGCGGGGCCTCGTCGCCGCGCAACGAAGCGGCAGTGCATCAATCAATCAGCGGCCGGCGGCAGCAAGAGCGCTCGGTGGCCCGGGAAGGGATAGGAGGAGAGGATGCGGAGTGGGTGAGGAGGAGGCAGAACGTCCCCTGACGTCCACGTGGGTCGCAAGATTCCCTCGGGGGCTGATCCTGATAAGATGAGCAAGATGCAGTACGCCCCCAAGATCTTATCTTTTTTAAATTCAACTTGTTTGAGTTACCGATTTTTGTTAACTACTTTGGCCCTATTTCTTCCATCAAGCTATTTTAGGGCATGCATTTGTTGTTCCTAAGTGGGATATGGGAGAGAGAGATAGTTTCTTGTTGATGCTTGGAGAGGCTTTGTGATGCTCTTGTGTTTAGTTTAAGTTTTTCATATACATCGGTTGGTAGCTCATAAACTGCTGGCACTGGTGCACTATGTTTTCTAGCAATTTTAGCCAGAAAAATGTGAAACAAAGTAGAGATTGGATATTTAGGAGGGAACAAGGGAAACCGAAGCACATAGTTGTTGTTATCATCGAGACATAATAAGAGTGTAAGCGTGAAGAAGAGGATACATTTAGGAAGGATCCTACCGTCGTTCAATTCAATACAACCTGAGATCTTCAAGTGTCTACTTTTGATTGCAAAGGCACTTTTTTTTCTCTAAGAAAAAAGGATGGGATTTCCACAGCCCTTCTATTCATTTAAGCACCTTAAGTTGATAACATAAACAACCTATACTCCCAAACCATAAGAGTACAACCTGCACTCCCAACTTTAAGAGTACAAGCTATACTTCATAGTCTATTACAAACACCACCACAGTAGCAAACCCGTATAAACTGTGCTGATTCTGATCCAAAAGGCTACATTACATACGAACCAAAGTGCTCATAACAAGCTTTTTACATCACAGCCAAGAGCAAATTTTCTAATATCTGTATTAGCCTTCTGTTCAGCATCAACTCGAACTCCAAGCCCAGACCCTTAGCTTCACCCAATCCTGTTCCACTCCTTGTCCCTGCTTCTTGTATTGATCCCCTACTAGTAGCTCTTCTTGCTTACATAAGACATAGTTTCCAAGTACCTGGAATGAAAACCTAACCAAGAAGATGAAAATCTATTAATCAGGTGTAATAACTCTAAAGAATGTTTCTTTCTCTTCTTTTCCTTTCTTTTCTTTTTTTTTTTTTTGAAAAATATATGAACTTCTTTCATACCACAACCACAAAAAAAAACTACATACTGTCACATACCACTTCAATCTGTTATTAACAGGAATATTAGTATTTCTCCATGGCCAAATATGATCAGTATCATTCCAAAAAATATAAGAAAAATTAAACTTAAATACTCCATAAAGAGGAAACATATCCGCATTTATGAAAAATGTGATTATGGTTCTCATCTTCGAATTCTCATAGAACACACAAATTATCGACTGTAATATTTTTCATTATCATTATCAGTCTATCTTTTGTGCTCTTAATCACCAATCATACTAACACTAACTTTTAAAGGGACAGGAAAATTTCAAATTTTATAACTCTCTAACCTTAAACCCCCATCAGACTGAATTCTATATAAAGATCAGACAATAAAAATGCCATTAGCTTCCCATCTTCAATATCTAACATCTCTGCCCTCATGAACATTAATTCCATTGACAAGATTCATAAGCTCTAAAAACCTTAAAACATTAGTACATTGTAATTGTCTCACATCACCTACTTTCAGCAATTAATTTCCCATTTCCTAAGACAAGAAACATCAGCGTAAAGTTTTTCAGCTAAAGCATATAAATCTGGAAAATTTGAAGCTAAATTAGTATTTCCACACTATTTATCTAAAAAAAAAAAGAGGCTGATATCCCTTTCCAACACACTGTAGTACACTTTAAGAAACAATCTAAGCCTTGACCAATATCTCTCCAAAAACTAGACACATTATGTTTTCTATGCACTAAATTTTCACCCATATAATAATTTTGGTTAATGATTTGTTTCCATAACACATCCTTTTTGAAATCCATACCAACAATCATTTACAAAGCAGGGCCCTATTCATAATTCTAAGATTTAAATTTCTTAAACCCCCATACTCTTTAGGTCTACACACATTCCCATGCAATTAAGTTGGAAGAGCCACTATTATTACTATCATCTTCTGACCAAAAAAACCTCTTTCCAAACTTATTAATTTTATCACACGACCACTTAGAAAATTAAAAAATGAACATCCAAAACAAAGGAATAGATGATAAAACCGAATTAATTAGCACTAATATACCTGCTCTAGATAAACATTTACATTTCCACACAGATAACCTCTTTTCAATCTTTTATATGAAATGAAGCTAAGCCTCTCTTCAAGTTATAAGGTCTCAAGGTACCACAAGATAAGCAATGGGAAAAGAACCCACTTGACAATTAAACATAGATGCAATTTGTTATTGAAGCTCCTCATTTTTTTTCAATTAAAATCATTGAGTTTTTATTAAAATTTATTTTCACACCTGAGACCATTTCAAAACCATACAACATCAAATTTTGGGCTATAATATGTTCTTTTTTATTTGTGCAAAAGGCTAATGTGTTGTCTGCATATTGCAGACAAAAGACTTTTTTCCTACTAGAATCAGCCCCTAATCCTTGAATTAAACTATTTGTTCCTTCCAAGATCATCATTCTGGTAAAGATATCAGACTCGAACACAAAGAGACGAGGAGATAAAAGATCTTGTCTTACTCCTCTTTTAGAATATATTTGCTTTTCAGGATTACCATTGAACAAAATAGCAGATTTCCCTCCTTATAATCACATTTGAACCCATTTAATCCTCTTAAAACCAAAATCCTTAGTTTTAAGCACATCCAAAATAAATCTGTAATCAACCATATCATGTGATTTTGCATAAGCAAGTTTCAACAAAATCCCCCTTTCTTTTTTGTACCCAAAACTATCATTTATTAATTATTGAGCTGCCACTACACCTTCTACTAACAACAAACAGGATTTATGAGATTTTATATATGACATTGAGTAAACTAATTGGTCTAAAGTCTCCTGCTTTAGTAGCATCCATCTTCTTAAGAATTAAGACCACATAGGCATAGTTAAATCTATTCATCTCTAACTTTCCTTCATAAAATTTAACAAAGACTTTCCACAAATAATTTTTTATAACATCGTAATATTCCTGAAAAAATAGAGGTAGAAAACAACCTAGAGCCTAGTCCCACTCATGTCAAAAATAATTTTCTTAATTTCACACAGACCAAAAGGACACTCCAAATCTTCATCTCCCTAGTTTGTCGGAAGAAATAATCTCACCTAGTCTATATCACATAGCCTATCAACCTGCATACTAAAAATTTTCGTATAATGTCTAAGAATTTATCAGCAATACCCTCCTCAGAGGAAATCTCTACATCATTCTCCTTAATTGTAGAAGTCATATTTTCCCTCTTTCCGTTTGCAACACTATGGAAATATTTACTATTATAGTATTATTATGGACAAATTTTTGAAAATAACCATTTTACAAAATTAATGAGCAAAATTGACCTTCTCAAAAAAAATTAAAAAAGCAAAATCAACCCTTTTCATCTCAACTCAGATGAAAATGATCGATTTTACTGCGTGATTTTTTCGAACTACACGGGACCACTAGTACCGTGTAGTTAAAGCATGCTAATCCAGGATTAACATGTCAAACCAAATGGACGGGACTAGTAGTCCTATCCATTTAGTATATACTTCTTACCCCGCACCCGTGACCCCCCTCCCCTCAAAAGAAATCTCGTGACCCCCTCTTCTCTAGCCCTAACCCTAAAATCTCCCCTCTTCCCCCCAGAACCCTAGC
>NC_033794.1:55714824-55720175 GCF_001876935.1 Asparagus officinalis
GCGGCCGCCGCAAAGATCGACGGTGAGAGCCCCCGGTCGAAGGCCAGGACAAGGTGATCGCCACTGCGCAGCAGATCGTCAAGAGCCTCGCTGCCGACAAAACCGCCACCGAGGACATGCTCCGTATCCTCTCCACCTTCGACCACCGCTTCTCCTCCATCAACGTCGCCGGCGACGGAGATGATCGCGGTGGCAACAAAGTCCGCATCGAGATCGAGGCGAAGCTCGATGAGTCGGACAAGGTAATCTCTCTGGGACTCTTCCAAATCTCTCCTCTTTGAATCCTCGCCTAAAGAGATTGGTGAGTATCTCGTTACTATCGATGACCTAATCTCTGTCGCTAGTCAAGATGAATTAGCATTGTATGGAGATATTTGAGAAAAAGTTGAGATCTTGATCCAGATGTCGATGTCTAGGCTCGAGGATGAGTTCCACTACCTCATGATTCGAAACACCTTTTTTCTCGAGATTTCTTTTGAGGGGAGGGGGGTCACGGGTGCGGGGTAATAAGTATATACCAAATGGACGAGATTACTAATCCCGTCCATTTGGTTTGGCATGCTAATCCTGGATTAGCATGCCTTAACTACACGAGACTAGTAGTCCTGTGTAGTTCGAAAAAAATCCCACAGTAAAATTGACCATTTTCATCTGAGTTGGGTTGAGATGAAAATGGTTGATTTTGCTGTTTTTTTGGTGAGAATGTCGATTTTGTTCATTAATATTTGTAAAAGGGTTGTTTTTAAAAATTTGTCCTATTATTATTCCCTTCCTTAAGTTAATGCATTTTAGATCTTTATTTCTACATTATTTATTCTTAACCTAAAATATTATCAAGTTGATCGCATGACTCTTTTTCTTTTTCGTCAATTGTTAACTGTCTTTCTTCCTCAAGCACATCTAATTATAACATATTTTTCAATATATCTTTTATTTTCTGATACTATAAAACTTATTTTTAGCTCAAGATTTCAACTTCTTCCTCAAAAATCTCAGTTTTCTTATGAAATTTTCAGTAATAGATTCAAATCTAGAAGCTGAATTCCACCAGTTTTGAATATATCTTTTCAAATTATCATCCTAAATCCAAATGTTTTCAAATCTAAAAACCTTTTCAAAACACACAGCCTTTTAATCTCCAAACATATAGGAATCTGATCAAGAAGGTAGCTAGAATACCCTTGTTGATGACAAAGAGGAAATTTAGTTTCCCACTCCACATTAATAAAATTCTATCTAATCTTAGTCATAGCAAGACACTCTACTATTTGACCAAGTAAAATTTCTTCCTTTCAGAGGTGTATCTAACATTTCTAAATCATTAATCACATCTCTAAACTCCTCCATATCTCTAATATGACTATTTCTTCCTCTTCTGTTACCCACCTCTTTAGTTAATTAAAATTCTCTAAGATCATCCAAGCTCCATTCCATGTAGATTTAATATTTTTAAGCTCCAAAAATCTCTATGACAATGAGGTTATGACAATGAGGTTCATATACTAAAGTTAAAAGACCATTAAAAACCATCAAGCGTACTTTACAGAACAGTAGTTAAAGCATAGGTACTTATAATTTTATTAGTTTTCCTCCATTTAGTATCAGACCACCCGATTAAGATGCCCCCAACAAAACCTATTGCAGGCAAACAAACCCAATCTAAATAAAAGTTCCTCCCGATCTTTTGCAAGATTCTCTCATTAAGCACACTTTACTTTGTTTCCTGAAAGCAAACTATATCAAATTTATTTAATCTACAAAAGTTTTTAACACCAAACTTCTTGCTATCCTCACCTAGACCCCTCACATAATTGGATACAACGGAAGATAAGTACGACAACCTAAGGAATATAGTTAAATAAATGATACGAGTCGCCGTGCGAGCACCCTTTGATCGCGGAATTACCAAAAGGTGGGTTGAGAACAAGACAACTAAAACACAAGAACAATTCAGTATGGCGAAAGAAAATATTTTCTCTAGATTATGAAGAACAAAAGATTACAATCTCTCCCTCATAATCTCACTAGAATCGAGAACAACCTCTCAATTCTCTCTAAACCCTAATATAATGATTAGAATTTTCTCTGATCTAAGATCTCATAGATGATCTAAGGTCCCCTTTAGAAACCCTAAACAACCCTTTAAATAGGTGTACAAACGTGGATGACAATCTGGTAAATAATCAAGCCCAAAACCCAACAGGAATTCATGTAAACAGAAACCCAAATGAATCAGAAAACTGTCGATGTGTCGACTTATGACCTCACATGAGTCGACTCATGACTCATGGGTCGACTCATAAGCCCGCAGGTCGACTGGTCAGAGACTTTTGACAAAACGGCTGAGTTTCGTGAGTCGGTTCATGATAGGCATGAGTCGACTCAACATGATGAGTCGACTCATGTACATGTATGAGTCGACTCACGAGCTGAAAACTGAATTCTTCGAATCTGCTGCTCGTCGTATCGTCCCACGCTTTCACCTGCGTTCCACTATAATGTTTTACACCTCTATTCTCATGCTATTATGAGAATCATCTATACTCAAGCTTCCATGAGGATCGCTAAGTTCCGAAGAGAGATACACCCGTATCATGGGCCCCTTTTAGAAACTTGAAGTCCCGTTCAAATTAGAATTTTTGCTGAGGAAACTCTTGAGCTCCTCCATCTTTTCTGCACCATCTGGCCCTGTTAGGAACCTGATCTCGACGTCCGATCGGAAACATCTCATCCATCCCGCGTCTCATCGTAGTCATCTTTCGCCCCAAGTTGCAATCCTTTATCGATGGCTTTTCTGAAAGTCTAATGCACAGCGAGACAAACTTCTTGTTTGCATTCACTAGTCTCTTCGCTCGCGTCACCGTCCCCAAGCTTGTCTCCCTCGGAAGAGATGCCGAACGAAATATGAATTTTTCACCATCTTTAGTGAAGGTGTACTTCTGAGCCCGCCTCTCATAGATCGTATATCTATCCCATAAGTACGGATTACTCAGTATAATCTGACAAACATCCATTGAAACGACGTCGCACGTGACCTCGTCAATATACGACTCGTGGAGCGCAAATCTGACAGTGTATTGATCAACTACACTCAGTTTCTCCTTCTGAATTCACCCCAATAGATAGGGCTTCGGATGCTTGACCGTCTTCAGACCCAGCTTCTGAACCAATGCCTCGGATATCAAATTCTTCTCGCTGCCCGAATCAATAATGACATCAACCAAACTGGTGTCCACTTGTAACTTAAGAACAAAGAGTTGCTCTCTTGGGTCGTCGTCCTCTTTCGTGGTCTGCTTCCACGTCATAAGATTGAGACTGCTGTTGGGCTCTGTCATTCCCGGGACTTCTTTCGGACCTTGAGCTATCATGTATGTATTTTTCTCCTCCTTCTTCTTCAACCCTCTTGGCTTGAGATGAAGATACTTCTTCCAGCACCGATCAGCTGTGTGCCCTGTCTTCTCGCAGTGACTACAAATCAGTCCTGCTCTCCGTGGATCACCCTTCTTCTCCTCCTTAGATTGAGAACCACTAGACTCGTCTCTCGTTTGTTTGGAGTCTCCCTTAACCTCGTTGCCCTTCTTTTGCTTGCCTTCGATGGCAATAGCCTTCACGCTCGTCTCTGTAATTGACCATGAATAACTTCATCTCCTTTTGGATGTAATCGCTCAATCCCGTCATGTACTTCATAAACACGGAATATTCCTCTGTCGCAATGTTAAGGACCATCGCCTGCTGCTGGAACTCCGTGGTATATTTTTGAATGGTTTGATTGACCCTTTGGCGTAAGCCGTACCACTTGTACCAACGCTCCTCAAGGAACCCTACTGGATAGAACTACTTTCTTAGTAGCTCCTTGAACTTGTTTCACGACACCGTCTTCTTCTCCTGCTTGTAGTAGAATTTCCACCATGTCAACGCATGCTCTGAAAGCTTCAAAGTCGCGAACACAATCTTCTCTTTTGACAAGTAGCCATAAAGAGTAAAATACGTCTCTATCCGCTCGATCCAATCATCAAGCCTCTCAACGTCAACACTCCCATCGTAAACAGAAATCTCCACCTTGAAGTTAATCTTTAGGTTCTTGTAAAAATTCTTACCCCCTTGATACAATACAGCCTTAACGGTCTCCTCCTCGTCGGAATCTGAATCTATTCTCTCCACATCAGACTCAACAATTTTCTTCGAAAAAGATGCACCTTCTTTGCCACCTCCATAGATAAGACTGACGAGTTATGTGAGAGTCGAACCTATCGTCTCGATCTGCTTCTCCAATGCATCAATCCTCGCTGAATTGTCTCCTTCAACTATCTTCTCCTTCCTTAAAACCTGAACTCCTTCCAATGAAATAAGGATCTCTCCAAGCTTCTTGTACTGTGATCGAGTAAGGATCATATACAGGATGCCCCTTCATAGGATCTGCTTGCTCTGATACCAACTTGATACGAGTCGCCGTGCGAGCACCATTTGGTCGCGGTATTACCAAAAGGTGGGTTGAGAAGAAGACAACTAAAACATAAGAACAATTCAGTATGACGAAGAAAAATACCTTCTCTAGATTATGAAGAACAAAAGATTACAATCTCTTCCTCATAATCTCACTAGAATCAAGAACAACCTCTCAATTCTCTTTAAACCCTAATACAATGATTAGAATTTCTCTCTGATTTAAGATCTCATAGATGATCTAAGGTCCCCTTTAGAACCCTAAACAACCCTTTAAATAGGCGTACAAACGTGGATGACAATCTGGTAAATAACCAAGCCCAAAATCCAATAGGAATTCGTGTAAACAGAAACCCAAACGAATCAGGAAAATGTCGATGAGTCGACCCATGACCTCACATGAGTCGACTCATGACTCATGGGTCGACTCATAAGCCCACAGATCGACTGGTCAGAGACTTTTGGCAAAACGGCTGGGTTTCGTGAGTCGACTCATGACAGACATGAGTTGACTCAACCTGATGAGTCGACTCATGTACATGTATGAGTCGACTCACGAGCTAAAAACTGGATTCTTCGAATCTGCTGCTCGTCGTATCGTCCCACGCTTCCACTTGCGTTCCACTGTACTGTTTTACCTCTATTCTCATGCTATTATGAGAATCATCTATCCTCAAGCTCCCATGAGGATCGCTAAGTTCCGAAGAGAGATACACCCGTATCAATAAAACTGATTTATTGATGATTTTAGAGGAGATGCAGAGCTATTGCTCCTGCACTCTACAATTCTAGTTTTCAGATTTTTTCTCTTGATTTTCTTAATTACAATGTTCAGCCACTTTCTGGTCTATAAAGCAGTACATTGATAATTCTAGAGATTACAATAAATAAGTTTTTCTTCTCCCAAA
>NC_033794.1:55720198-55747530 GCF_001876935.1 Asparagus officinalis
CAACTAGCTTTTAGAGAGCAGAATAAATGCCTAGCAAATTACAAATTACTTTTTCAACGCCCCCTCTTAGTTTGTAATTTTCAGCTGCTCTATACACTTGTCCATTTTCACTTGAGTGAGTGGTTTTGGGAAGTCGTCAGCTGGTTGCTCAGAAGTATTGACAAATTCCATGCAAATTTCTCCTTTGCTAACCAAATCACGAATGAAGTGATGCCAACCAAATCACGAATGAAGTGATGCCTGAGTTCAATGTGCTTGGTTCTAGCATGAAAGACATGGTTCTTGGTCATGGCTATGGCTGACATATTGTCACAATAAATGACTGTTTGGCCTTCTTGCTTCTGCTGCAAATCTAAAGTAATCTTCTTAACTAAACAGCTTCACATGCTGCAGTTGTTGCTGCAGTATATTCATCTTAAGCTGAAGATAAGGCCACCATAGGTTGCTTCTTTGAACTCTATGAACTTACCTTTGATCCCAAGCAAAATAGATAACAAGAAGTGCTCCTTCGGTTATCCACTAACCCGGCTCAATCACTATCAGTAAAACCAACTAACTTGCAATCATCGTCTTACATATACTTGATGCCAAAAAAATTTGGTACGCTTCAAGCAATGAAGCACTCTTCTTGCTACATCAAAATGAAGTTTTCTTGGCTCACTCACGAACCTAAAAATGAATCTTACTGAATACACACTATCAGGCCTTGTGTTTGTGAGATAAAGCAGCGATCCAACAAGGCTTTGATAATCCTTCCAACAAGGCTTTGATAATCCTTTGCATCTGCTTTCTTTGTACCATCGCTCTGCTGCAATTTTCCATTCAAAGCCATAGGAGTAGACATAGGTTTGCAATCTGCCATCTGAAACTTTTTCAGCAAATCCTCCACATACTTCTGTTGAGAAATAAAAATTTATCCTCTTAATTGCTTCACTTGAATACCCAAAAAGTATTTCATAAGGCCAAGATTAGTCATCTCAAATTCCAGCATCATTGCCTTCTTGAAATCTTCTATCGTCTTCATACTTGTGCTGGTGTAGATAATATCATAAACGTACAAACAAACAACAAGAAAATTACCATTAGCACCAATAATCATAATGTTCTCCAGCAAAAACTGGAACTTGATTTGATGAGACAGAGAGCAAGATGTTGCTATTGTTGGATAACGCTGCCGTGATTGATAGAGGTAGCTCTGATACCAAATTTGTTGGATACAACGGAAGATAAGCAGGGCAGCCCAGGGAATTTAGTTAAAAAAATAACTTATTGATGGTTTTTAGAGGAGATACAGAGCTGTTGCTCCTGCAATCTACAATTCTAGTTTTGAGCTTCTTTTATCTTGATTTTCTTATTTACAATGCTCAACCACTACTTGGTTTATAAAGCAGTACATTGATAATTCTAGAGATCACAATAAATAATTTTTTCATCTCCCAAAGACTTGGGAATACAAAGAGTCTACTGCTGAAGTAATCATGCAATGAATTAGCTTTTATGGTATGTTTGGGAGTTCACTCAGGGAAGGGAAGGAAGGGGAAAATTTTCCCTTCCTTCTCTTCCCCTTCATTACCCCCCAATTTGGGGTGTAACATTTTGGCACAAATTCCCCCCCCCATTCCCCTCCTCTATCCTCCTAAATGCAACTCTCAGACAAGTTTAAAATTACATTTCTCTTCCCCTCCCCCTCTCTACCCTCCATCCAAACAGGTCGTTAGAGAATAGAATAAATGCCTAGAAAATTACAAATTACTTTTTCAACACACATTCTAGGAATATATAATCATAATGCAAACAATGAAAAACCCAACCACAAAGTTCACACAGAACACACACGACCCACTTTCAAAGAGAACAAGCTCTTTACTTCACTAGATCTCTGATATAATCTAGAGCCTTCATACCATTACTAGAATTAAACATTATAGCACATTTATTTCCTATACTAGTGATGATTGCAAAAGCACATGTAGTTCGTGGGGTTTCTTTAATGAATTTGTTTCATAATTTATTAGTTATTAGTGAATCTAATCAGAAGATTCAGTAAGGCCCTTTTTATGACTTTCTCCCCATTTGTATCTCTTGGACAAAAGTGTCAACTATTATGAACTTAAGTTTCTGTAGGTGCCAGGTTACACATACACTGATATCATTGGTGCAAGTTATCGATCATAATGTTTTGTTCTTGATTCTATATTTTAATGCTGCATGATGATGTGCATTTCATTTTGGAAAAGCCAAGTCCACGCATAAGTCTAGGATCTACTTGTGAAAATCCAAATCCACGGAGAGATTTATGACCCACTTGAGAATTCAAATACAATAATTTATATATGATTGGAAGTCTTGATTATTCAAATCCTATATGTAGAATCGGCGAAAGATTTGGATCAGAACAGATTTTGGAAAGCATGAATCAGTTTGGATGCTGCACGGTCGACCGCGAGTGGCGCGGCGGTCGATCGCGGATCCTGTAATCAGTTTACGTGGGTTTTTATATTCTGTCCGGTCGACCGCACGTAGTGCGACGGTCAACCGCGAGTCGGGTCCGAGTTAGGCTGTTGGTTTTCTGACCCGTTTCGTTTTGAGTTGATATATAAGCCTAATCCTAATTAATTAGGGTTAAGCACAGACGTTTTGAGTAGTTTTTGAGAGGGGATTGCTGCATCCAATTGTGGGAGATTTGTGAGAGATCTAGAGGCTTTGTTCTAGAGTTTATTTGGTGAGATTTGTAACCCTATTTGTATTCTCTTGATTTCTAATAGTAAGAACCCCCCTCCTTACCCTGTGGACGTAACAACTTGTCGAACTATGTAAAATTCGTTTGTCTTGCTGTGGTATTGTGTTTGGCTTATTGGTTGTGATTTATTTTGTTCTTGTTCGTGTGCTTTCGAGCTTCCGTTGCGCACAATAAGTGGTATCAGAGCTTCATGTTTGGTTTGAGGCTTGTTCGAAGGATACAGTGAAGAATTCCTATTTGAAGAGTTAGATCGACAACATGGGAGAAGCAAACACATCAGGTTCGTCTCTTACGAAGGCGATACAGAGTCTGAGCATCAATCGACAACATGGGAGAAGCAAACACATCAGGTTCGTCTCTTACGAAGGCGATACAGAGTCTGAGCATCAATAACACGAAGACTCTTACGAAGGCGATACAGAGTCTGAGCATCAATAACACGAAGATTGATGTTCCGAAGTTCGACGGTAAAATCAATTTCGATTTGTGGAGGTGTCAGGTGATGGACGTGTTGGATGCACAGAATTTGAAGGAGACTTAAGTTACAAGAGAAATCCGCTGATATGGAGGATAATGTTTGGAAGAAGATGAATAGTAGGATTTGTGGAGTTATTCGATCATGTTTGACGTCAGATCTTATTTATGACGTAATGAACGAGACGTCGGCGAAGAGATTATGGGAAACGCTCAATGAGAAGTATCTTACGAAGAGCATTGAGAATCGGCTTCACTTGAAAAAGATGTTTTACCAGTTTAAGATGAAGATGAGAGTTTTCATTAGGGAGCATGTAAACAACTTCACGAAGCTACTTTTAGATATGGCCAATGTGGACATCATGGTTGAGAATGAAGATAAAATGATGCTATTTTTGTTCGTTGTCGGATGATGATTATGGTACTTTTGTTCTCACTGTGATCAATGGAAGAACTACTATTAGCAACAGGGAGGTGACCTCAGTTTTGATAAATTATGAGTTGAGGAAGAGTGATGGTGAACCCTCCGAGAAGACATCAGGAGATACATTAGCAGTTCGAGGTCGTAGTCCAAACCACCGTCATGTCAACCGCTTAAAATCGAAGAATAGAGGTGCCTATAAGAGTATTGATAGAAATCAATGTCGGTATTATAAAGGACATTGGAAGATTGACTGCCCAAAGTGGAAGATAAAAACCGGGAAGAACAAGGGGAAAGCTGTACAAATTTCAGAAGTGAATGTTGCAAAAAGTGTTGGCGAACATTCAAATTCAGATTCCTCGGGCTATTCGTGCCTTGCATTACCGTCAGTTTACTATGCTAACTCCACGAAGTGGATGTTGGATTCGGGAGCCACATATCATATTTGTCCTAGGAGGGATTGGTTCTCCAGCTTTGAGGAGCTGGAAAGAGGGGATGTCGTGCTTATGGGTAATGACCACGTATGTTCTATTGGTGATATTGGTTCAGTCCGGATCAGGATGCATGACAGTATGATGAGGGAGTTGAAAGAAGTGAGGCTTGTGTCACAGTTAACGAAGAAAATCATTTCTCTTGATACTTTGAAGGTAGCTGGTTATTGGGTGACCTTAGATGATGTTACAGTGAAGGTTACGAAGGGTTCTATGGTGGTGATGCGAGGAGTTAGGGAAAACTTCCTATACTACTGTAGGCATCGAAAATTGCCTATGGGTCTCCACAAACAGCTCAACGTTAAGGAAAGACGATGAACGTCACCATCTGGTTCACAGAAGCTTGATTGACGTCGACGAACGCTTGAAGTGAATCGACAAACTATGTGAAGCAACGGAGTTTCAGAATAATAAAGATACGAACTGATCGGGAGTTTTGGAGAAGAGGTGAAGCCCTGCCGGAGTGAAGAGTGATCGAGTACTTCAACGCAAGGGAGTTTCTTCATCAGATCTACATCACCCGTACCTGATCCTTAGTATTGTCCCGTTGCGATAATACTAAGAAGAGCAAATATCTCGCTTTATCCGAGATAGGCGCTTCAAGTTTCTAGATCTCCTCGCGGATCGACGAAGCTCTGGATTAGATCTGATTGCTAGGTAGTCCACGAATATCGACGTCCCCGTCACAGGCTAAAGACCCACGCAAGCAAGAGACGACGAACGGATCTTGTGTTTATTTTCAAGAAAGTTATAATTTTTATTTCTTTGTTGTTTGAATTCATTTGTAACGTTTGAAGTTTTAATGAAATCAATGATGAAGGTAACTTTTGACGAAAACAACTACTTAAAGGGCAAGACAGTTACAGGAGGTCTGACAATTTTTATCACTACAAAGGAGGATACTACCATCCTATGGCACATGAGACTAGGACACAGGTGATAAGTTTTTGCAGTCATTGGCGAAATAGGGGCTATTAAAAGGTGCTAAAACCTGCAAGATGGAGATGTGTGAACATTATGTACTTGGAAAGAAGACTAGAGTGAAGTTCGGCACCGCTATTCACAACATTTAAGGTAAATTGGATTATGTTCACACAGATGTTTGGGGCCTTTCTAAGAACACATCACTTAGTGGGGCTAAGTATTTTGTCATTTTCATTGACGACTATTCCAGGAGGAATTGGGTATACCCTATGAAGCATAAATATGAGGTCCTGGATATTTTTGTGGAGTAGAAGAAGAAAGTGGAACTGCAGACAGGTAGAAAGGTGAAGACTCTATGATTAGATAATGGTGAAGAGTATAAGAGTGATCCGTTTCTACAGTTTTGTCAGGATCACGGCATTAGACGACACTTCACAGTTCGAGAGACACCGCAACAAAATAGGATGGCAGAGAGATTGAATCGTATCTTGCTGGAGAATGTGCGATGTATGATGACGCAGAGTGAATTTCCTAGACCCTTTTGGGCCGAGGTGTTGGTTTATGCGAGCCATCTTGTGAACAGGTTATCGTGTACTGCGATACATGGGAAGACTCCTATGGAGCGTTAGTCTGATTCGGTAGCTAGTGACTATGAGTCGCTTCGGATATTTGGGTGTCCTGCTTATTATCGTATCAATGATGGTAAATTGAATCCGAGGGCGAGGAAAGCAGTCTTTGTAAGATTTAGGGAATGTGTCAAAGGTTTCAAGTTATGGGATCCACAGGACAAAAAGATAGTCAGCAGAGATGTCGTATTTGATAAGGCGTACATGATGAAGCCTCAAGTTCCTCAGCAGGTGGAGGAAGACCATATTCGAGAGATATCACTGCAGGTGGAGGATGATGTGACTCCACCCACTCTAGATAGTATTGTATCCTTTGATACTCCTACAGAGGTGACACTGGGAGGAGATGTGATAACAGCCGGACAGATAGAAGATACATTGGATTTTGAGGCTCAGGAGCAGGGTCATGTTCAGGAGTCCATTGCAGCGAATAGACCTAGAAGGGTGATTCGTCGGCCAGCTAGATATAATGATGTCATGGTCACATATGCATTATCAGTGGAGGTCGTTGATGACATGGTTCCTTCTATATTCAAGGAGGCAGAGTCTAGCTCTGATTCGATCTGGTGGAGGGAAGCTATGGAGGAGGAGATGCGGTCTCTTCAGAAGAACGACACTTGGGAACTTACAAAGCTACCTAAGGGTAAGAAAGCTATTGGTGGCAAGTGAGTATATGCGAAGAAAGAGATCTTCTATTGGGGACATTAGGTACAAAGTCAGGTTGATTGCCAAGGGATATGCACAGCTTGAGGGTGTTGATTATAACAAGGTATTTTCACCTGTTGTGAAGCATTCGTCAATTCGGATTTTATTGACATTGGTAGCCTAGATGGATTTGGATTTGGTCCAGATGGATGTTAAGACAGTCTTTCTACACGGAGATTTAGATGATGAGATCTACATAACACAACCCTTGGGATTCAAAGCTGCAGGAAAAGAAGATTTAGTGTGCAAGCTGAAGAAATCTCTTTACGGATTAAAGCAATCGTCGTAACAGTGGTACAAGAGATTCGACAGCTTCATGATTGGCCATGGGTACACGAGGAGCCCATATGACCCATGTTTTTACATGCACAAGCTACAGGATGGTGAGCACATATATTTGTTTTTATATGTTGATGATATGCTTATTGTTTCCAGGAATTCTTCGACTATTCGAAAGTTGAAAGAGGAGCTGTCATCCGAGTTCGAGATGAAGGATCTTGGTGAAGCTAAGAAGATATTAGATATGGAGATCGAGAGAGACAGGGTGAATGGGAGATTGAAGCTTATACAGAGGAGTTATTTGTAGAAGATGTTGAAGAATTCAGATTTGATGGCAATACAAAAGCAGTTAGCACTCCATTGGCTCTTCACTTCAAGCTTTTCAGCTAATATGTCACCTGTTTTAGTTGAGGACAGACATTACATGTCGAAGGTTCCATATGCCAGTGCGGTGGGTAGTTTGATGTATGTGATGGTGTGTACGAGGTCATATTTGTCACAGGCTGTGAGCATAGTATCGATGTACATGCACGATCCCGGGAAGGATCATTGGGAGGCCGTGAAGTGGATTCTACGATTGTAGGTGTCTAAAAATGCCTATAGGTTTTCCCACGCGGCTCGAGACAGAGAGAAGACAATGAACGTTGCTATTCGAGTCACAGAAGCTCATTTGACGACGACAAATGCATGAAGTGAGTCGACAATCCATGCGAAGCAACGGAACTTCGGAATAATGGAAACATGAATTGATCGGGAGCTCCGCGTCACTTACAAAACACGAAGCGTCCCTCGTGTCCCATTTACTCCACATATAATTCAATCATGGGAGCTTGTAGATCTCCTCGTTGACTTTTCGACGCATTCTGAATCGCGCGATTCGGAGTTCGGATGATGAAAATACGGCGAAAACGGACGGAACGTGCAGACCGAGCCCTGAGCCAAAGTCAAGACACCTCTTTGATGTCTCGGCCAACCCGAGACACCCAAAGGTGTCTCCGCTTGGCCGAGAACTCCAAGGTGTCTCGACTTGAAGTGTCTCGGCTTGGCCGAGACACTCACAAGTGTCTCGGTCACGCCGAGACACCCACGTGTGTCCACAGACCCGAAATGCTGTTTTTGCTGTTTTGAAACCGTTTTTCGACCGTTAATCACCCGGATTTGTTTCAACTAATCTGATATCATTCATGAACGTGATTAAGTGGTTACAACTGAGGATAAGAGGGAATCAACCATTCTTATCCGATATCCGAAAACAGGGGTATCGAAGCCTATAAATACAGCCCCAGTGCCTTCATTTTTTCAGATTTCGAATTCTCGAGCGTCGGCGAAGCCCTGTCGAATTGAGGACTAAATAGCCACAAATTTCAGAGAGGAGGAGATCGGATCGAGTTCTTCAAGCATAAAGAAGGAGAGTTCGACAGATCCGCAGGCCATTTCTTTTCCTTGAGATCGCCCCGTTGCGGTGGTCTCGAGAAGAGTGGTTATCTCGCTGTTACCGTGATAATCGTTCCGGTTTCTTGATTCCTTCACGAATCAACAAAGCTCTGGATCTGATTTGATCGTTTGGTGGTCCACGGATATCAACATCTCCATCACAGGCCAAGATCCCACGCAAGCAGAAGACCGATAAATGATGTCTGCGCTGTTTGACCAGAATTATATTTTTATTGTTTAAGAGTCTTATAGAAAGACAATCTTTTTGTATTTTCATTATAACGACTGAAGTTGTAATGAGTACATCAATAAAGAAACTAAATTTCTCCCCAAACAAGCTGGCGATCACAGTGGGAGCCAACAGCCTCGCTGCCGAGGCTGTCGTGACGCAACCGACGATCAAGATCCCGGTGTTCGATGACATCGAATACGAATTTGACCAGCAGAAATTCAAGGAATATATTTCCTCCAGATCTTCTTCTTACAAACGCAGGAAAACCACTGTCGCGAAAAACGTGCCTTCAGATCCGAAGACCAGGGCTGAGCCCGAATGCAGTGGAAGACCCCTCTCCGGCCTCCAAAGAAACCAGATCCAACGTTCATGACAACTCCTCAAAAATCAAAGAGTTGCCCGTTGAAAGTGCACCATTGCTGACGAAGAGGGCTCGTTAAAGGCACCGTCAACATCTCGCGCGTCAATTTGCCAAGGCTTTGGAGCTTGTTGACGGGATCTGCTATGATGCGGATCTGAAACTCAGAAGGCGCCAAGTGTTCCAGCAGCAAGCAAATGCTCCCTCCTCCAAACCAGCAACCAATGAATGGGTTCGTGTCAAAAAGACTCGTTCAACTCTTGAGGAGCGTATCAATAAGCGCCGCACATTGCTAGCGCAGACAATGATCCTTGTACGGAAGGCACAGGAGTTGCAGAAGAAAAAGGTGGTCAAAAAGTCACCAAAATCTAAGCAAATTTGGATGCCAAAGGCCAAATCAGCGCCTAAGACAAAAGTATCCGAGGCTGCTCTCCGGTCTTCGTCAACTCCAGATCCCGCTCCTATTGCTCCCGCACCTCCGGTGAAGCCCTATGACAGCGTGGATTTCTTCAAATCTAGAATTCTATTGAAGGATCGCCTCGTTTCTCTACCCGAAGATCGAGGCAAAACGCCTGTTAAGAAACACTTGGGACCGTTGAAGGAGCCCGAGCAAATATCTAGATTGGGGGTCGTACACGACCTCCTAACAAGTTGATTCCTGTAACCGCCCACTTAGGGGTGCGTACGGAAGGCCAGGAGCCCGTTAAGGTTTCACCCTTAGAAAAGTGTGATTCCAAACGTGTGACTCTTATCGACGCCAACAATGTATTGTTTACTCAGAAGAAAACACGTCAGATAGACGAACGCGTTATACCTGAGAATTCATGTAAACAGTCGATAGATTGCTCTGGGCATAATGCCGATGAGTTGTACTATCGGGCTGGGGGTACGAATAAATCTCGAAAGAGAAGTACCCGAAAAACGGACTCTTACTGTCCGTGTACCAAACTTATCAGGACAGTATTATCAGCGTGTAGCTGTCTCAAGACCGTTCCACAGAGGGTCTCGGTATTCCAAAGGCTTTCCTATGAAGCGTCGGAAACCAAGCCAATGCGTTTTCATAGAAAAAGATCAGCTGCGCAAGACGACGAACTCCCAGAAGTCACTATCAATATGGCTGATAAATGGAAGTCAACGCGAAGTTTCAGTTCTCGTCATTTTTCGGACGTATCCCAACGTATAACTCGGTTACGCGCAGGAACTACTATGCGTAGGGACTATCAGATGATGAATAGCAGATTATCCTCAGATGATGAAGCATCAGATGCGAACTCTGTCATCGCTTCTGATAATACGGTGTCCAGCATAGGACAATCTCGTGAGGCGTTCATGATCAACGCTGAACAAATGACCAAAATCATCGAGGATGCTTTGGCTAAGCAAAAAGAGAATTTCAAGTTCGAATTGGAAATAGCCATGATACAGATGAAGGAAGAGCATCACCGACAGATGCAGGTTCTGTCCAATCAACTTGGTGAATCTAGCCGCCGCACCTAGAACGTCGGTCGACAGCGATCCAGAAGTGGACGAAATCATCATGACCGACGTACCCCCAAAAATACTGGGGGTGATTCAAACGCACCCCCTACAGATAACAATGCTCGGGGTGGTCCCGCCGAAGATAATAATATCGGGGGTGACCACATTGTTCAAAACATGATACAAACGAGGACGAGAAGAGAAAAGACCTCGAGAGCAAAATTAACGTTCTAATATCTGCTCGAGAGGTAAAGAAGACCAGCATTCCGTGTCCTTACCCGAGAGAGTGGGAGTCGATCCCGTATCCGGTTAAGTTCAACTTAATCAACTTCACGCCGTTCGATGGGAAGGGCTTGCCCACTCAGCATCTAATCTACTTCAAGTCCCACTTAGGTATGATCTCCGGCAATGAAGCCTTGATGGTTCGGTCATTCGTTGGCACCCTTCGCGGGCCTGCTTTCGATTGGTACCGTCGTCTCAAGTCTGGAAGTATCAACAGTTAGGACGATATGGAGAGCTTATTCCTCGATAATTTCTTTGACGACAACGCCGAGATATCCATCAAGACACTCTTTGAGGAGAAACAGGAAGACGAAGAGACGGTCGACGACTTTATCAAACGTTTCCGGAATAAGGCAATGAACTGTCGAGATCCGATCACGGAGGACTTTATCCTTCAAACATGTCATAAGAACCTATCTATTGAGATATTGAAAGTTATGAGAGTCGCACTGTCCCAACACATGGAAAGAGTTGAAAGACGTGCAGAAAGCAGGCCGAACGTTTCCTCAGAAAAAAGAAAGCCGAGAAAAGCCAACCGATGGCTAACCCTCCGAACTCAAGCTTCGTCTCCCATGGTAAAGGGAAGGCCTCTGCAGCTGCTGTTGATGCTAATCAAACGTCACAACAGCAATCCCGGAGACAGCAAAAGATTTCAGGTCCGAGACTCAAAAAAGAGTACTCCTTCAAGGATGAAGATGTTCCAGCTATTTTCGAATCCCTCCTTAAAAACAACAAGATCAAGCTATCACCTATCGTAAATCAGGAGGAAGCTGGCAACACCGTGGATCCAAAGTACTATGCGTACCACAGGAGGGTCCTTCATTCCACCAAGGATTGCTTTACTCTTAAAAATAGCATCCAAACATTTGTTGAAGCCGGTGTCATAACGCTCAATTAAGTCGAACCAACACTCCGACAAATATAAGAGTATAAACTACTCCTTCCGACACTCCGACAAGTATAAGAGTATAAATTGCTCATTCCGACACTCCGAAGAGTATACGAGTATAAACTGCTTCTCATCACTCCGACAAGTATAAGAGTATAAACTGCTACTTCCGACACTCCGAAGAGTATACGAGTATAAACTGTTTCTTACCACTCCGATAAGTATAAGAGTATAAACTGCTCCTTCCGAGACTCCGATAAGTATAAGAGTATAAACTGCTTCTTCCGACACTCCGAAGAGTATATGAGTATAAACTGCTTCTCAAAACTCCAACAGGTGTATGAGTCTAAACTGTTTCCTTTCTTTCACGGGAAGTTCCTAAAGAATACCATGCCTGGTATTCTTAAGGATAACCCGGTCATCCAACTAAGTACAATGTTAGATCTGATTTCGTAAAGGAAGCTGGGAGTGGATGATTCATGTAACGAAAAGTTCCCAAAAGAATGCTATATATTGTGTTCTTAGGGATAACCCGATCCCTACAAAAAAGGGATAGGGATGAATAAGAAACTCCCACTTAGACACTAAATGCTGTGATCAATTCCACCAGCTTCCGAGCATTCTTTTGCTGAGACGAGATTTGATCACTTGGTTGGATCAACCTTCCCTCACAAAAAACTCCTACTGGTGTTTGATGATTCAAAATCTTCCACCACAAAGTCCCCCACCGATCAGACTAATTGACAGTGGGTCCACCAAAATTTCTTTCGTTTAAATCCACTCAAACTCCCGTTACGTCTGTGCACTCAACACTCACTTCCATTGTTAGAGTCCGGACATAGTACTCGGAATTTTAATCTCTTGATCATTGACAATTGTCAAACCCATCCGTGTTGAGTATTTGTCACTTAACATCAGGAACTCTTTTTGAGTGATTTGTATAAGTCAACACTCCCACTATGACTTATACTCCCACTCTCACTCTTATTTGGTCAAACCTTTAAACAGTTAGGACCACAACCAAAATCCCCTCTCAATTCTTCCAATGAACAAGATGTCCACTTTCAAATCGAATAATCAAACATTCCTACAGTTAGGATCATCTCAAACTCCCACTTGGTCAAATCTATAAGAGTTAGGGCCAAAGCCAGAATCTCCTCTCGATTCCTTCCATGAACGAGAGGTCCATTTTTAATTTGAGCAAACGAAAGACTTCCACATTTTTCGGCCAAACTAATAAAAGTTAGGGTCGAAATCGGAATTTTATCTCAATAAATGAGGAATTCTTTTATTGGATTAAGCAATCAATCCTATAAAAGTTAGGGTTGCTTGAATCTTTCCGATTCTCGGAGTGGAAAACCCACTCCTAGTTTCACCTTTCCGGATTCTGAGGGTGGAGATCCCATTTCGAGTTTCATTGGCAACTAGAGATAGAATATAAAATTTTTCCTCTTCGGTTTTGGGAGATAGAATATATAAATCTTTCTCTCCCATTTTGGGTTCGTCTTTACCCCAAAAGAAGACACCATCTTTCAACTTCAAAATCCGTGCTTCACACGCGCGGAGAATTTTATCCCGAATCCTAAGTAGGGATAAGTCAATACCTAACACGCGTTGTCGGTTTAGTCTTTCACCGATTAAAAAAGACACAAGAATTTTAGTCTGGGGAATTTTATCCCGAAGCCTAAGTAGGGATAAGTCAGCGCCTAACACGCGTTGCCGGTTAGTTTTTTGCCGTAAAAAAAGAACAAAAACCCACATATTCGAAATTATGGCAGGCCGTTATTAATAACGCCAAAATTCGCGCCTTACACGCGCGGAGAACTTTATCTCAACTCCTAAATAGAGATAAGTTTACGCCTAACACGCGTTGCCGGTTAGTCTTTGACCGTAAAAAAAATAAAAGCCCATATATTCAACATTATGACAGGTTATTAATAACACCCAAAATCCGCGCCTTACATGCGTGGGGAATTTTATCCCAAATCCTAAGTAGGGATAAGTCAATGCCTAACACGCGTTGTCGGTTTAGTCTTTCACCGATTGAAGAAGACACCAGAATTTGAGTCCGGGTAATTTTATCCCGAAGCCTAAGAAGGGATAAGTCAGCGCCTAATACTCGTTGTCGGTTAGTTCTTGACCGTAAAAAAGAACAAAAATCCATATATTCAATATTGTAGCAGGTTATTAATAACGTCAAAATCCGTGCCTTACACGCGCGGGGAATTTTATCCCAAAGCTTAAGAAGGGATAAGTCAGCGCCTAACACGCGTTGTCGGTTAGTTCTTGACCGTAAAAAAAAAACAAAAGCCCATATATTCGACATTATGACAGATTGTTATTAATAACGCCAAAATCTTTCTCTTACACACACGAAAAATTTTATCTCAAATCCTAAGAAGGGATAAGTCAACGCCTAACACGCGTTGCCGGTTTAGTCTTTCATCCATTAAAGAAGGCATCGGAATCCAAGTCTGGGGACTTTTATCCCGAAGCCTAAGAATAGATAAGTCAGCGTCTAACATGCGTTATCGGGTAGTCTATTCCCGTAAGAAAGACGAAGTCTACGTATTCAATATCGTAGCACTAAAAGAGTTAACTTTTTTAGCACAACGTTACATGTGAAAACGGGTTTAAACAATTCATATGCTAGCCCGACTCAAACGGTAGTCGGTAAAAACACGTCAAATCCGTTGATGGTTGAGGATTTGCCAAAAATCATGAGTTTGCATCTGATACATGCGGTCGGGTAGTCTATTCCCGTGAGAAAGACGAAGTCTACGTATTCAATATCGTAGCACTAAGGGAGTTAACTCTCTTAGCACAACGTTACATGCGGAACAGACTTAAACAATCCGCATGCTAGCCCGACTCAAACGGTAGTCGGTAAAGGCTCAACAAACCCGTTGATGGCTGAGGGTTTGCCAAAAATCCTATAAATACAAGAGTCATTGACGTATCAGCTCCATTAGTTGGTCTCGTGACTCGAGCATCCAACAACTTCAGGATAAGATCCATATCTGCAGACGAATCAGCTTTAACGGTTGGTCTTGCAGCCCTAACTATTGGGACCGTCATGCTCCAATACCTTAAGAGCTTAAACTGTGTATACTCCAGCAAACGTACAAGTATAAACTGTGTTAACGGCTATCGATCCGAAATCCTAAGGTCAACGTCGGTCAACGCGTGATCCTAGGTCAACGCCAGTCAACGCGTTGCGATGAAAGTCAACGTCAGGCGATCCGAAACCCTAGGTTAACGCCAGTCAACGCGTAATCTTAGGTCAACGTCAGTTAACGCGTTACGATAAAAAAGTCAACGTCGGGCGATCGAAACCCTAGGTTAGCGCCGGTCAAAGCGTAACCCTAGGTCAACGCCAGTCAACGCGTTGCGATGAAAAGTCAATGTCGGGCGATCCGAAACCCTAGGTTAACGTCGGTTAACGCGTAACCCTATGTCAATGTCAGTTAACACGTTACGATGAAAAAATCAACGCTTAGCGATCTGAAACCCTAAGGTCAACGCCGGTCAACGTGTAACCCTAGGTCAACACCAGTCAACGCATTGCGATGAAAAGTTAACGCCGGACAATCTAAAACCTTAAAGTCAACGTCAGTCAACACGTTGTGACGGAGATAGTCGGTTCTAAGTCAACTCGACGACACGAGCCAAAATCAACTCACCAGTTTTGATTCGAAACTTCGACGACGGCCAGATGATAAACGCAGCGCTGGAAGAACTTTAGCTATTCATCAAAATAGACTGAAAATCGAAGGAGTCAAGAATTAAAGCTAACTACAGGTCCTTTTACACCGACTGAAGGTTGGACCGATCACATCCAAAGTATTTCAGCCTCCTCTATAAAAGAAACGAGACTGAAACATTTTGGAGGGGTATCTGTAAGCGTCTAAAAATACATATAGGTTCCCACACGCGGCTCGAGACAGAGAGAAGACGATGAACGTCGCTATTCGAGTCACCGAAGCTCATTTGACGACGACAAACGCATGACGTGAGTCGACGGACCATGCGAAGCAACGGAACTTTGGAATAACGGAAACATGAATTGATCGGGAGCTCCGCGTCACTTAAGAAACACGAAGCGCCCCTCGTGTCATATTTACTCTACATATAATTCAATCATGGGCATTGTTTTAAAAAACCTCCGCCTAGTCCGCTTAGGCGTACGCCTAGACCTAGGCGGTACCTAGGCCGCCTAACTAGCGCCTAGCGCCTAGGCGGTATTTAGATTGCCCACCTAGATTTTACGAGCGTTTAGGGGAGCAATGTCTGCTTACATAGATTGCACCCTGTAGGCCTTGATTGTGATTTTATGTGTCGTAGCATATACGTCCTCCAAACTTCATTAACCTCCAAATATGAACATTTCCACTACCTCCTCCGACCTTCAGCAAAACCTCATCGACCACCACTTAAATGAAGAAAGAAAAAAAACGCTCAGAAACCGCTTAGGCGCCCGCCTAGGCGACTAAGCGCTGGGCGCCAAGTCCGACGCCTAGAAGCGCCCAACGTTTAATGTAACATTGATCATGGGAGCTTGTAGATCTCCTCGTCGGTTTTTCGACGCATTCTGAATCGCGTGATTCCGAGTTCGGATGATGAAAATACGGCGAAAACGGACGGAACGCGCAGACCGAGCCCTGAGCCAAAGTCAAGACACCTCTTTGATGTCTCGGCTTGGCTGAGACACCTGGAGTGTCTCGGCCACGCCGAGACACCCACGGGTGTCCACAGACCCGAAATGCTGTTTTGAAGCCGTTTTTCGACCGTTAACTACCCGGATTTATTTTAACTAATCTGATATCATCCATGAACGTGGTTAAGTGGTTAAACCTGAGGATAAGAGGGAATTAGCCGTTCTTATCCGAAAACAGGGTCCCGAAGCCTATAAATACAGCTCCAGGGCCTTTATTTTTTCAGATCTGGAATTCTCGAGCGTCGGCAAAGCCCTGCCGAATTGAGGACTGAATAGTCACGAATTTCAGAGAGGAGGAAAAGATCGGATCGAGTTCTTCAGGCATAAAGAAGGAGAGTTCGACAGATCCGCAGCCCGTTCCTTTTCCTTGAGATCGTCCCGTTACGGTGATCTCAAGAAGAGTGGTTATCTCGTTGTTGCTGAGATAATCGCTTCGGTTTCTTAACTCCTTCGCGAATCAACGAAGTTCTGGATCTGATCTGATCGTTTGGTGGTCCACGGATATCAACGTCCCCGTCACAGGCCAAGATCTCACGCAAGCAGAAGACCGATAAACGATATCTACGCTGTTTGACGAGAATTGTATTTTTATTGTGTAAGAGTCTTATAAAAAGATAATCTTTTTGTATTTTTATTGTAACGACTAAAGTTGTAATGAGTACCTCAATGAAGAAATCAACTTTCTCCCCAAACAACGGTATGTTAAAGGCACCGTGGATGTTGGATTGATTTTCCAGAAGAGTGAGAAGAATAGACAGGATTATTTTGGTTACGTGGATTTAGACTATGCGGGGATCTTAACAAGGGCCGGTCTACTTTAGGATATATGTTTACATTAGCAGGAACACATGTATGTTGGAGATGTACACTTCAGTCTACAGTGACTCTCTCTACTATAGAGGCAGAATATATGGCAGTGACTGAAGCTGTTAGGGAGGTTTTGTAGTTGCGTGGATTGTTAGAGGACTTGAGGATTGCATAGGAGACTCTTCGGGTATATTGTGATAGCATGTTGGCTATCTATTTGATAAAAAACCAGGTTTATCATGCACGCACGAAGCATATAGATGTCAGATTTTACTTTGTTCGTGACGTATTGGATGATGGAGACGTCATATTGGAGAAGGTCCACACGAAGGACAACCCTACGGATATGTTGACCAAAGTTGTTTCAGGTGTGAAATTTGGTCATTATTTGAAGCTATTGAACATTCTTCAGTGTTGAGAGCCTTTGGAGACCATTTGGGTGAACTACGTTCGGCTTGGTTCCTTGGACAAGAGGATACGTAGGCAGTCATGTTTGATACAGCCGGTTGGATTTGTTGATTTTCGATGGGGGAGATCGTTTGAGCTCTCTTTTGGGTTCCCGACTTGTTGTGGAATGAGTCTGTTGTTGTGGGTCGTTTCCACTTCGTCTTGGACGCAACAAGTTGGACATTTGGATATTTTGGTGTCAGCTCAGTTTTGGTAGAAACGTTCGCCGATGTGGAGAATTGTAGAATTGGTGAAAGATTTGGATCAGAACATGTTTCGGGAAGCAGGAATCAGTTTGGATGCTGCACGGTCGACCGCGAGTGGTGCGGTGGTCGACCGCGAACGTGCACAAGACAAGGATTATTTCTGGACTTTTGACGGTCGACCGCGAGTGGCGCGGCGATCGACCGCGGACCCTGTAATTAGTTTACGTGGGTTTTCTTCTTCTGTCCGGTCGACCGCACGTGGTGCGGCGGTCGACCGCGAGTTGGGTCTGAGTTGGGCTGTTGGTTTTTTGACCCGTTTCGTTTTGAGTTAATATATAAGCCTAATCCTAATCAATTAGGGTTAAGCAACGACGTTTTGAGCGATTTTTGAGAGGGGATTGTTGCATCCAATTGTAGGAGATTTGTGAGAGATCTAGAGGCTTTGTTCTAAGATTTATTTGGTGAGATTTGTAACCCTATTTGTATTCTCTTGATTTCTAATAGTAAGAACTCCCCCCCCCCCCCCCTTTCTTACCCCGTGAACGTAGGCAACTTGCCGAACCACGTAAAATTCGTTTGTCTTGCTGTAGTATTGTGTTTGGCTTATTGGTTGTGATTTATCTTGTTCTTGTTCGTGTGCTTTCGAGCTTCTGCCGCGCACAACACTATATTTCTCTGAAATGTTACAAGACTATTAAGAACAATTACAATTAGAGTCCGATGAAGTTTTCTTTTACAAAAGTTTTACTTTTCTACATTTAGCATCATTAAATCTCTGTTCAAGCATAGGAACTAAGTAAATCATGTATAAAAAGGAAAGAGATGGTTTAACTATAACTAAGTGAACTGAATCATCTACATATTTGTCCAACTATATGGCTAGAACCTGAAGGGTCCATATCTACATCCGATAAGGTTTCGGATCTATTTTTGGGATTTATATCCTCTATAGTAGGTTATTAAGTATGGTTCCACGATCCGAACAGTAAAAATTTGGTCAGTCGGATTAGGTTAGCGGGTTGTTGGGCCATGTTGTCACCCATAGCCATGACTATGAAGTTTAAACTTTCTGAGAATTCATCCATTGCTATTGCAGTTGAGAAAGTATTTGGTACCATAATTGTGATATAATCATCCAATGTCAAGCATGGACCAAAACTTTAAAAGCTGAATTGTAGATTTTGCATATTTAATTTTTTTGTTATTTCACCTTCTAATTTTTTGCATAAATGCATTGCTCGCAGGGCGATACTATCACAGTTCACAGAGGAACAAATGAGTAGATATGAATCCTTTAGGAGATCTGGCTTTCAGAAGTCTAATATGAGAAGAGTATGTTTTCTTCCTTGCTAATGTTTGTATACTATGAAGAAATTTCTTAAGAGAGACATGTCACTATTCCGTCATGTTGTTATATACGTGTTCCCTTTTTTTAAAATGATGGTTTAGACTTATGCTACAGCCTATAGAAGATTGATTTGCCAGCTTTTCTTTTGACCTCCCCCAGATATATTTGGATTTGCTATTTTCTTGTAACTGAGGGTGACCCGTGGTATGATGCTTCGGTATCACTGAGATCTTGAGCTCACTTCTATGGTTTTTCATGGGGATAATGAGAACCATTGCTCTAATAATGTCATAAGCATCAGTTCTTATGTTGCGCTCCATTTGCTGACTTCAGAATCTTACTTACTTGATTCCTCCTTTTGTTTTTTCACGGTTTTTTGGGAGACTGCTCGTTTTGACATGTTTACAGGTGTTAACAATATGTTTTTAAGATATATTGACATAAAGCTAATTATTTAAATTGTACTGTGACATAAAAAAAATTCACCTGCTCTATCTCAAAATCTGATTAGATCATCGAACCTCTTTGTCAATTGCACATGTCAGGTAAAGCATATAGGTTTTTGGACGTTTAAGCATTCTGTGGATGCTGTTTGGGTTAGCTTGCTTGCCTGCAGTGGAGTCATCTTTCCTTCACATCTGGATCAAAGACCATTGATTAAAACAGCAATGGCTTAGAAAAACTGAATTCTTTTGCTCCTCACTGATTCCTATTCTCTTCAAATTGATTAAGGTTACAGGTCACCTTATGCGTCAGACCTATCAAATCTTGTGAGAACCTTATTGTACTGATGCACCTTACTTACTTCATGACACCATGATTTTGTTCTATTCGCAGCTATTAACGAGCATCACTGGGAGTCAAAAAATTTCCATGCCCATGACAATCGTTGTCTCAGGAATAGCAAAAATGTTTGTTGGTGAGCTAGTTGAGACAGGTAAATTTAAACTTAGTGGTGATTGTTCCATTAGTCAATGAGTATTGCTTGTTTTTCTTGTAATCTGCTTCATACTCTCTAATTTCAGAGTATTTCATAACTTGTTGTCTTGAATGTTCCATAGGTAGGACAATTATGATGGAAAGAATGGAAACTGGACCAATTCGACCTTGTCACATAAGAGAAGCCTATAGAAGATTGAAACTCGAAGGGAAGGTACCTAGGAGGTCAGTGCCAAGGCTTTTCCGATAGAAGACGGCTTCTATCTATAAAATTAGCGAAGGATCATTGCTCAAGCTAATTCAACCTATCTAACGTTTTCAGAAGGTAACTACAGAGACCAGTTGGCCTGGGATAGCATAGAAATGGTTTTATCGGCAAGCGGTGACAATCTTTGCTAGCTCTGCTTTTGTACCTGTAAAAGTATTAAGTAAACTAGTTTTATGGCATTCATTGGCTGTGTAACTTGTTAAATTATGAAGCTACAATGATAATTATATTGGTATTGGTCCCCCACCCCCCCGGCCGTGTTAATGGCCCTTCTTGTGATTGAAAGCAATTTTATAGAATATAAGTTTATGCTTCTTGCTTGATTAGTAGCACTTAGAAAGCCCAATGTGAAGCTCGGCCCAACTATAAGCCCACGAAAACGACAACGCCCAGTCCATTGCGGCCCGCTGATGAGAGGAAGCGAACGAATTATTATCATTTCTTTTTGTTTTTGAATGAATTGAGTTGGAGAGTGATCAAGAAATCATGATGGTATTTCTCCATCACCACCAACCCCCATTCATAAGAACTAACCATTGTCGTCATGATTTCAACTTCAACCTTCAGTTTCAAGCAACAGCAACTGCCCACCAACAACCACCACCACCAACCACCAAAACGACGACAAAACCAGCGAAAATTACAGCAACTCAAATCCTCACTAGCTTCTGATTCTGCTTTCAATGGCTAGTGTTGCTCCCTCTGTCCTGCTTCTTCTTGCTTTGGTCCATAAAGGGTATTGTCAGACGGATAGCTGTGCTTCTGACCTGAGCACATTTCTTCCTTCTCCTTTCAATGTTTCTGGTCTCAGCTGCAAACCCATTTGGAACAGCTTCATTCTGAGAGTAATTTCTTCCTTCTCCTTTCAATGTAGTAACAACTTTCAAACATGGTGGATCTTACTACTGGGATCCAAACGTGTTGTGTTTTGTCGTCTAATTTATGAAATACACTGGGAATATGAGTGCCTGACAAGCGATTTGGATCCAATATTAAATGGGCTTTAACCATCTCTTGTCGGAGCATTCTCAGTCTGCCATTTGATGTCTTTCAATTTGTTAAATAATTAATATTAGCTTCATATACGTTTAAAATGAAAAATATTATAAGGCACTGTTCCAAGGAGAGGAGACTCGCAAGGAAGAATGGTTTACTTCTTCTTCCCCTCTTCTAATTAGGGTGTGTTTGGATATCACTGGGGAAATTAAGGGAGCAATATGGGAGAGAAGAAAGGGAAGGTAACGGGATTCACTTCCCCTAGGTTTTATCCCAATTTGCGGGGGGTGTTAATTTCTATTGATTAGAGGGAACACTTTCCCTAAAAGCTTTTTGAACGGGGTGAATAGGCTCCCCTACCTTCCTTTCTCCCCTATTCTCCCCTGTACAGACAGGTCTAGTGCTTTCTTCCAGTATGTGTAGTTGTTCCTTTTTTTCGTCGGATGTGCATTTTATACTAACTAGGTTTAAATGCAGATATGTCCATTATAGTGACCTACCGTGGAGGTTAGCCACTTGTTATCCCTAAACGCTTTTATTTGAATTGATGCCCTCATATCCAAATATAGTCATCTCCTCGCGATTTGCACCCATCGTGTGGGTATCATCCGACGTTAACGTGGTGCGAAGAGAGCTTATAATAATTCAGTGTCTTGTAGAGGGACCCCCATATTCTGTTATGTGTTGAACATACATCCTACAAATTGTACATCTACAAATAGGTGAGAGAAGTTAGTGTGGGAACCAGGGGACCTGAATGCTAAACGAACATTTTTGGATAAAAAGTGGCTTACCTTCTATGATTGGTCTGTATCTGCAGTTAATCCTTTATCCTATTTGTAACCATTTTTTATTCTAAAATATATCATAAACAAGATTCAGCTTTCCCCCTTTGAAACCAATGAATTCTTTCACGCATTTGAGACAAACTAACCATTACGTCCTGTTTCAGTATCACTGCACCCAAGTTCTAATCCTTCCCATATTTCTATCACTCGCAGTATTCACAGGATCAAGATAACGTTTTAAACATTGTACTCTCTGCTGTATATACATCTGGATGGATTGGTATAGGATTTTCAAATGATGGTATGATGGTTGGCTCAAGTGCAATGGTTGGTTTCATTGGTAAAGGAGGCAGAGCACATATCAAACAATACTATTTAAGGGGCCAATCAAGCTCAGAAGTCATTATAAATGAGGGTCAATTGACAGAAACAAATGTAAAACCGGCCATTATTCTTTATGGAGTTAACATCTACTTAGCATTTCAACTGAAGTTCTCGTCTCCTGTTAGTCAGCAGCAGCTACTCTTTGCTTTTTCAACCGCAACCCCAAATAACTATCAGCTCACCGAACATGATGATAAGATATCTATTTCCTTCGACTTTTCAGGAGATTTTTCAGGAGGTTTGCACATCTAATCATTGTTATTTATTTATGGCCAACAGAGTGCACTTTGTCTTGTTGCCATGTTTTGCTTGCGAGAAGTGCTACTTTCTGTTACCATGATGCTTCATATTATGCGGAAAAAAAAATTCCTAACTCGGAATATTTTGACATGACATGACGATTTGATGGTTAAAAACAATAAAATAGGATACTTTTGTGTTTAAAAATGGGCAGGTGTAGAAGTAATACCTAGGATGAATATATAAGAGGAAAATTTTGAAAAGTAAGTGTTAGCAAGGATCATATATTACTTCTAAGGTCGCCCAAACCTGTCTGTGGCTTCTTTTAACTACGTTAATAATATATTGAGATGGGTACAAATTCTAGTTAACTAGGGCTTGATGCTGCTCTTAAGTATCCGCGTTCAGATGCGCATGCTTTCCATATGATAAGTGGTTCGACGTGTGCGCTAAAATTCCTCTTTTGATTGACAAATTGATTTTTCTTGAAAGTTTGCACTACTCGTAGTGATAAAGCGGCAGCCCCTTCCGATTTACCAGCTGAAGCTATCAACTTGAAATCTTTTGTCAAACAAACAAATTTAAAAAAAAAAACACGCACTTGGAAAAAGTCTGTACTAGTGAGAAGGCCTCGGTATCATTTTTGAAGTACCTGCTCAATTTTAAAACTTCCTTTATATATAGGTACACCTCCTACCTCTTTATATCCGTACAAGCTGAAAAGGAATCATGGGGCCTTAGCTATATTTGGTTGGGGTGTTCTTCTGCCAATCGGGGCAATCACAGCAAGATACGGCAAAGGATGGGATCCATTATGGTATTATATCCATGTAATCATGCAGTTTGCAGGATTTATCATAGGCCTTGCTGGCGTAGTTGCGGGGATTTCACTGTATAATAAGTTGCATTCAGATGTTTTCGCACACAGGGGACTTGGTATCTTCGTCTTCGTGCTTGGTATTCTTCAGGTGAGCCAAATGACATTTCTAAGAGCTATGATTCAACTTGAATTTTACACACAAAATGCCCTCTTCATATAATGGTTGTTCGTGGGAAGTATATCAGGACCCCCATGCGTTTATGTTACGTTCAATGCTTATTTGAATTGAAATTTGGATGACTAGTTTATGACGAACTTTGGTTTTAGATTGTCTTTCCTTGGAGGTTCGATAACTGCGTACCGAGTTGGGTTGGTTGGGCTATTTCAACATGCAAATGCTATCAACACAATTTTGAAACGCGGAGTCCGAAAATGAAAATCCGAGCGGGTATATATGATCTGGAAATGAAATTTTAAAGGATTTCTAACATCATTAACTCATGTACCATATGTCGTCGAAATCTAACGCTTCAGAATTGTCATAAAGCTGATTAATTTTTCGCCAATTTACACATGATTTATGTGTAGTAGATCAGATCAAAATTCTGTAAAATTTTATTTCTACATTAGCTCATGTGTAGTAGATCACATCTGCCGGTTTGAATTTTTATTTTCGGACTTTGATTAACTTGATTCAAACTGAGTTAATATATTTTGTTTATTCATCTATCTATTTGTATTTAGTTAGCTGGAATCTTGCCTTAGTTTCATCTGGGGCGACAAATTTTTGTTTCTACAGACCAAAAAATGATGTGTTCTTTCCCAACTAAACATAATAGAAAGTTAGAAAACATTTAAGCCATTTTATTTGCTATATATCATCATTTTCCGTTCCCATCAAATTTTGATATAATATATTTTTCTCAGGTGACTGCATTCTTCATACACCCCGATAAAGACTCTAAGATCCGAAAGTACTGGAACTGGTACCATCACTGGGTTGGGAGACTCGCTCTGTTTCTTGCATCAGTCAATATTGTACTTGGGATTCAAGTTGGAGGAGCAGGAAATGCTTGGAAAGTGACGTATGGTATTAACCTCGCTCTGATCTTAATAACTACTTCGGTGTTGGAAATAATGTCATGGACAAGGTTGTCCAAGAAATTTGTTTCCCCTCCAGCCTTTTAGATAGTCTATCCTACATACCGTTTTCAGCCTACTTGTCACCGTTGAAAGTTCTCGTTTGTTCCCATTTCCTTTGAGCTAGACAGAACTTAGTCGGAGTGTCGATATTGAAAGTAGTTACAAGTTCATCTGTGAATCTTCAGAGCCTTAAGAACTGTTTGTCAGACTCATGATTCAGTTGACTATGCATGTTGTAACTCAAGGAGAGGCGGCAAAAGCAAGGACAGGGAAAGAAAAAGAGGAGAACCAGAACAAGAGGAGTGCAATATGTTGTGTTGTGCAGAGTCTTTTGTCACAATATTTTTTTGTCAAGGGTATTGCATCAATATTTTCTTCATTTTGGTAACCGGAGTGCATTTTGATATGACCTTTTCACTATGGATGTATGGTGAGACATGGTAGATATGAAATATTTTAGAGGAAACATTAATCTGATAGGAGGCTACAAGCACTCTGGTTCAAATCGTCTTTTTTTCTTAATTGTGTTGATTGTGTTGTGCTAATAGAAACCCTGCACATTTTTGCTTGTGAGTTGTGTGAAACCCAGGAACCTGCATGAGAGTGTAACATTCTCAAGCTAATTCATGCATACTGAACCTTTGTGTATCTAAACCTTTTAAGCTGCATAAAAATAGTTGATGGTGCAATAGCATAGAGAATTGAGATTTTAGGAAGCCAATTCAGAGAATATTAGTTTATCACATCTTAGATGTAAACAGAGCAAGCCATTGACAGGATCAACTGATGTTTGACATTAAACAAATAGAAGGTAATTTGGATTGTCTAGATAGAAACGAATATCTGGTACTGCCTTCAACATCCACCATGGCATGAAAACTCCTTGAATCTTATCAATATGCCTACCTATGTCTATCAGATATAATTCTAGAATATTCAGGATGTTCTCTAGCCTAACACATGCAGATTCAGTCGTTAGGGGGAAAAACACTATTTTGGCAATATGTATTCCAAGAAGTCTGGTGAGATTCATTGGTTTCAGGATTATTTTGACAATCCTCGGAAATTTAGAAATAGCCTCATTAGAGGAAAGGAAAAAAAAGGAGTAGATTTTATCACATGGCGACAAATAAAAGCAGAAATCATGATTCTTATTGCAATAGATAGAGCATCAAAATTCAGATCGTTTCACAATTAGCATTATTTTTTTCCAAAAACATACAGGCCAATAAAAATTGAAAATGAAAAGCAAAAGGGAAAAGGTAATGGTATTAGACTGTTCAATGATGGGAGGGAATTAAGTTAACAACTCCAACCTTACTCAGGTAATATATGAGGTCAAAAATGTTGTATTCTCCTATCACCTCTGAAGTCCCACTTTTACAAGTCCTCATAGTGCAAAGAAAACAATTCACCAAAAAAACCTGCAAATACCACACAAAAATGATTACATCAGGCAAATTTTGCAGGTAATTGAGTTGAGTAAAATATCTAAGGGAGGAGATGAAAATATCTAAGGGAGAAATTGAATAAGTCGTATTACTTATCAATAATGATAACAGCAACAATAATTCAAATACAAAGTCTACAAACAGGTGACTTGATTAACCCATGAACTAAATCTAATTACTCTTTTAGAACAGAAGGTATATATTATATAACCGTCAAATGAATCACTTCAGGTAGCCAACTCGCCCAGGTCAATATCAGTCTATGGGTCCAAATGGCCTACAAAGTTTTGTGCCAATATGCATTGAAGGAAATGGAAGCTAATACTCATGGCTATTATAGATTTTCCTCCAAAAATCTGCAAGTATGATGCATTATTTCTTTTCTAATTTCTAGTTACAGATCTCAAACATTATATAGTAGAGACTTCTCTCCCGGTGTTTCCTCACTATGTTGCTCTACTTACCCGCCTTTCATGCAGTTGAAGACCCAGTGTTTTAGGTTATGACAATTGGTTTTGGCTATTAAAATTAAGAGCATTATCTTGAAAAGTTCATCTTTGATTAGGCGAATGAGAGTGCCCAGCCCTCTTCTATATTTAGCATTCAGTGACCAGTCAATATCTGTCCTGTATGCATTTGGTACAAGTGCAATCTTATGTTGGTGTTTATCTACTGTATTCTGAAATTGTTCCATACAAATAAATCTAAACCAAGATATCATGTTCCGCCTACATGCATACAATGCCATGACTGAGTACTATAAACAACGTAAGGAATAAACTCGAGAAACAAGTTATGTGTTACCACATATTCTAGGTGTTTTATTCCCTATTACTGTGTCCCGACAATTTAATTATTTTCATGTAACTGAGTTACTGCAACAATAGACTATTTGCAGCACTCCCATACATGCATAAGGGAGACAATATGAGCCATGAAAAAATGTTTGCACACCAATAAGGTCAAAACGTATTTTCCGAGACCGTCCAAGGGCATTATATTTTACAGATTTTTTTTCATTTTGAATTTGAAAAAATATCTAATAAGAAAAAAGGGACAAAATTGAACATCTGCCAGAAGATGGACAGTAATTGTGATTAGGGGTGGAAATGAACCAAATAATTAACAAATAGTTCGATAATTATTTGAGTAACTATTCGGTCATATTCAATTCAGTAGTTCATTTAACACTAAACAAATATTTTTTAGTATTCGAGTTTACTAATGAATAGAATTTAACCAGATGTATATTCGATTTGTTTGTCCATCAAATATTCGTTTAAAAATTGATCATTTATTATTTGTATTATTGCATATATGATGTCATATTTTTTACCCACTTACCATTTTTACTTAAGTTTTATGTATTGATTTTGAAACTTAAATAATCTTAAATCTATTCTCTAATAAAAATTTTAAATTATATATATATATATATATATAT
>NC_033794.1:55748530-55850785 GCF_001876935.1 Asparagus officinalis
TAACCGATAAACTGTTAACAAAGTAATCAATGGAATCAATAAAGAAAGAAACGATTTTTCCCGTGAACAGACACCAAGCGGTACTAGACCGGATGGACGCTTACCTGGACAGGGCCTTCTTCGAGGACGCTGGCTCTCTTCGCGGCGAGGCAAAGCTTGAGGAGCGTGGGCGTGAGGCGAGGAGGCTGATCGAGGCTGCCGGGACGGTGGATCGGGAGCTCCAACTCCTTCGCCAGGAGGAGGAAGACAGCCAGGCGGATTTAGCCAGGCGACAGCAGGAGCAAAAGGAGAAGGCGAGGATCCGGCGTGCGGCGGAGCGTGCTGCGGTCAAGGCTAAGATTGGCTCTTTTAGCCTGCTGAAATTTCTGTAATGCTCTCGCTGTCTAGGTCCTCTTCCTTTTCTTTTGTTGTTTTGTAAACTTAGTTGATGCCTCAGGCATCATAACTTGAAAACCTATGCATGTAAACTCTGGCCCGTTGTGGCTCTTTTGCTTGTTTTGTCTATCCTTACTTTGCTTGCACAGTTTTCTCTTTCTTTGTCCGCGCTGTTTGGCATCTGAGTTGGACTTGGTGAGCCTTTGACTATTCTGTTTTAGACTTAGTCGTTTTAGGCTCTTGTTCTGCCTTCTGTTGCTCGTAGCGTGGGATCGGGTTAACTCCGATCTTCGCGTTGTAGCTCAAATGGGATCGAGAAGGCGACGTTTGGCTTGCAGCAAAGAACAATCGTTCGCTCTTGCGGCCAACTGAAGAGCTCAACTTCAACTCGCATCTCGGTGAGTTATTGCTTGGGGAACCGACAGATAGGTCGTCTGCCGAACCGTCTGCGACAATTGTCGTCATGTGAGAATGTGACAATTGATTGTGGTAGGAGCCATCGCGTGGTAGACCACTACCCATCAGTTATCCTAAGGGAGTGTTAGGATATCTGGAATAGGTCAAATAGTTCAGGGACGTAGGAGTATGACTATTGACAGAAGTAATAGCACGTCGCGTGGTAGGCCATTACTTAGGCTGTGCTACTCGTAGGAATAACGGCGCCAATCATCAGAGGTGATCATTAACTTGATGGGGTCTTGTCGCGATTGGAGCAACTGTGAGGGCCTACCATTCTTCCGAAGAAGATTGGCAAGTGAATTGTGTCAGAGGTTTAATGTTAACGTGACAGGGAATGTCGTGATTGGAACGACTTTGAGGACCCACCATCTTTTAGAAGAGGATTGGTGAGTGATTTTGGCTCTGGTCCTAACTATCTGAAGGTTTGACCAAGTGGGCTTTTGTTGTCGCCTGCCAGAGATGCTAGTTTCACCTGTCTTGAGAGGTTCGCCAAGACAAGGAGCTTTAGCTCGAGAAGTAGACTTCGCCTAGACTGATAGGCTTGCCTGATATGATTGATTCACCTGATCTGAGCGATTCGCCTGATTTGAGCAGTTCGCCTGTGGTTTTGAGGGCCAGTTTAGACTCATGCACTCTTGGGAGTTTGTGAAGGAGCACTATGGGTAGTACTTCTTCAGATACTTGCCGTTGATGGGCATCATGATCTTATCGCCATTCGGCTTGACGAGGCGATAGGCGCCTTTCGAATAGACTGTCTCTACTACGAACGGTCCTTCCCATTTGGACTGGAATTTCCCCTTCTTCTTGGAAGTGAGGATCATTGGTCGGCGAACGGAGAGCACGAGCTCTCCCTCTTTGAAGGCTCGGCGTTTGACTTTCTTGTTGAAGTTCTTGGCCATTCGAGCTTGATAGAACTCAATGTGCTGCTGAGCTTCCAGTCGCTTGTCGTCCAGCGCCTCGAGCTCTGCGAGTCGCAGTTGATGCTTTTCCTCGGCCGTCATCCCTGTTGCTAGGGCGACGCGGGGGGATGGAATCTGAATCTCTAATGGCAATACAGCTTCACAGCCGTATACCAATAAGTAGGGCGTGGTGCCATTCGGTGTGCGAACCGTCGTACGATATGCCCACAGGCTATCGCCTAGCTTTTCGTTCCAGTCGCGCTTGCTAGTGGAAGTCAGCTTGGTCAAGATCTTGATGATCGTTTTGTTGAAAGCTTCGGCCAAACCATTCGCTGAAGGGTTGTAGGCCGTGGAAGAGAGGTTCTGTATTCGGAATTTGTCACAGAACCTAGTGAATGCATGGCTAACGAATTGCATGCCGTTGTCATGAATGATACGCCGGAGTACGCCGTATCGGTATATGACATGGTGCTTGATGAATTTGATCACGTCGCTAGTCTTGACTTCTCTTAAGGGGATGGCTTCGGCCCATTTAGAGAAGTAATCGGTGATCGCGAGGATGAAGCGATGGCCTTTCGCCGATGGTGGAGAAATTGGCCCGACTATGTCCATCCCCCATGCTTCGAAGGGCCAAGACACCTTCGTCGGATGCAGGTCCTACGGAGGCTGGTGCATGTAGTTGGCATGGATTTGGCATTCGTAGCATCGCTTCGCATAAGCGACTGCGTCAGTAACCATCCCAGGCCAGAAGTAGCCTATCCTCCGTAGGCGATCCCAAAGTTTGGGTCCAGGCTGATGGGCTCCGCACACGTCATCATGCACTTCGCGTATGGCCTCTTGCGCCTCCGCCTTTGAAAGACAGCGAAGCAATAAGCCATCGTATGACCTCCGATACAACGTTTTAGTGGTTGAATCGTAGTAGAACCGCGAGGCACGTCGTCGGATAGACTCTCAGTCCTTCGCATCTTCAGGCAATATGTCGTATAGGACATAGTCGATGATCGGGAGATGCTAGTCTTCTTGGGCTGATCTGGCGTTTGATGAGTGGCGTTCGCCTCCGGGACGTCTTTTAGTCGAAAGAGTTTTCTGCTGGCGACTGTGACCCTTTGGGCCGTTCCCAAAGGCTGGGCCAAATTGGTTGCCAAGGATGCGAGGGCATCTGCATGAGTGTTCCTGGAGCGGAGCACGTGCTCAATGCAGAAACTCTCGAATAACTCCACCAGTCTGACGGCCGCTTTGTGGAGTGGGATGAGATCTTCATTCCTGACTTTATATTCGCCAGTCATTTGTTTAACGATGAGTTAGGAGTCGCTATAAGCTTCCAGATGCTTGATCCCTAACTCTTTGGCCAACTCGAGCCCTATGAGCAACGCGTTGTACTCGGCTACGTTGTTGGTGCACGGTTCCGTTAAGGAAAAGGCCCGGGGTAACACATGGCCATGCGGAGAGGTGAGGACCACCCCCACTCCTGCAGAAATAGAGCCGCTCGCGCCTGCGCGAGACGCGCCGTCGAAGAACATCTGCCACACCTCTGGTGAGGAAGTCACATTGGCTTCGGGAGGTTCATCTGGCAGATCTTCAAATAGATCGGTCTTCACCCCCAGCGGGTGACTAGCCATGAGATCACAGATAGCTTGGCCCTTGACCGATTTCTGGGGTATGAAGTGGATGTCGTATTGAGAGACCAGAAGCGCCCATCTGGCTAGGCGCCAGTTCAACGCTGCAGGTTGTGTCATGAAGACCCGAATGGGGTTCATCCGAGAAATGACATGGATTGTCTGGCCGACCAAGTAGTGCCGCATCTTTTGGATGGCGAACACCAAGGCTAGGCACTCCTTTTCGACCATTGGGTACCGTTGTTCGGCGCCCTGCAAGGTTCTGCTCAGGTAGTAGATGCCTTGCTCGTGGCCTGCATCGTCGTTTTGAGCCAAGAGGGCACCTAGAGAGTAGCTCTTGGATAGCTCGCACCTTGTCTGGATCAATTCGGATCCCTTTCGTCGTGACGACGAAGCCGAGAAATTTACCGCTAGACATCCCTAAGAATGACTTGGTAGGATTCATCTTGAGCTGATGAGTCCTCATGAGTTCGAACATAGCCTTCAAGTCTTGGAGGTGATCCTCCTTATGGCGACTCTTCACGACCAAGTCGTCCACATAGCATTCGACCGTCTTTCGCAAATGATCTCGAAAGATCATGCTCATGGCGCGCTGGTAGGTTGCGTCGGCGTTCTTGAGTCCGAAAGGCATGACGGTATAGCAGTACACTCCCATGGGAGTTCTGAATGCAGTGTGCTTTTCGTCCTCAGGGTGCATTTTGATCTGATTATACCCTGAGAAGCCATCAATGAAGGACATCCTTTCGAATCCGCACATATTGTCAATGATGACATCCGTGATGGGTAGAGGAAATTCGTCCTTAGGGCACGCGGCGTTGAGGTTCCTAAAGTCGATGCAGATGCGGATTTTCCCGTTCTTTTTCAAGACCGGAACAATATTCGCCACCCAGTCGGGGTATTGCTCCTCTCTAATGAAACCGGATTCGATCAGCTTCTTTACTTCAGCTTTGATCGCCTCCATGATTTGGGGGCGAAAACACCTCTGCTGTTGTTTGATTGGTTTGACGTCGGGGCTGATGTTGAGACGATGTGTGGTGACCTGCGGATCCAAACCAGGCATGTCCTCGTAGTTCCAGGCGAAGACGTCGATGTATTCCCGTGTGAGGGCAATGAGGTCCTCTTTTTCCTGTGGAGGCAGGCTGCCGCTGATGAATATGGGTTTGGGATTCGCCTCAGTACCCATGTTCACCTGGAGGACTTCGTCTTCGGTTGGTGGTTCGCGCTGTTCGAAGCGACTGTTCCACTGGGCGTTAACATGGCGATCCCATGTCTCGTCATAGAGTGGAAGTCGTTCGTCCTCTGCCATTTCGGCGGGGTCTACTGTGGTCATGTTGACTGTAAGGCTATCAAACAGATCCCTTACGCTGACGTCTGAGTCCCAAGCCGAGGTCGTCGACGATTGGTCCCCCGAACATGCATAGTCGGAGTCCTCGTCGACGTAAAAGCACAGATCCGACGAGGAGGAGGAGTAGCCTAAGCCTCTTCTCGTCCTGTTGAAGTAATTTGGTCCTCGGATTCGTCCCATAGCGTGCGCAGGGGATTATCGATCCGACCGAAAATAATATCTTTTCGATAATTATTTCGGGCCGGTACGACGAACACAGCTTGCGATGACCTGATCGGCTGCGTCTTAACGGCGTATGACGAGCATACCGGCAAGTGTATGGAAGGCTCACCGTAGAGCTTCGACCATAGTTCATTTGGCGCATCATCTTCGGACGTGGAACAAGACGACAAATAAGCAAAGTCGGATTTCTCATTCACGATAAATTTTTCCGCCTGAACAGCGTTGGTTACATGGTGACTCTCGTAGCCAATTACAATTGACTCAAAGTCATTCAGAATTAAGCTGTCACCGTATTCAGGCTCGCTATCCGCCTCGTTGCCGCTCTCTGGCTCCTCCGCTGGTGGCGCGTCGGGGTCCTGGTACAACAGGGAATCCGTGAAGTAGTTTTCGACACCTTTGAAGGGCTGCTTGTTGGCCACTACTGTCCTGACTCGTTCATAGTTGTCCACATACTTCAAGCACTGGTGTAATGTGGACGACACTATTCTGTTGCCATGGATCCATGGGTGCCCCAGAAGTATGTTGTACGAGGGTTCGGCGTCGATGACGTAGCACGTCACCTCCGTCTTCATGTCGCCTATCCGACATTTTAGGCAGATTTTGCCGAGCGGCTGAGTCCCCGTGGCGTTAAAGCCGAAGATGGTAGTCGCAGTTGAGGAGAGGCTCTTTGGTGGTATCCCCAAGTGCTTGATCAACTTCAGGGGCACGATGCTCAGCGCGGACCCTGGATCGACCTGAATCCGATCCACTTTCGACGAGCCAACGTATCCTGTGAAGTACAGTGGCCGGTCGTGAGATTTGCTCTTGATGAGCATATCTTCAGGGGTGAAAGTAATGCACGGGACTCGTCTTTCAGTGACTTGGCAGCAAGTTGCACATCCCTGTTCTGCCTCCATTTATTTCGAGAAATGGGTAGAGAACACCTCTGAGTCGGCCAGCGCCTCTTGGAGGGCCTCTCGGGTGGACCTGGACAATCGGAGGAGGTCGTACATGGTAATTCGCGTGGGAATACTTTTCAGTTGCGCGAGCACGTTGAATCGGAAAGGCTGGCGGCTTGTGCTTGGTCCGTCCTGATTGGGAGGGGTTGCTGCGACCGGGATATTCTTTCGCGAACTCCTTTCCGGCTCTCGTGGCGAAGACGTTGGTGTCTTCTTCAGAGTCGGTTAGGGCAGTCATCACCGTGTCATCTCTACCTAGGATGGCGGAGACAACGTTGCAGTGCTTCCTCTTAGCCTCCTTGGAAGGCTGTGCAGTCCACTGCTCGTCATGGAGGAGGTCTGGATGGACCCACATCACTTGCCCATCTGGCAGAGTTTGTGGGACCAAACCCTTTTCTCGCTGGTGGTGAGGATCATCGTTAGTGATCTTCAAGACCGCCTTGGGGATAGGGATTACCCCTGCAGGGGCTTGAACCTCTGGGAGATCTGTCCCGAAGCTTAAAGTGATCATGTTCGTAGTCACTTGCTTCTGGACTTTCTCTTTCTTCAAAACCCCCGCGTCGTAGAGGGCCTGAAGCTTGTCCTTGAGGACGTAGCATTTGGTTGTGTGGTGGCCAAGGAATCTGTGATATGCGCAGTAACTTGGGTCACCGGTTTTGTCAGCCTCCTCAGGCTTGGCGGCTTCTGGCAACTTAATTCGTCCACTCTTGAGTAGAGTGTCGAAGGTCGCCACCACCTGGTCTTCTTTAAAATCATATTGCCGCTGGGGGCGTGGTTCAAATTGCCTAGGTTTAGGCTTTTGAGAGGCCTTCGGCGCCGGGACGGTGTCGACTGCCATGATTTCTTTTCCCCTCGACCGAGGAGGATTCTTTGGCACAGCTGGCTCCGCTGCTCCCTTTTTGGACTGCGGCTCTTCGGCCTCCAGCCTCTTGATCATATTTTCAACTTGCTCGCCTTGGCGAACAAGCTCCTTCCAAGTCCGGGTCTCTACTGCCCCTATTTTGGACAGGATATGGATCGACAGATTATTACGGCACATCTCAATCAGCGTCGCCTCGGAAACTTGGTCCCGACAGTGGACTGATCGATTCCGAAATCTCTTCACGAAGTCGTTGACCGACTCCGATTTCTGCTGCTTCTCAGTGAGGAGAGTGGCCATTGACACTTTCGTGTCGTCGTCGAAGAAGCGGGCGAGGAAGAGGCTTCTCGACGTCGGCCCATGCCTTGATAGAGCCGGGCTCCAGTTTGCGGAACCATTCAAAGGCCACCCCCTTGAGGGTACCTATGAACAGTCGAGTAAGAATGGCGTCATTTCCCGTAAGAAATCTGGTCTGTGCCATGAAGTAGTAGATGTGCTGCGAGGGTGATCCCTTGCCATCAAATTGTACCAAGCTGATTAGCTTGAACTTTGCTGGGTATGGGACCGTGTCCCATTCGATAGGGTAGGGACGTACCACCCCCAACTTGTTCATGTTTTGCTGGAGCTTCAGCGCGTTGAGCTGGTCCTGGAACTCGTCGAATCTTTTGTCACGGGTGCTATCCCCAGTGTGCGACGTTCCTATCGATGTTTTGGAGGAGTAATCGGACTGTCGATCATCCTCTGTCTCAGCCGCTGGACGGTGAGGAGGTACCCACTCCTTGTCCCTAGTTTGCCGGGGTAAGGGACGTTGGGTCCTTTTCTTCTTCTTCTTCTTATTCAGCAGTTGCTCCATCATTTCTCTTAGAGAGTCGATGGTCGCCTGCTGTTCCTCCAGCTTTTGAGCCATTGTCTGCTCGGTGTTGAGTTCAGTCATGTGCACTCTCGCCTGCGCGTCTTGACTTGAGCGCGAGGTCTGGGATGTGGCCGCCGCCGAATGAACCTCGTCTTCACCACAGGAGGGGGGTATCAGGGTAGAGTAATCAAACCCAATGCTTGCCCCCCTGTGACTACGTGTTCGCTGGAATATGCCATCCTGACGGCGTCGAGCGAACCGAGTGTTGGGTCTTAGGACGGAGTCCGAGTCTGGCGAGTCGGAGAGTACCGCCTACCCCTTATCCGTCATGTTAACCGTGGTGGATGAGAGCTCTAGGTCGTCAGCAGCGCGTCCTTTTTAGTGACGACGCCTTTAACGGGAGGGCCTTGGTCGAGAGGACTGTTGTGATAGTCTCCCGAACACCGAAGGTCTCGCCGTTCCGACGCATTGGCAGTCGGCGAGGACCGTGTGGATGAGTCTCTCGCAGTGGCACTGAGGATTCGCCTCCTGCATAGTGCGTTTGCGAGCTAAGTATTCCCTAAGGTCTTCTGTGAGCAGTTGGTGATAACCCCCAGCTTCAGAAGAGTCGCTCGGGTGAGCGCATGAGAGATTTTTTGACGCGCTCTCTGGTGCGCGTTGGGTGGAATGCTTTGGTGCTGGAGTTGGACGATCTCGCCTTGACTGGCGAGTCTTCGCGTTTGAGCGAACTCCAGTACGTTGGCGGGTTTCAACCCTTCGTTTGGAAGAGGGGGTTCGCGCGAGGCTCGCCAGCCTTCGAGGATTCGCCTACTCGGGTAGGCTCGTTCGCTCGGTGTGGTTTATTCGCATCAGGGATATGACCTGAGAAGCGAAGTCCTCCTGAGCGGATGGCTCTGTTGTCCTCGGTTGGCGCTCCTGATTTGGAGGGCCTTCCGATGTCGGGCAGTTTGCCTTCCCGTCTAGTGTTTCTCGGACCTGTATGATGGTTCAGGCCGTTGTGAGAAACGGAGGTTTGGACCTCCTGTCTGACGAGCATTTGCCGCTGCTGCTGGCTAGCTCTCCCAGCGAGGAGAGCGTCACCGCGGGCTGCGGCAGTACAGTTTGTGCCGGAGTGAACCGGCGTTTCCTCCGAGGCAGGTGTCTGCGTGGACCGCTTGGCGATCCATTTGGCAGACCCTTGCCTCTTGCGCTCGATCTCTGGCTTGGCCTTGATCGATTGCGTGGGAGTGGGCTCCTCCGACGAGACTCGGGTAGAACCTTCAGGTGCGGAAGCTTTGACCGTCTGAGGTGGGCTTCGGCGCATGACTCTGTGGTGTTTGCGGGATGCATCGCCACCAGAGGATGAGGAAGACAAGTACTCTTCGTGGTGAATATTTGATTTCCCGAAAAAGGGAGTTTCGTTTGTATTTATAAGAAAGCTTATTACAAACTAATAATCAAATGGTTACAACAGAAGCAGAGGGAATGCCCTCTTTGTTTTGTGTGGGGACTTTAGGTGGCTATAGGACGCTTCGCTCGATGCTCGTGTCGAGTCTGCTTCCCTTGGACCGTTCGATCGAGGTTGCTGGAGAGCTTCAGTTCGCAGTAGAAGCTCGACTCGATGGAGTTCGGGGTCTGCTTAGTTCGCCGGCGATCGGAGCTCAGAACTAGGCAGTGGTGCTGTAATGCAAGGATCTGCTAACAGCTTGGTCTTAATTATTTTTCTCCAAGTTTTGCGACCTCTCCTCCAGTGCGCTGGAAGGGGCTTTTAAATGGAAGAAGGACAGCTTGACTACTCCTTGAATTATGGGATGTGACCATACATTGTTCAGAGACGTCCCGCTGTTCCTTCGTACTGTCAGCGGTCATTCAAAGAGTTGTACTCTGTATCACGTTTCGTAAGAGTGGGAAAGCCCCTCCTCGTATGCGTGACAAAGGCTGTCAGATGCTTGCGTGGATCTGACCAACCACCGAGCGCCGGCGGCTCTCGTCCCCTCGCTTGGACAACTGAGGTGAGCCGCATTTATGAGGGCGCAGGCTGGTTTGACACCTGTCTGCTCACTTGTACTGTAGGCGGCTTGTTCGGCGGGCCTGGAGTGCCGTGCCTTCTCTCTTCAGGTCAGGAGAGGCGGGAAAGCGTGTTCCTGGTACTCGAGTGGGTTTGGACAGTTCGCCGAACGCCGGCGGATTCGTCTCCCGACTTAGATAGCCGATGTGAGTCGCATTTATGACTGTTCAGGTCGACTCGACACCTTCGCACTGTACGTACTGTGAGCAGCCGCTTGACGGCCTTGGGGTACTGTGCCCTCTCCTTTGGGTCGAGAGAGAGAGAGAGGTAGAGAGAGAGAGAGAGAGAGAGAGAGATGGGAAGGCCCATCTTAGCACGTGAGGTAGCGGGTGCGGGCGGCCTTGAGATTTGCAGGCGGATTCGACTTTGGACTCGGGCAGGCGAGTTGTGTGAAAGACGAATTTCCGCTATTTTAGCTGATCTCAACTCGTGCAGGCGAGTCGATTATTCAGGCTAATCTGGAACCGAGCACGTTTGACGACCATGCGGCTTAAGCAGGCGACCTCTTGTGGGTGAATTTCCTGTAGGCTTATCAGAGGTATTTTTTACCGTCTACACCATGTTCGCCATTAGGGCTTTGAAAGCTTCCCCCAGACTTGTATCGGAATCCCATTCCGAGGAATCTGACGAATTTCCATCTTTGTATTGCTTAGATGATTGGTTATTGATTAACCAACAGCACCCTAACCCTCGTCCGTATTTATAATAGTCATCGGGTTTCCCTTTTGGCACATATGCCGCTTTGGCTGGAGTACGAGGACCTCGATCGAAGTATAGACCTTCTCCGAGTGTGAAATCATATCCCTGTTTTTCCATGAGCTTACGCGCTTCCGGACTATACTTAGATAAATGCCGACCAGGTTTGTTATCATCCTCATCTTCACTTAAGAAATGATTTGGTAATGGAGAGCTTTTCCCTTTACTGTAAATCACTTCTTTTGCGCCTTCTATTTTGGTCGGGATGACCAGGGTTGTTCCGAAAGAATGCTGGAGGCGTTCCTTGGTTACATAGGATGATCGAAGCGGCATATACAAATCAGGATTATCATACAACTCTTTTATCACATCATCAAGAGACAGGGAGTACTCTAAATCGTTATTTATTTCATTATTGGCAAGTTGCCAGTTACAACTACCCTCTGACGTTTGTTCATCGTCAAGGTTGATTACAAATGGTACAATGTCGTTTAAAACATAACCTCCATTGTAATCAAATCCGGCTTCGGTATCAGCTTCTTCTCCGCTGTCCGTGCCATGGGCCGATGATTCAGTATCGGATTCATTACCATAAAGGAAAGAATCAGTGAAATAATTCTCATACCCTTTGAATTTCTGTCTTCAAATCTCTCATTTGACACTTTATCCGGATTTTACCTAAAGGTCTTGACCCGCTGGTATTGAACCCGTAGATAACAGTGCCTGTGGACGCCAACTTGCTAACTGGAATATCGAGGAAATGCATCAAGCGAAGCGGCATAATACTCACAGCAGAACCCGGATCCACTTGGATTCGGTTGACTTTGCTGGAGCCGATGTACCCGATGAAGTATAGCGGTCGATCGTGGTTCGAATTCTTCGTCTGCATATCCTCTTTGGTGAAAGTAATGCAGGGAAGGTTCTTAGTCGCTATATTGCAGTGTTGACTCAGCGGTTCTGGCTGTTCAGGCACCGGCTTGATTTGAGTCAGAAACACCTCTGAATTGGCCAAAGCTTCTTGCAAGGCCTCCCTGGTTTCCTTGGACAACCGCAGCAACTCATACAGCGTTATCCGTGCTGGAATGTTGGCTAGTTGAGCCATTATATCGAAGACTTGCGGAGTCTTCGAGCTTTCCGGTTTGTCTTTTCCAATCGGGCGACTGAAACGAGACTGCTTCGGATTCTGAACCTCCTGGGGATTCTTCTCTTTCGGTTTATTCACCGACTGTCGTCGAGCCTCTTCGCCCGGTGTAGGACTTGTAATCACCCCCATCTCCTTGAGAGTTTTGGCTGGTCCCCGTTTATTCACCCCCTGCTCACTAGGTGGTGGATAATTATAATGATATTCATTTCTGCTTCTAGTGGCGAAGACTTCTTGTTCTTCTTCGGAGAGCGGGAAAGTAGGAGCTTCATCGCCATCCTCCTCGAAGATTGCGGATGTAGCATTGCAGGACATGCCTTTACCCTTTCTTCTCGAGGAAGTCGCCCACTGTTCGTCTTCAGTGAGATCGGGATGAACCCAGAGGATTTCGCCGTTTGGGGCTGTGTATGGCACAAGTCCTTTTTGGCGCTGTCCATGTGGGTCATCGTTCACTGTCTTCATTCCTACTTTGGTGATGCGCTTTGGTTTGAACCATGTTGTGGGCACCGATCCAAAGCTGATTGACACTGCGTTTGCTCCAACATTCTTGGATGGCTTCGGGGTTATGACGCCTACATCAATTAGTGCCTGGATCTTGTCCTTGAGGTGGTAGCACGACTTGGTAGGGTGATGGACCGCTCTATGGTATGCGCAATACTTCGGATCCGTCACTTTGCTAGCCCCTTATTGATCCACGATCGCTGGCACGGGAACTTCGTCATCTTTGAAGGAGTATACTTTAGGAAACCTCGGCTCCGAAGATTTCTGCTTCTGAGGCCGTTGTTGCCATTGCCCGCGAGATTGTTGTGGTGCTTGTTGCTGCTGCTGTTGCTGAGGTTGCAATTGGAAAGTTTGATTAGCATCAACTGCATTAGCATGTGCCTTACCTTTCTCCCGTGGGACAAAATTCTGCTGTGGAGCATTCGTCGCCTGTTGGCCTCTTTTCGCCTTCTTCCTTCATAGGAATCGCTCGGCTTGCTCTCCTTGGACCTTTAAATCCTTCCAGGTTTTGGACGGTGCTGTCCCCATTGCTTCCAACACGTCTAGTGCGAGGTTGTTGTGGCAAGTCTGGAGAATAAACTCCTCAGTGATCGGGTCCCGGCAGTTCATCGCCTTGTTTAGGAACCTCTTGATGAAGGTGTCAACCAATTCCCCGTCTTTCTGTTTCTCGTCAAGCAACGACCCGATGGATATCTCAGTGTCGTCGTCGAAGAAGTTGGCGAGGAACTTAGTCTCTATATCATCCCAGCTATTCACGCTTCCTGGCTTGAGGCGACGATACCAATCGAAGGCGGCTCCACGAAGAGTGCCAACGAAGGACCGTACCATCAGAGGCTCATTACCAGAGATAACCCCCAGGTGTGATTTGAAGTAAATCAAATGCTGAGTGGGTGAACCCAAACCTGGTTACGACGACTTGGTTCGCCTTGCTGGTTTGTCAGTGCTTGGATTTGTTGGTCATGCATTTCTCTCATGTTCTGCATGGCCATCTGCATTTCGAACCTGAAGGTCTCATGTTGTTTAGCCATGGCGTCTTCAAGCATCTTGGTCACTTGTTCCGCACTTATCATAAGTGCCTCGCGGGGTTGTCCCTCGCTGGACACCGTATTATCTGATGCAACCGCGGAGCCGGCATCAGATTCTTCATCTTCTGAAGGTAGTCTTGTCCGAACCCTACCATAGGTTGCTCGCTTGATGGTTCCGGACTGCAGACGGGTTATGGGCCGGGATGCTTTCAGAATCGACTCAAGATTATCCCGTGTTGATGTCTCTTTGCTGGTCATATTGGTGGTGACTCTCAGAAATTCTCCATCTTCAACCACCGTTCTTCTTCGTCGGAAGCGCCTAGGCCTTGGTTTTGGCGTTTCGGTACTAAGTCTTTCGAAAACCGAAACTCTTTTAGGAACTGTATTGGTGCAGTTGCACTCCGACAATACTGCCCGAATGAGTTTGGAACAGGGGCACTGAGTTTCCTATTCTCGGGGACTCCTTTTCCTGGTTTTATTCGTACCCCCAGCACGATAGTACAACTCGTCATTTTGACAGTCAGAGTAACCTATCGTGTGCGGGCACGACTTCTCAGGTATAACACTATCATTATCAGATGATAATGTTTCCATCTGAGGGCGAATTGCCTTCCTTGGACTTTCAAGAGTCACGCGCCTTGAGACATGCCTTTTTGGGCGTGAATTCTCAGCGGGCTCTTGGACCTCAATGCGCAAATTAGCGCGCGCAGTTGCCTTGAGCTCCTTGTCATGTTGGAGGTAGCGGTGACCCCCAGCGTGTTGATTCGTTCGGGGTTTTCTTAGTGGGCCCAAACGTTCTTGGATCGGAGCTTTGCTTCGCTCATCGGGAATTGGACCGAGGCGCTCCAAGACTGGCTTTCTTCTTCGGGAGGATTCTGCATGATCTCCCGGAGTAGCTATGGGAATTCTCGGCGACTTAGCTGGGTTCGCCGGAGGTTGAATTTTGGTTGGAGGCTGCAAAGGTTGCTCCTTAGCCTGAATTGCCGCTTCAGACTTTGGCCTCCAGACTTTGCGAGTTGGTGGCGGCTTCTTGACCACCTCTTTCTGCAACTTTCTGCGGGCTTCTTCGGCTTGAGCCCGTGCCTGCGCTGATAGTGCGCGGCGTTTGCGGATGCGTTCTTCCAGCGTCGAACGATTCCGTTTGACACGGACCCATTCCATTGTTGGCGGCTTGGAAGAGGCGCCGTTCATCTGTTGTTGAGGCTGTTTGCCTCTCTTGTTCTTCAGACCCGCGTTGTAGCGGACTCCGTCGGTGGACTCCATCGCTTTGGCGAATTGTTTGGCCAAGCGTTGGCGTTGCCTTTGGCGGGCTCTCTTTGAGAGAGTCACCGCTCCTTCGAATGATTCTGTTTGACACAGATCCATTCGTTCGTTGGCGGCTTAGAGGAGCTGCCATCCATCGGTGGTTGAGGCTGTTTGCCTCTCCTGCTCTTCAGATCCGCGTGATAGCGGACTCCGTCGGTGGACTCCATCGCCTTTGCAAGTTGCCGCATCAGGCGTTGACGTCGCCTTTGGCGGGCTCTCTTCGAGAGAGTCACAACGCCCTTAACGGTGGAGGCGTTGGCGAGAACAGGGTTGACCTGGTTGGAGGTCGGCGGAACTTCACCTGACGCAACTTTGGCGTCAGCTGGGGTGAGAGCTTCGTTGGCGTTCTGAACTTCTTCGTACCAACGAACTTTTCTCCTGGAGGAGAACTTCTTGGACTTGCGGGGGGAGGTGGATCCGGACGAGGACGAAAGATACTCCTTGAACTTTTGTTGGTCGAATTCATACTCGACCTCCGCAGCGAGATCATTGGCTCCCACTGTGGTCGCCAGATTGTTCGCGGGAAAAATTGTTTTCTTTGTTGATTCCATTGATTCCTTTGTTAACAGTTTATCGATTACACAAAGATCCGGTCTTTTTATAAGATCCGGTTACAACAAAATCAAAGAAAATAAAAAAGATTACAACTTTCCTTTTTCGAACGAATCGCGAGCACCTGTTTTGCGGTCACTCGCTTGTGTGGGTTCTTTGCCTGCGTTGGGGTTTATCCGTGGACCACCGTACGATCTAGATCCGGTCGGATCTACGCAGTATGACGGGTGTTATTTCACAAAGGAAATAACAGCCGATGGTACTATTTCGCCAAGGAAATAATAGCCTTTAGTTCTCGGGATCAAAGGCCAAGCTTTGATCCGGAGGGAAGCTACGTAGATCTCAGATCTGATCTCTCTCGAACTCCTGCCTTATTTGGCGTGGATGATCGCCAAGAACCAGATCTGATATCTCCAAGTCCTCAAAGTTCCAAAGCTTCAATCTTTTTAAGTTTTGAGCCTTCAATCCAGCAGAGCTTCGCCGTCCAAAATTCCAACCTTTGACAAATGAACCAACCTCTCCTATTTATAGGCACTCAATCTTGTGCCCTTGGGCACAGTATCTGGGTCGGCCAAGGTGGCCGACACTATGGTGAGTCGAGCCCCGACCACCATGGGTGGCTCGGCACCCCTTAGGTGGGCGCGCTGAGCGCCACCATGTGGCTCGGCGGCCGCCGAGCACCGATGGGTGGCTCGGCACCCATGGGGTGGCTCGGCCATGGCCGAGCCACCTGAGTGGTTCGGTTTTGGCCGAGTCGCCCGGGTGTAGCGCCGTTGTGTCCGTTGTCCAGTTCCGCGGTTTATCGGTTCATCCGATCTTCGCTGTTGATCTGAATCCTGATTTGGCAGTCTGGATCCCGATATGGCAGTAAATCCGTTTTAGTGATTGAGTTCATATCCGTTCCGTAGTTGGATGACTCGTTGACTCACCGAGCCGTTAGCTTGATTCCGCACGCGAATGGATGCATTCTGTTGCTTGCGTACGATTCGTTAACCTCGTCGCCTCGTTAATCCGCTTCGTTGCGTGTCACTTGGCTTCGGTGTTGTGGACTAACGTTCGTGTTTAGATACGTCACCCGATGGTTCGTCGGTTTGTGCCGAGCTGTGCTAAGGGACCTATAAGCAGTTTTATACACCTACAACACCCTTCAGCCACATCATGGCCATTCAAGACCTAGGGAATGAACGTTGTTGACCCTATTTTTCCTCCGTCAGCCAAAGGTAATCACTTTAACTTGGCAATCACCAACTAATTCTCCAAATGGGCTGAAGTAATTCCACTCAAAGAAGTAAAGACGAACGATGTTATTAAATTCATTAAACACCATATTATTTACTGATATGATGTCCCAAGACGAATTGTACATGACAACGGCCCTCTGTTTGTCAGCAATTCATTCATCAAATTCTGTAGAAAATTCAGAATTCAAGACGTCTCGTCGATAGCTTACAATTCTACTACAAACAGTTTAGCTGAAGCCTTCAATAAGACATCATCAAAATCTTGATGAAGCTCATAAGAACTAACAAGCGGAATTGGGATAATAAACTGGGTGAAGCTCTCTGGGCTTATCACACTACAGTCCTCACATCGACCGAAACAACTCTATATTCCTTGGTGTATGGATATGAAGCTACCTTCCTTTAGAGATCCAAATTCCATCCCCGCGGATTGCTCTTGCAATGGGGATGACGATGGAAGAACAACATCAGAAATGTCTCAAAGAACTTGAGATGTTAGATGAGAAATGCTTGGAAGCTTAATAAAATTAAGCTATACAAAGCAAGAATCTCTAGAGCCTTTGATAAAAAGGTCTGACAGCAGGTCTTTAAAGAGGGAGACTTGGTACTTTCTGTTCGGTGACAATGATATTCAACTCTAAGAAGAAAGGCAAGTTACTATCCAAATGGAAGGACCATTTGTAGTAGCAATGGTCTACTCAAATGGTGTATATTACTTAATCACCCAAGATGGCGATAAAATCATGATGCCAATCAATGGAAAGTTTTTAAAGAAGTACTACCCTTAGTATATTCAGGATAACCTATTTGAAGCACACAATTGGAATTATTATACATATTGTACATGCTATGATACCCACCAATGGGAAGTTCCTGGAGGATACTATATATGATATTCTTAAGGATAACCCGAAATCAACTGACTATTCAAGATGAAAACAAACAATCTGAATAATTCATTCTTAATCATTACAAAAATGATTAAGACTCTCATGTTGTGGTTACTTAATCATTACGGAAATGATTAAGACTCTTCCACTGTGGCTATTTAGTCATTATCAAAATAATTAAAACCCTCCTGCTGTGACTCTTTGAGCATATTCCTGTTGAGATGAGATTCAATGACTCCATTTGGTCAATCTTCCCTCAACAAAGCTACCACTATATAATTGTCGAGTATTCGATAATTAACAATTCTAATACTACCAAAATCTCTCACTGATCAAATTAATTTATGGTGAGTCCACAAAATCAAGTTTATTAGCCATGAAGGAAGTGAAAGATAAGTAAATACCTTCCTTCCTTCTTTTATGGTTAAACTCATATATCCTCCTACTATGTCCATGCATTTAACACTCCCACTGTTGAAATTTCGACAAAGTATCCAATACTCCAATCTATTAATTGTTGATCTATGACAATTAACACCCCCCATTTCATGTTAAGTACTTGTAAAAAAATACCGTCAAGAACATGACACCATAACTCCCACTATGTCTTTATCGACAAAGTGACTTGTACAATCAACACTCTCCCACTGTTGTCTGTACTACCTTCACTCCCACTTGCTCAAACCTTCCAACAGTTAGGGTCAAAGCTAAAATACCCTCTTGATTCTTTCCATGAATGAGAGGTCCACATTCAAATTAGATAATCAAACCTTCAAACAGTTAGGGTTATCTAAAATTCCACCTTTTTGGCTCACGCAAGCTAAAAAATCTTTTTTGAGTTAATGCCATGTGGCATGATTCAAATCTGATTCTCAGAGTGGAGATCCCACTCTAAGTTTCCCTTTTTAGATTCTCGGAGTGGAGATCCTACTCTGAGTTTCTGTGAGAGTGGAAGAGTAAAAAAATGTTTTCTTCCACTCCATTAAAAAGGAAGATAATAAAATACCTTATTTTCCTTTAACACAACTTTTTGAAGTGAAAGGGTAAAAAATGCCTTCTTTCTCTTCAAAATAGGGTTAATCTTTGCCCAAGAGAAGACAAAACATGGTTCGTCTTTGCCCCAAGAAAAGACAAAACAGGGTTCGTCTTTGCCCTAAGAGAAGACATACAACCTTTTAAAGTAAAAGATAACAAAATACATTATTTCTCTTCAAAATCAAAATCCATGTCTTTCACATATGGGGGGCTTTATCTCGATCCCTTATTAGAGATAAGTCTATATTTAACACATGTTGTCGGGTGGTCTATTCCCGTGAAATTGACGAAGTCTACGTATTCAATATCGTAGTACCAAAATCCATATCTTTCACACATGGGGGACTTTATCTTGATTTTTTATTAGAGATAAGTCTACATCTAACATATGTTGCCGAGTGGTCCATTCCCATGAATGGCGAAGTCTACATATTCAATATCGTAGTACTAAGTCTAAGAGAGTTCATTCTTTTAGCACAATGTTACATAGAGAATGGACTTAGACAATCCACATGCTAGCCCGACTCAAATGGCAGTCGGTAAAGACTCATCAAATCCGTTGATGGCTGAGGGTTTACCAAAAATCCTATGAATATTGTAGTTATTTATTCCAAATGGAATGATAAATCATAATAATAGGAGTGTGCTAAATAGAAAACTTTATTTTATTAATGAAGTTAAATCAAGAGAGATACAAAAATGGGTCTATCAATCCGAAGACAATTTACGGCTACAAATCTGTTGTTCTAGTCTAGAGAGCTCCTCTACATAAGCTTGCTCAAACTCAGTCTTCAGATCGGCCATGATAGAATCCTTAGTAGCGGTCAATACCTTTGCAGCTTCATCCTTCATCTTAGATAGCTTCTCCTTCTCATGCTCCATCTTCACGTGAAGTTGCGCTTGAGCATGTTCCACGTTGACCAATTCACTTTCCAGGACGGTGTGAGAGTCCTTGGCGTATTGAAGAGGTTTTTTTAAGATTGGCTATCTCCTCGCGGCATAAGGTTAAAGAGCTGAGTGACTCGGCCTTGGTCCTCTCCTTCCTTAGGCGAACTACTTCTATTTGTGTCACACGGCCCTGCTGTCTTCTGAGCTCAAGTCCAGCAGATGTACGGGTATAGTGCCAAGTCTTCAACTTTGACTCGATTCGAGAGGCTATATAAGATGAAGCACCAGTAGCTTAAAGCTCCTTAGCTTTTGAAATTCCTGCTCCAGAAGACCTTAGTCTGCTGTAATGAAATCAGCCAAGTTTGGATATCCTTCTTCTCTAATTCCAGTCACTTGACGATCAAGAGATCGCCTGAATTGGTCGAAGGAAAAACCTTTGTGAAGGATTTTATGGATCATTGTTCTCAAAAGGAAGTAAAGCTACAGAGTTCCATGAAAATTATGGCTTTATCTGGATCGTCGTTTGACATCAATGCATTGATATAGTAATATAGAGATGACAAAGGCCCTGTAAGAAAAAGAAGGGAAATAAGCACCTTGAAAGTTATTAGAATCAGATCCAATACCAGGGATGCTAAAGTAGCCGTGAGAAGGAAACATACCAATGTCGGTTGAAGATCCCTCAACCTGCTATTCTTGCCTTAACCCCACTAACTCAGCTTCATGAATAGCCGGAGGTGGTTGGGATATGATAATTGCTGACGTTCCGGCCTCGTCAATTGATCTTATAGCTTGAGCAGTAGGGCTAATCACAACTTTGGGTGAAGCCTCAAGAATCATAGGGTCCAGAAGAACGGCCTCGGGTTGGAGAGTAGAGGGTCGAGTTCCAGCAACAGCCTACTCCAAGCTCGAAGTTCCTAAGTCCTCCAGGTGTTCAGTAACCCCCGAGGCTATAGCTGTATCAGCACCAATAGTTGATCCTACAATTAAAACTCTCACTTGGTTATTCCAAAAACTAACAAAGCAGGAAAGGTAACTTCAAGATAAGATTCATACCTACAGATGAACCAGATTTAGCAGTTAGTCCTGCAGCCTCACCAGGAGATTTTCCCGATAACAAGTCGGAGATCAACTTATGGTCATCTTCAGAGAGGTCCATATCAAGGGCATGTTCATCAAAACCCCCAATCTCAGCATCATGGGTGGCCTCTTCTTTAGCTAATCCTTCCATCGTAGCATCTATAGAGGAGCTAAAATTTAACCACAAGAAGGAAAAACCAGAATTCACATCAAATGGAGATAGACTTTACCTTTAGCCGCTGCAACAGACTCCACAGCCTAGACACTTGTGCCTACTTCATTCAATTTCTCTAAAAGAGCATGAAGCACAGAAATGATTAGAGAGGGCACAAATTCTGAATCGTTTAATTCTTTTAACTGCCACCTTAATGCGGTAGTATCTGTGTAAGATATACCTACGCTGGTGGCTATTGGAACAAATTCGATAGCAGGGTCGGGATGGACTCCGATATTCACGCTAGCTTTAGTGCTCATAGGAACCTCATTAAATAGCTTCACTTATTTATTGAGTGAAGCCTGACCTTTTGGAGTGGGTGAAGCTAGGAGAAGCAGGCTCGTACGTAAGCTCACCTTCTTCAAACCCCCTATACATAAAAAAAAGGGGAGAGATATATTCAGTAAGCTTGAAAATGAAGTCTAAGAAGTGATACAAGGGTGAGATGTTACCTTCTCCCTCAATAGGAATATCGCTGAGCAGATCCTCCTCAAATGCAGGTAGTGCAGTGCGTCACATATGCAAGCTTCTTTTTCTTCTTCATAGGACCAGGTTCTTTAAAAATGACAGGTCTTTCTTGTCAGAACTTGGTGCACAATTCAACCCTAGGAGAATCTTTAGAAGGGTAGGATCTTTTCCGATGCACAAGGCTAGCTTCGGCAAGCTCCTCTTCTCCTTCTTCAACCCCACTTGGAAGATCGACTATCATCTTGTGGGGATGAGTGAACATGATCTTTTGCCTGGGCTTCTTCGGAGCCGTTGGAGACTTGGACTGATCGAATTGGCGAGTTTAGCAAGCAGTGGGTGAGCTCACACCCCCTTTGGGAAAGAAAGATGATGAAAGACCTGATATATCCTCTTCCTCTTTGTTGCCATTAGCCCTGGTGTTTTCACCCCCGACAATACCTTCTTCAGAGGTATCTTCTTCATCGGTTCAAAGAATTTTCTCCTCCTCTATAGCTACTCGCTTGCCTTTGGTAGAGGACTCGGCAGGCTTCTTCCCTCTCCTTGAGAGCACAGCCTCTCGAATGATTTTGGCAGCACGTTTGGCTACCACTTTTGCCTCCAACACTGAGATATCCTTCTTCTTGGTGGATGCATTGGCAGCTATGATCCACTTACAGTAGTAGAATGTCAGTTGTCACCGAGTTTTTATAGCAGGAAGGCTGAATTTAGCACTGGTGCAGCCTGCTATATTCCAAAACCAGGTGCGGGCCTCATCAATAAGGCCTCCATGGACCTTCAGCTTCTTATTCGGGTTCTTAATATATAGTTGGTCATAACCAAACTAATGGGCGAATTGGCAGGGAAGGTAAGGCTCGAGGTTGCAGTGGTTCTTCACACGAAAAAGAAGGTAGCCGGGTCAGATGTTCATCAACCAATGGAAACATCCCACATCAAGAACAGTTCGACTTGTCCCGGCTCTTCATCATCAACCAGAAGCTCGTTGTAGTGGCCGGAGAATTTGGGAAAGCATTTGAAGAACTCCCAGCACTTATGAACTTGGAATTGTCACTTCACCTCGTGCCATTGGCAGGCTTCCTATTTGTAGTCTTCTAAAGTCTGCAATAGAGGGGAGTTAGGACCTGCAACATCAGGCGCCGTCATCAGGTCAAGTCGGTGGAGGACCAACCATGCCATCAAATATGTGTACGACAACTCAATTTTAGAGGTTTGCATCCTTCTTGTGTGAAGCCGGCGACCAAGTGCCAGAGTCCACTGTGTATGTCGACGATCATCACCGAAAGTAATGAAAGCTTACGCCCAACTGCGAGCTCGATGGTTGAGAACAATACCTTAATTGGCAGTGCATCAGAGGCTTGGTGCGGCTCCACGCATTTCTTCAGCCAGATAGCCAAGAAGCCCGCCCAAAGAGTTGTCGGTTGAGTTTTCTTCTGTGCATGCCACAGGAAGGTCTCAAACTTCATACCTCTCAGGAACTTGCCCTCAGCTATACAAGTAGTGTACGATTGAGAATTTGACATCTCAATCAAGTGGTTGACCTCCGACGGGGTCAAAGGAGCTAACTCACAAGCCTCGTTGCCCGAATGATCCTCGAGGTTCTTAAACAAATAATCAGCAAACAGCTTCAGGCTGAGCTGGGGAGACTTTTTCTTAGCTTTGATATCAACACCCACCATCATTGTATAATTGTAATCCGTCAACTCCCATAACGTGTCATATCGGGCAGAGTTGGCCATCTTCATCTGACTCAGCTGACGGTTAGTGGGGAAATATCCCTGATAAGGTAAATCTCCCATCAGTAGCCCTGAGACCTTCATCATCTCATAGAGAGGCAGCCCTAATTCTCCATTCTTGGTGAGGAAAGTGTTAGTGTCTGAATTGTAGAGCTCTAATAGCACGAAGAAGTGGTTCACGCTAATAGGTAGGCCATACATGCTGGTGGGGATAGGGTGGTATAACCCCCTCTCGATCAACTCCATGCCCCATCGACTAATGACGTAGCTTGTCATCCTCGTCCACCACTAGTTGGCTAAGGAGTGGACCGAACGGTAACATCTAAAGCTCTTGACGAGTAACTCACTTCCTAGCCTCGCAAGACGATTCCTCACGGTATTAGCACTGATCGACAACTCATTCTGTGGGACTTCATCCTATCCCAACACACCTAGATGAAGCCCGTGAACATAGTTCCTATCACTAGAGCCTAGGGTCTTGCTTTGGGTAATGAACCCATAGTGTTCTCGTTCCTGGTATTCAGTCAAATGCAAGGACATTTTGCGTGCCACCGCTAACTTGCTTAGATGCGTTAAGGCATAGTGACGAGGAATTAGAGGAAGAAATCTGTGGCTTCCGTCATATTCATTTAACCATTGCTTAGGTCCACAAGCAAGAATATTAGGATCCTTAACTGAATCACCAAACATGAAATCGAGCTTCCTTAGGGGCTTAGTTGTGTCCGGATCTCTCATAAACGACGCATCTGTTATCAATCGTCGCATTATGGGACGATTCCCCTCCTTAACAAGCCTAGGGATTTCTTCAGGCCCACTTATATTGAATTGAGGAGCCTCATCAACAAGGGACGTCTCATTAATAGAGGCGTAGGAGACGCCACTTTGGCCACTCACTACACGGGGAGAGAACACTATCAACGGAAAATCGACTATGACGAACAGAACGTATTTGTCAAACACAGTTGAAAAAATATTTCTATAGGCAAAAATAAGGAGTTGAATTCATCTCATGAATCCGCGAGATAGGGTCACTAACTTGTAATTTACGAGATGATTTTAACTATTTCGCACGTAAAAGGCAACATACATTGTCACGTAAAAGGCAACATACTTCTTTTAAGCGTTGACCCCCATAAGGGAGGATACTGGATCTTTTTTAATGCCTCATAAAGGAGAGCAAATGAGAATACACGTACAAAATTCTAACTTTTGAATTGACGAAAGCGGTAAAAACTCACCCCCATATGAAGAAGCTACGAGATCCTCTCTCTCAGGTGTGTGAGATGCTAATCTACACCTCTGGATGCACGCTCTCTTCAGAGACATGATAAAAATAGGATTTTTGACCAAAATCCTACAAAAAGTTAGGGTTTGTTAGTCGAACCCAGAGGAAAACTTGAAGAGGTCCGAAATCAAGAGCCATAAAACTGGGTTCTTACCGAGAATCAATAAAGAACAAGCTTTAGTGAAGAGGAACCACAACACGAGGTTCGAATTTGAGGGAAAAGAGACCGAAATCCTAGGGTTTCCATTGTTAGAATTAACAAAACACAAGAAACTATCCAAAATCAAAGCTATGGGAGCGAGGCTTACCGAAAACATGAGGGGAAACGAAGCTCGGTGAAGAACAAATGAAGGAGAAGAGCCAAACCTCGAAGGATTGCCGAAACCCTAGTCCTCTTGAACATGAATCTGACTAGATTGAAGAAGTGGAGAAGAAGATAGAGTTCAAGAACTATTTTATAGAAATTTTGAAGAGTTTTTGAACTTAGGAACATGGGTGAACAAGACCCAAAACCTTCGTAACTCGGGGATTTAAAGGCCCAAAGAATCGACTCCCACCGCTTCATCCGAGATAGCAGATGGTCTCTCGCCTGCCGATACTCATTACGCTGTCTCGCACAAGTACGAGACACATAACCTGTCTTGTGCAAAGGTTTGGTCTCACGGGTGTTTTGAGTGCATTTTCGTCACATGTTTTACTCATTTTGGGTATGTATTTGCACTCCGATGAATATATGAGTATAAACTACTTCTCCTTGAACCTCTGAGAGGTATATAAGGTTAAACTACTCCCTAAAACTCCAATGAGTGTACGAGTATAAACTGATTCTCCACGCTCTACCACCTTAAGAGCTTAAACTGTATAGACTCAAACTATGTACGAGTATAAACTGTGTTTACATCGGAACAAAAGTTAACGCCCGACAACGCTTCAACAGTTTCGCCAAAATTAGGATCAAGATAATCCTATGCCAAATTATCCTTGGGAGCTCAATTGCAATTGAGATATGAATTCTTGATAAAGATTATCGGTTCAACGTCAACTCAACGACACGAGCTAATTTAGATATCGACACACCAATTTTAGTTCCTGATTTTGACAATGGTCAAGTGATAAACTCGACACCAGAAGTATTTTAGACTACTCAACAAAATAATGAGTAAACTAAAAGCTAAAAAGTGAAAGAACTGAAGCCACTCACGGGTCCTTTTATACAGTCTCCTCGATAAAATACTGAAGAGATTGAAAGCAATGACTATTTTATCCAAAGTATTCCATACTCCTCATTAAAATACTAAGGTGGCTAAAAACATTAGAGGGGGTATCTGTAGGCATCAAAATTTGCCTATAGGTTCTAAACAAAGCTCAAGACGAAGAGAAGATGAAGAACGTTATCATGTAAGTCAGAAGAGGTCATCTGATGCAAAAAGAAGCCAAGGAACGCACAAAACAATAAAATGACGAAACTCGAAGCTGTCTCACAATTAGTGAGATAGTGTACACTGTCTCTACTTCCGAGATAGTGTAATGTGTCTTAAATTCTGAGATAGCATAAGCTATCTCAGAAATGGCGAGGCAACGTGACGTCTTTTTGACAGTTTTCTCGAGTTTTGTGCGACCCACGTGGCTCCATAACTACTTGGAAACATCCATAAATGCAGAGAGGTTAATATAAACTAAAAATCTACCATAATCCTCAAAAATCATGGCATTTAACAGAATAAGCATCAGTTACAAAACTGTCTGGAATAACCTCTTTATCCGAGATAGTAAACACTGTCTCGGAAATTGGAGTTATCATATAGGGTTGGTTTTAGTTTCTTATCTTTAGTAATGGCTTCTAAAGGCTATAAATAACCCCCTTGGCACCCATATGGAGGAGATCTAAAGATTTGGATGAGTGTGACCTAATTGAGGGCAGAGACTTGAGCTTTTGGCGAATTTTGAGAGTAAGAGAGAGAGAGTCCTCATTCATTTTCAAGCGTCATAAGAGCCTTTAGTGTTTTCCTTGAGATCAAACATTGATTTGATCTTGAGAAGAGTATTTATCTTACCTGGCTAAGATATTTATTTCTGTTCTTGTTTCTAAGATGAAACATCAATATCAAGCCTTCTTCATGATCAACTTGGATCGTTGAATTGGTGGTCCATGGATCAAAGCATCATCAGCATCAGGGAAAGATCCCACACAAACAGAGGCTAATAAATAGTTTTTGTGTGTGTTTCTAGAGAATATCCCAAATTTTGTTTTCTTTGTAGAGAGAAGTTTCACAAGTGTAAGGCTCACTCTTTTGTTTCCAATGTAATGATAAACGGTTGTAATGGAAGTTGCAATGAACCTTATTCTCGACGCAAACAATAACACTCAGTCCTATTGAGCCTAGCGACAAGGTGACCTAGTCGAATATTTACTAACCAGTTGAAGCACCCACTAGGCAAGCAGGTGAATCACTCACTGTTCACATTGTCTTCGAACTCATCCCTAGGGTTTATACCATCAATTGAGGGAAAATAACAGTAAAGACAGTAATGATCTTATTCTAAAGGAGCCTCCGCACCCGGCAAGGTATTTGATTATCCACTTTGAACGATCGTATCTCTAAAATAACGAGACATTCATTCCACCGAGAGTAGCAGCCAATATTAGCAGAGAACAATGTAAAGTAAACCATATCACTAGATATGTGTATGTTAATTCCACTCTAGGGTTAGGAACCTCATTCCTTGGACAATGATCCTCCTATTTTAGATATTTGGTGGCCGACTCCCTTGATCCATGATGGATATAACTAACCATCACCGGTAGAAGGGCTAGGTTATACCCAGAGGTGAGCAAGACGGCAGGGAACAACACGTTGATGGAGATGCGATCTTTTGGTCGAGAAGGCACAAAACAACCCTTTAGCCAAATCGAGAAAAATCACGTAAGCAATACCAACTTAGATATTGGTTCCTTCGTTTGATGATGGAAACTTTCAAATTAGTTGCCTGCATAGAACCCACACTCATTGGACTCAGTAGTGTGAAGTACTTGGTCATTATTGAAGATGCAAGTCCTAACCTCAGTATCTATAACTAGATGGATCGAATCCATATCTACCTTCTTCCTTACATTGGGAAATAGGTATTCAGCTCAATGAACATGAGCGATGGTGGAATCATGTCCGACGTTTGCAACGGTCCTCTGGTAGATGTGGAAATGGCAAACCAATTCCCGGAACACCTCCACAACATGAGCAACAGATGAATAAGTTTTCAACTCCTTGTTGGTAGGAAGAATCATCTATGAGCGATTCCACATGGACAAACGAGACACCTCAAACATCTCGTGTAAAGCAATCTTGATCTCGCACAGCAGAGTGAAGAAGGTATTGCTATCAGCATTGTATAGCTCTAGAATTTTGTACAGTATGGGTGCACACATCTCGACGCCATACTTTGAAGTTCATACTATAGCATAGAACCCTATTTTTTGTAACCTATCCTCAAATGTGACAAGAGCAAAGTCTACCAAATGGGTCCACCATTAGGTATCTGTTGATTTAATCCAACTAGGGAGCCTAGTGTTCCTGTCAGGATACTGTGCTTCACTCTTAGCAAGCTCATTCCCGAAGGTATTTGAGACAATAGACACTTCATTAATAGGAGCGTCCTCATTTATAAAACATGGACACAAACCTATGATGTTGACTCTATAAAGCCTATTTTGATGAAAACCACCGTCATGCTTCAGGAGCCCACCTTAATGCTATCTTCCCTATTAGTGAGATTATAGCGCATGAAGCGGGCCACAACAAGGTGCTGCATGAATATAAAGGAGATTTGGATGATCTATCGTCGGCAAGCAAAAACGACGATCTCCTCGAGTATAGTACCAGTGCTTCCCTCCCGAATGGGCGAGAGAGTTTCCTCCAAGAGTGTTGTCTCCAAAGAGAAAATGCAGCTTCTCTGATGCATCTTCATTAGGAATAGAGAACTTTGCGTAAGTAATTATTTCCTGTAATGTCTGATAATTGCATGAATGGATGGTTGCGACCCTCTCTTGGCTACTTCCTTTGAAGAGTAGAGGGACATTCCCATCAAAGGCATATGCCACTTTAGGATCATTAGTTCTGACATGATCATAGTGGTTGTAACGGTTAACAGGATCCCTCGAATAAGCAACTGCATATAACAACAAGAAACAAATAGGTTAAAAGATGAAGATCAAATAAAATCAAATCTTCACATTTAAGAGGCGAAGATGATCATAGGTGAACCTATCTCATAAGTAAAGGTCATCTCTATCAGCTAAATGTTGATAGGATGAAGTGAAATTCACAATGAAAATAGCGAACTTCAGTAACATGGATCAAATTGAAGAACTTCTAAGGCGAGCCTCGCTCACGCGAAAGTGGCCTAAGTCTAACTAGCAAACCTCGTATAATTTAAGCAGGCGAACCTCACTCAAGCGAAGGTCGTCCATATTGCACTGACGAACTTCACCCAAGTGAGGGTGGCTCAAATCAGAATAATGATCTCCACATAAACAAAGTCCGCTACATAAGCCTAAAAGGCTAACAGTAACGAGCTTCGTCTGAGAAAGCGAAGCTCATCATATCGAGTTGCCGTAAAGATCTCGCTTTTAGCAACATATCAAGTCTTTAAGTGCCTTGAGGCACTGCTTAAAGCACGATGGGCTGAGATTAGGTTGATCACGCCATTAATGGGTTTGAAGCTTACCTACATCCATTTTCAACTACGTCGACATATCTTCAACTCTTGGCTGACGAGCTCTGCGGGTTCGGAACCTCTTCCTCTAGAGATAGCATGACAAGGAGCCATTGATGATGAGATTTGAGGATTCTGATAAAGCGAGGGCTTGAAAAGGAGTTACAGAGCTTTGAAATCAAAGTGGAGAAGATGGAGGCAAACAGTTCTATTTATAGGCTGACCCTGAATATCGCTAAAGATCTCACCCTCGAACTTCGCCCAGAACTTTGCTAGAGATTTTCGCCTTGAACTTCACCAAAAATCTCTCTTTGAACAAACCTCGACATGATTTTAGTCATACAAATTGAGGATTTGAGTTTTAAATCCTTAGGTCAAGCCTCACCTAAACCAACTCGCTAACCCTCGCCTAACCAACTTACTAAGCTTCGACCAAACGACTATTTCTCAAGTAAGTGAGCTTCACCTCATTCAGCAAAGTATTAAGACGAACCCCACCAAAATGACTTGGAAAAATTTCACTAAGTCTCTGAATTGAGAAAATTCTAACTCAATTTATTTGAGACCATATATATTGAACCCCACCAAAATGACTTGGCAAAATTTTACTAAGTCTCTAAAATTTAGAAAAGTCTAACTTAATTTTTTTCAAGACCTTGTTGGGAAAACTTCAATTTGACCCTTGCTAAAACAAGAAAGTTTGAGCTTTGCTTCCAGCACAACAACTCCATGCAGAGTTTAAGATCGCTACAGAAGTAAAGTATGTAAAGATCAAACATATGAGGATGGACAATTTCAAGAAATAGAAAGATTATTTTTATTGATTGAAGACTCTACTATATGAATGTTACTTTCTGACTATCCAATTACAAGAATGATAGGTATCAGTTGCTATGTGCTACTACCCTATATTTATAAAATATGGGTAATGTGATGGCAGAGGAGCATATACGAGTTGCACCAAGCTGTAGCTTGTCCTCCTCTGATCTCACAAGGCTGGAAAAACAAGAACTTTTCCATTGCAAAAAAAAAAAGATCCTACTTACTCCTCCCTAGGCTCTGTGTCAGAAGATGAGAAGAGAGCTGTCAAACAAGAAGTTCCCCCTTGCACAAACTAAAGCATGTCAAGGGGAAGAAGCACTTCTTGCAGCCAAAATTTAACGTCTAGATTGAGAAAAACACAGGACATCTAATTACGATCTAGGTTCATATTTGTGATACGCAGTTACTATCGGAGTCTTATTGCATAGAGATCCAAAAATCTTTCTTCAAGTGCCATTTCAGTTGCCCAATGGTCTTACTAAGAGCTTGGCACTCGAAGCTTCATGCAACTCTATTGCTATTCAATTCACTCCAGGCGATCGACTGATTCTTGATAATCTGTTCGATTTTCGTCTTCTCAGCCGACAGTAAATCTGCCAAACAGTAAAGTATGCAAAGTTCATCCACTTGATTAACTTTAGTTAGGCAAGCTCATATTGGAAATATTTTATTTCAGCTCCTCTATCAAGGAGCATCTTCGATCTAAGCGATGGAGACTTAGACAGTGGGAAGAAGAAAAAGAATATATTGAGGAAGGCGGTGAGAATGGAAGAAGAAGGCTACTATTTATAGCCTCTTTCAAATTGTAACTTCCAAGAAAAATTATATCTTTTGAGATTTAATTGGACTGGACAAAGAGGCTAAATCTTAGCCTAAATTCGGTCAAATCCATAGCGGATCTTGTGAAATCTTTAATCAAGAGATCTAAGCCACAGATCACGGTACAAATCCAGAGGCGAACCTCAACAAACATCATCAGCTAGAGAGCATCACTAATTGACGAAATTTGCCAGACACGATTCAAAATAAGATGAGCCTCGCTAATCAATGAACCTCGCCAACTCAGCTCAGAGTTGAGCAAACTTCACTCATACCTAAGATCAGTTAAACTTCGCTGGTTTCTCAACTTTGCCACAACAATGAAAAAAGGTAAACTTCATTCCAAACACAGAATTAGACAAGTACAAGCATCATTAGACCTCCAAGGAAGCTATGTTCAATAGTATACCTCTGACAACCAAGTAGACAAATGAAAACAAGTTTCAATCTAACCAAGACAAACTTGAGTTATGTTCAACAGTACACATCTTGCTATTACCCAAAGTATTTCAAAGCTAGCTATAGTCAAATGCATGATCTTGAAAACTTTGCGGGAGGGGGTTCTTCTAGATGGTTAAAATGTATTTTCACCTAGGCTAATATTTACCTTGAATCCAAAAAGTGAATGTTCACAGGTTAAGCACTTCAAAGGGGGCCTATAATTGAACCCACAACAAACTATAGCAAAGGTCGTCCAAGCCATCAAGCGAACCTCATTAAACAATCCATCTCGACTTGACTCGACCATGTTAAGAGTGAGTTGACTCCCACAACACACCACAAACCGAGTCTAAAGGCATCGTTTGTCGGCCAAATCGTAACTCGAATTCTATGCTAAATTTGAACTCATAAGCGAAGTTCGTCACCCAATGAACTCCACTCATAACAACCCAAGTGGACAAAGTCATCCATACTTTTGGCAAATTGCACTCATGTGTCTTTAGCGAGCCTCACTCATATTAGCAGTGAACTTCACCAACACCTTCAGCATCGAACATCGCCAACATTTTTAGTAGTGAACTTCATCCACGTGTCCTTAGCGAGCTTCGACAAGCTAGCAAACCTTGTCTAATAGCCTTTTGAGGGCTATTTTTAATGGATAGCCACCCCCACAATCTCCAATTTTAATGGCTACTAAATCCACAATTAAGAGGGCTATTAACTCTCTCTTTTAGCATACAAAAAGGAGGGGAGATTATTCATGGATCATCATAAGAATCAAAGGAGATCTACAGAACTAAACATACGCCTAGAGAGATTTCATTGAGTAGAAGCACTAAGAGAAGACTGAGCTATCTTCCACGCCACTAAACTCTCATCAACAGTAGAAGACTCGTCATCTTAATTGGTGTGTCAACAAAGTACAAGATCGATGCTCCACTAGCACACAAAAAGAATCCCACGAAAGTATAAATTTTTTTCTTTGTTTCATTACATTTTTTATTGTAATTGACGTCAATTGCAATCTAAAAAGACCTGAAACAATATGGAACCTAATTCTTATCATGATGCAGTTAAGTACCCTGAGTGGCAACAAGCAATAAAAGGTAAACTTACAACTCTTCAAAAAAATCCACACATGAGATCTCACATCTCTTCCTCCGGAAAAGACCCCCATTAGCTGCAAGTGGACCTACAAGGTCAAAACCAGAATGGATGGAACCATTGAGCTCCACAAGGCTTAGTTAGTTGCTCAAGGCTTCACACAACAACTCGGAGTGAACTATGAGGAGACCTTTGCTCCAGTTACTGAAATGACCATTATTCACACACTTCTCACTGTTCCTACTACCAAAGAATGGACATTGTAAAAATGGATGTAAAAAATACTTTCTTACATGGACATCTCACTGAGGACATCCATGACTCCACCTCCCGGACTTCCTAACTCTAAGGGTATTATTTACCATCTACAATGAGCCCTCTATGGCCTCAAATAGGTGCCTATCACGTGGTTCGCTTGGTTCACATAGGTCATGCAACCAGCATGCTTCCTTCCTAGTGAAAATGAATCGACCATGTTCATCTCTTCCTCTAATGGACATCACATAATCTTACTCCTACATGTCGATGACATGATCATCACTGGCGACAGCTCATCAACCATCACCCAAATCAAATCTCACCTCCAATGAGAGTTTGAGATGAAAGATCTAGGAAACTTACATTACTTCCTCGGATTTAAGATTAATTAGAATCCACATGGCTACCATCTCTCTAAGCAGAAGTTTTCTAAGGACATCATCAATCATGCTGGAGTAACAGATCCTAAACTAGCTCGATGCCTCTTGAATTGAATGTGAAGTTCAAAGCCATTGACGGTGACCCACTACCTAATGCCACACAATATCGACATCTCATAGGGAGTCTAGTATACCTCACGATCACCAGACCCGATATTTCACATGCCGTTTATATGCTGAGTTAATTTGTTGCTGCTCCAAGCAAGGCGTTGTTCTTCTCAGCTTTATCATCACTCACTATTTATGCTTACAACGATGCACACTGGGCAGACAACACTACAGACCAACGATCCACTATTAGCTATTGTATATTTTTGGGTGACTCCCTCATCTCTTGGAAACCCAAGAAACAAGGCATTGTCTCCCCCTCAAGCGTGAAATCAGAATATCATGCTATGGCATCCACTAGTGTGCAATCCAGTATTTCATGAATGAATGAGGCATATTGAGATCGACTATCACTTTACTCGTCATCATTTTCCGGCTAGCACTATCTCACTTCCATATATGAATATCGATCTTCAGCTAGCAAAGCTATTCACCAAAGCTCATACCGCACAATGACATTCGTTTCTTCTTAGCAAACTACCAATAGGCAATCCAATTGTAGTTTGAGGGGGGGTGTTAATATTGTATATATTGCTTTTGTTTAGTCCCACATTGTATATATAGACAACAATATTGTATATACAGACATCAATATCAATAAAGATAGATATCATTTTTTCCTGATTTGTTCTACATTTAATAATGACCGTGTAAGTGTTGCACTTGATAAAAATGATAGGAGGTTAAGGATCAAATTGTCACCCAAAATATTCCTTTCTGTTTAATTTTGTGTGGGCCTCCGAGGGTCTTGCTTGGGATTGATTACGCCAGCTATGTGCTAGACACCTTGCGGCTACAAATCTTATGGGCCCCTAAGATAAAGGGGCAACATTAGTGGAGATGAGGCTTTTGCACTTTTTATTCCGGAAAATAATCATGCACAGGGGCAGAGTTGTCAGAAAAAAACTGTTACACAACAAACAAAGTAGTACACAGCTGTGCTGAAGCCTCTTTTTATAAATGAGTATGGTATGATATGATAGAGACATGTGCATGATAACTTGTTTTCATGTTATCACATATAACCAAATAAAATAAACTAATAAATAGAAATAGTTTTAAGCATACATTTATTTTTTCCCTAAATTTTTATGACGGTAAAGTTGTAATTTGTTGCTTTTCTTTTTTACAAAATTATATTGAATTGATATACACCTTTGGAGAGTTCTCTTAATGAATTGGATCTGTAATTTGCTTGTTTAATTTTTTTTTACTTAAAACAGGTACTGTAAAGACAACTGCGAAGTTTCTCCCTATTCTCTGTTTTGGTTCTTTTCCACGCTAACACTGGGAACTTTGATGTAGAACATGTTGCGAATAAATTTATAAAGAAATGAGACCATCAAAAGCCCAACCGTGGGTGTAGCCAAAGAAAATAATTTGCAACAAAGAACGGGTCATATCTCTCAAACTGTATGTCGGAATTGGATGAATTATATATGTAAATCGTGTATTTTTTCAAGACGGAGTCAACCAAACCCATCATTGTTTGGTTTGCTACTATCTAATTTATGAAATTCCCTCTGATTTTTGAGAGATATTAGAGTTTTTATTAGTTTTTTACTATTTTAGGTAATGTTTTAGGAGTCTGTTTTGATTAGGAAGAAAATCCGGTTTGATTCCAAATTTCACTCATAATAACGAAATTATCAAATTTTTGCATCCATCAGTTTCATTTGGAATGGAAGGTCGAACCCACTTTATACATATTACCTTTCTAATGGGAGCCTACTCATAATTTAATCAAAGCCCAATTATACATATCACTGAGTGTACTCAGTTTGGCTTTATGCCTTCCAGTGACTTTGTTTTTGTTTGACTGGATTAGTTCATAGTTCAAATATAATCCACTTGATTATCTTGTAGCTGAACAAATTAGGACTAATTTGCCACTAAGATGCATAAATTAAATCAATTCCATAATAGGATACGAGTTCGATTGTTGTTTTTCCAAAAATCCGAAAACCCTCTTCCTCTTTCTCAATGTCAATAACAACCCTCTTCCTCTCTTCTCGCCCTCAATTAACCTCTCAAAGCACTAATCTAAAGTCCAAACCCTGTTTGTCCTTCTGATTCCTCTCCCCTTCCCCTTTCCCCATTTTTAAACAGCTTGCATGAACCTCATTAGCCGATGCAGTGTTAATATATAGGACGAGTGGAGATGCTATGAGGAGAGTGCAAAAAGGATGGAGGAAACCCTAATCTTCTTCCTATTGATAGCGATGAAAGAGGAAGCTAAGATTAAAGAGGAGAAGAGGAAGAAGACATCGAGCTTGATGAGGTTAGGGTTTGCAATTTTAGGGCGTTTTGGATGAACTGGGGAGATGGAATAAATTTGATATAAGATGCTGGACTCCTTGACTGATGTCACACATGGGCAAAAATGCAAACTTTTGTAGACGAAAGGGGGAAGTGAAAGTTTCAACATGAGGCTTGTTCTTACTTTTGGTGATCATGGTTTAATTAAAGATCGTGCCATCATAGTCAACTTGTGTATGTAATTAAGTCTGTTGGGGAATTTTAGTTTCCCCGGCTACTATGATTTGCGTAACATGGAAGACAACCCACACTCAACAATATATAAAACAACAACAATCAAGAAGAAAGAACACCGAGATTTATGTGGTTTGATCGACCAACTTCGACCTACATCCACGGGCAATAATATGATAAATCCACTATGTAACAAGGAGAACTACAAGAGGAACCACTTAACTCTCATCTCTCAATCTCTCAACTTCGCATACATAATCAACTCTCATATTATCTCCAAAGCCCTCTTCTTACAATCTTCTTAATGGACAAAGACTGTAAAACTCTCTCCCAATGATGTAATTTTTTACACGGATAAAGACTACGAAACCCTCGCCTCTCGCATAATATTCTTGAATCAGGCTACGCCTTCTGCTAACCCTAGATTACAAGAATATTGGCTCTCACTCTTCTACTTGGTTTTTCCTCCAACAAAAAAATATATATATAGGAAAACTAAAACCCTATCTCTAGCCTAACTTCCTAAGTAGAATATGATTCAAACTCTTAATCATGATAAAACCCAATCTCCTAATCATGATAGATCTCTAACTCTATATAATTCTTAAGAAGTTATACAAAGAATCAAAGACACAATCCTAACAATCTCCACCTTAAATTTGATTCCCAAACTCCCTTGAAGATATATCATCATCATCTTGAAACTTTGTCCCTCCTGCTAGAGTCTTCTATTCCTTTTCATACTTCAAATCAAAGCACCTGCACTCCTAATCAAAACACCTGCACTCCAACTAGATGCCCGTATGACCCTCACTTTCATCTTTCTTACTGTGGCATCTCCACCTCTCTTATGCGCACCAAGAGATCTTTGTCACCTCTGACATTAGAAGCAAATCAACCATGCTTCTCCTCCCAAACTAAACTCGATAGTAGTCTTTCCTCACTTGCTGTCCTCGTACTCCATCTGCATCGCTTATCTCAAATCATATCGTGCACCTCTCCTACTCCACACTATGAGCCGAATGCCTCTATCTCCTTCATCATTTGGCTTGGACCGAATATGAGCGCTCATTGTCTTCAAGTCCAATGCCACCATCTCCATCAGCATGTTGTAGGCAATAAAAATTACCTTTACATGAGAGAGCTCAAACCTCACCCATTAGAGCTCGCCTACGTGCTCAAAGCAAGCAAAAGGCCAAGCAGAGCTCGCCTATAAGCCAAATCTTGCCAACACGCTTTGCTCTCCTACATTGCTTAACTTACCAGCACAAGTCAAGCTTACCTGCATTCAAAAGGCCAAGTAGAGCTCGCCTGCAAGCTAAATCTCGCCAACACACAGAGCTCGCCAGCAAGCCAAAGCTTGCCTATTTGCTTGACTTGCCAGCATAAGATAAGCTCGCCTGCATTCAAGAGGCCAAGCCAACATTGCCTGTTTGCTTGACTCACCAGCACGAGTCAAGCTCGCCTGATTATAGAGATCGCCAGTACGAGCTCGAACTCACTTGAACACCTTGCTCTCTCGCATGAGTCAAGCTCGACTACAGTGAGTTCGCTCGTATGAACCTAACTTGTCAATGAACGCCAGCTCATACGCTCGAGGGGCCCACCACCTGACCCCGCCTATTCGCTAAGCTTGCCTACAAGCTCGCTTGAATGTTTAAGCAGCTCTCAAGCTCCCCTGCAAGCCTGTCAGCCCCGCCTAAACAGTGCAAGTGGCTTTTTGCTGATAGGAGTGGGCCTACTTACTTCCCACGTCCTGGGTAATAAGGCATGGCTCCCATCACCCCTATAGTGGTCACATCACATAGTTATAGGAGGAGTATGCTACTCCTTACTCCTATTAGTGGTCACATCCCACAAATCAAAGGATGACCCATGTCATTCCTTACCTATTTATAAGCCTCATTGGCCAACGTTCAAAAGGCTGGCAATATTTTCAAAAGGGCTGAACATTTCAAGACTCTTCAAACAGAGGTCTTCATTGGCTTGCTTGGTAGAATTTTCCTAGCTCTTTGCTTGGATTGTTGAAGTAGACTCAATCTGAACTCTCAAATTTGAGACTCTTGGCTCTTTGCAAACTCTTGCATATTAGCCTTCTCCAAGCATTTGGCCTTGATACTCATTAAGCTCGGGTATTTATCGAACTCAATCATACAAGAGCTTCTACTTCGTACTGAAGATCAACCACGACTTCGGTCGGATCATCCAAGGGAAGCAAACTCGATGCAAGTATTTGAGCGAGGCATCCTATCACTACCGAAGAACCCACGTTAAACAAGAAGAGCTTCTCTTTGCTTTTATTGTAATCTAATTCTTGATTTGTAATAAACCATTCTTATCAATACAAATCTTCAGAGAAATCAATTTTACTCACCTACAAAAGATGGTGACCATAGTGGGAGGAATCGTTTCTTCAATCGAAATAGTAGCGGCGTAATTCGACGAAATTGCGAAGGGGATGATAGTCGAGTCCCTTGTGATTGAGTTCGACCAAGTTAAGTATGAGGAGTACTTATCTTCTTCCTCCTTTAGCGGTAAAGCTTCTCGCTGATACCGCACAGTTGTGCATGTGGCCCAGCCCTAAGTGGCCAAGGCAGCCACGTCCAAGAGCTCTACACGAGCAACAGCAGGGGGTTCTATATCCCCCAAGCCAGCCAAGGCCGATCCAAAGGCCAAGAAGACCAGCCAAGGGACTACTCATTAGGTTGTTAAGTGATCCATGCATACCCCTACGCATGAGGGGACAACGGTTCATATCCTAAGTGGCCAAGGCAGCCACGTCCAAGAGCTCTACACGAGCAACAGCAGGGGGTTCTATATCCCCCAAGCCAGCCAAGGCCGATCCAAAGGCCAAGAAGACCAGCCAAGGGACTACTCATTAGGTTGTTAAGTGATCCATGCATACCCCTACGCATGAGGGGACAACGGTTCATATCAGCACAGAACACGCTTTCGTTGTTAACATGAACACTCCTCTTTCCAAAAGAGCCCAACAGGGGTGATGACAAGCTCTCCCCCACTGAGAAGCTTAAGCCTTCACCTTCTATGATGGCCTGAATTACTATTCAGGCCAGAGAAGAGCCAATCAGGAACATAAATTTCCCAGTTTTAGCGGACCACGTTCAGGCGAGCCCACCTATTCAGGAAGGCTTCATTCTATTGACGAAGTTCCCAAAACTGGCGAGCTTGATGTTTCAGGTGAACCTCACTTCAGCAGCCAAGTTCCCCATTTCGATGAGCTTAGCAAGACATGTGAACCCCCCAAATCAAGAGGGATTCGCTTTTCAAGCCATCAACCTAGATCAGGCAAGCTGCCCAAATTAGGCATGCTCCATAATTTACGTGAGCTACACCCTCAAATAGGCAAGCTCCACAAAACAGGCAAGCTCCATGTCACAAACAGAAGCCGCCATACAGGAGAACCCCATCAGCCTCACCCGCAAACATGCCTTGGCCAAAAATACAAGGCAAAGACTAATCAAACAAGCAGCTGGAGCTCGCCAGAACATGAGACCTCGACTGTCAAGGCAGGCTGCCTGAATTCAACACTTGAAGAATTTTCCAAGTGTTCCCACAATTCCTCTTTCGAACCTTCTTCGCATGATTGCGTATTTAGTTCTTCTTACATCGGGGGTTGTCACCATCAACCCACAGGGGATCTCAGGGACCATATGACTTGCAAGTGCACTATTCATGAGGCAAATCCTTAGTGCCACAATGAGAGGCTCATCAAAGCAATGCTTGCTTATTGCCAATGTACCGAGGCACCAAAACCTTCGGTATTCGAGAGGTTTTCTCAGCAGCCTCTGGAGTTAAGACTTCCTCACCGGAGACGCAATCTCCAGAGAAGACAAGTTACTGATGATGAACTCCCGGCTGCTACGGTTAACATGGTGGGGAAAGAAAAATCCAAGTATTCAGATTCGTCAGATCCGGAATTTTCCCCAAGATTCAAATACCTCCCTATTAAAAGTGAGGGTGTCTACCTACACACCCGTACTCAAACAGTGGTGGCCATCCCATTTGATTTTGCCCACTTATCGCTTGTCTATGATAATGAGGAGGAGACGTGCTCAGAAACTGTAACATCTCAGACCTCAAGTTCAGCCTATGGCAAGCACGCAAAGGTGCATATGGTAGATGGCTCTGATGACATCGTCAGAAGAGTCGAGGAGCAGCAAGCAACCATCAACTCCTTAAAGGGAATGATGGAACAATTTCTGAATAATAAGAAGAAGAGGAATTCACGGAATCGACAAAGATCCTCGAAGAATAGAGAGCGGGAGCCTACTCCTCCTAACACATCTGAAAAGGAAGATAATCACAGATCACATTCAGGTTATTCATCTAAGTCTTCAGGAAAAGGATCACATGCTGGTAGCACTCCTCGGGACAAGAGGCTTGATGAGTTCCAAAGTCAACTCAATGTCCTGAATCTCCAGAAGAGCATGAACGAGCTGGGGATGATCAGATCGTATCCAGTCCAATGGGATACAGTCTCTTACCTAGAAAAGTTCAAACCAATGAGCTTAGTCTAGTTTGATGGTAAGGGATCTCCCTCACAATATATCTACTACTTCCTATCTCAAATAGGATTTCTCATAAGGAATGATCTTATCCTCACCCGACTGTTCATCAGCATCCTGAGAGGGGTAGCCTTCAAGTAGTTTCGTAAGTTGGAACCGGGCTCTATCATATTATGGGCAGACATGGAAAAGCTCTTCTTGGCCTATTTCTTCGATGATGACACGAAAGTGTCGATGGCCACCCTGTTTGTTGACAAATAGAAGAAGATGGAGTCGGTCAATGAATTTCTTAAGAGATTCAGGAATCGGACACTATAATGCCAAGACCAGGTCTCTTCAGGCACCTTGATTGAGATGTGTCGTAACAACCCCTCGATCGACATTCTATCCACAATCGGCATGGTAGAAACTCGAACCTAGAAAGAGCTTGTTTGTCAGGGCAAGCAAGTGAAAAACATGATCAAAAGGCTGGAAGCTAAAGAGCCTCGATCTGAAAGAGAAACTTCAGAGCCGAGCGTCCTAAGGAATCCTTCTCGGTCGAGGGGGAAGGAGATCATGATTGTCGATTCTACTCTAGACCCCAGACAGCTCGGAGACAAAAGCTCAAGTCTTTCGAGCAGTTCCCTCTGAGGCAATATGACTTCAAAGAAGACCAAGTTGTGGCTACCTTCATTACTCTCCTCAAGAGTGGCAAGATCAAGATGCCAGAGATCATGAAGCCTAAAGATGTGAACAAAACAGATGATCCGAACTACTATGTGCACCACAGATTTTTGGGTCATCATACCTCTAAGTGTTATATCCTTAAGGATAAGCTGCAAGCTCTTTACAATGCGAGAGTCCTAAAGAAGGAGAAGGTGCAAAAGAATGTGACTGCATACATAGTCACTCTAAAGTTTGGAATAGGCTTCCCTGAGGTTCACGCACCGGCAGGTGTCGTGCCCATCCCAAAAGCAATACCGAAGATCACCTAGGCCGATCCTCACAATCAATGAGAAAATGGCTTAGCACCATAGATCTTGCCATCAGGACAGGTGATGTGGGTTCATCCAATCTTCTCGACAACGAGCAATCGACTTCCAACAAGTCCAAAGGCAAGCCTAAGCTCTGTGATGTTGTTTCGGCAATTCTAGACGATGATAAAGCGGAGATAGTAACCATCACTAATTCTGACAGTGAGGTAGACACCTTGATTACCTGAGCCGGGAAGAACTTTGCCAAGAACTACCCTTCGATAGTAGAAAGCCTGACAAGACCAGCGGTGGGACCGTCACCAATAGTCCAGCCGAATCTCGACAAGCTGAGTTCAAGTGGTCAACCCTTTTGGATTGACCTACTCGCACAACTGAAGAATGTTCCAACCAGGATAACCTTGTACGAGCTCGTGAGGCTATCCAAATCTACCCGGGAAGCTCTACGAAAGGCACTAGCTGACTCAGAGGCTTTTGCCAAGCATTTCTTACCTACTTCGGAATAGGACACGGATAAAGGGTGTCTACAATGCTGCAAGACATCCAGGCAGCAAATTCCCTGCATTAGCTTCACTCCGACCAGTACACGAGTATAAAGTGCTTCTTCATATACTCCGACAGGTATACAAGTATAAACTGCTTCTTCATATCCTCCAACTGGTGCATTAGGCTAAACTGCTCCTTCACTCCGACAAGTATACAAGTATAAACTGCTTCTTCATATCCTCTAAATGGTGCATGAGGCTAAACTACTCCTTCACTTCGACAAGTATACGAATATAAACTGCTTCTTTATATCCTCTAACTGGTGCATGAGGTTACACTGCTCCTACACTCTGACAAGTATACGAGTATAAACTGCTTCTTCATATCCTCCAACTGATGCATGAGGCTAAACTGCTTCTTCACTCCGACAAGTATACGAGTATAAATTGCTTCTTCATATCCTCTAACTGGTACATGAGGTAAACTGCTCCTTCACTCCAACAAGTATATGAGTATAACTGCTTCTTCATATCCTCCAACTAGTGCATGAGACTAAACTGCTCTTGCACTTCGAAAAGTATACGAATATAAACTACTTCTTCATATCCTCTAACTAGTGCATGAGGCTAAACTACTCCTTTACTCTGACAAGTATACGAGTATAAATTGCTTCTTCATATCCTCAAACTGGTGTATGAGGCTAAACTGCTCCTTCACTTTGACAAGTATACGAGTATAAACTGCTTCTTTATATCCTCTAACTGGTGCATGAGGTTACACTGGTCCTACACTCCGACAAGTATACTAGTATAAAATGCTTCTTCATATCCTCAAACTGGTGCATGAGGCTAAACTGCTCCTTTACTCCGACAAGTATACGAGTATAAACTGTTTCTTCATATCCTCTAACTGGTACATGAGGTAAACTGCTCCTTCACTCCAACAAGTATACGAGTATAACTGCTTCTTCATATCCTCCAACTGATGCATGAGACTAAACTGCTCCTACACTCCAAAAAATATACGAGTATAAACTTCTTCTTCATACCCTCCAACTAGTGCATGAGGCTAAACTGCTCCTTCACTCCGACAAGTATACGAGTATAAAGTGCATCTTCATATCCTCCAATTGGTGCATTAGGCTAAACCGCTCCTTCACTCCGACAAGTATACGAGTATAAACTGTTTCTTCATACCCTTCAACTGGTGCATGAGGCTAAATTGCTCCTTCACTCCGACAAGTATACGAGTATAAACTGCTTCTTCATATCCTCCCACTAGTGCATGAGGCTAAACTGCTCTTTTTCTCCAATTGGTATACGAGGCTAAACTGCTCCTTCCCTCCCACTAGTGCTTGAGGCTAAACTGCTCCTTAACTCTAACTGGTATACGAGGTTAAACTGCTCCCTATACTTCCACTTTAGTTAAACCTTCCTACAGTTAGGACCAAAGCTAAAATCCTCTCTTAATTCATTTCCTAAATGAGAGGTCCACCAAATTGAATGATCAAATATTTAAACAGTTAGAATCGTCTCAAACTCTCACTTGGTCAAACCTCCGGATAGTTAGGGCCAAAGCCAAAGTCCCTATCGATGCTCTTCAACAGGATGATAAGCCCACTCCCATTGTCACGTTAACAATCACCTTTGATAAATCAACTTACCAATCCTTTTCAATAGGATGGTAAGTCTACCAAATTGCTCAAAATCACAACAAACTCCCACTATCATGTTAACAGCCACCTCTGACAATCAACTTACTAATCCTCTTCAATAGGATGGTATGTCCCCAAGGTCGTTCTAATCATGACAATCCAATCCACTTGTTAATCCTCTTTAATAGTATGATAAGTCCCTAAAGTCGCTCTAATCATGACAATTCAATCAACTTACCAATCCCCTTCAATAGGATGGTAAACCCTCAAAGTCGCTCCGATCGCGACAATCCCGTCATGTTAATATTAAACCTTTGGAAAAAAAATTCCCACACCAATCCTCTCTAATAAGATGGTGGGTCCATAAAACTATCACGTTAATTATTACCTCTTATGATCAACTTTATCATTCCCACAAATAACGTTGTCCGATTAGTCATCAAGCTCATATGTCCCTGAATGACCTAATCCATTTTGAGCGTTCTAATATTCTTAGAACAATCGATGGTAGTGGCCTACCATACGATGGCTTATCCATCAATCAATTGTCACACTCATACATCCCTAAATGATTTGTCCCCCCCTCCCCAACACCATCATTCCCGCAAATGACATTGTTCGTCGATAATGGCCTACTAAGCGATGTGCCATATCGATTGCTATTCCTGAGTAGCGACCTACCAAGCCATGATTCGTTATTCAGACCCTCGAGCGACTACTTATACAAGCGGTCACTCATTTTTGGGCCAAGTTGTTATATCTAATAACATGGCTAACCTAATTACAGCCTAACAGTTGTAATTAACCCAACCTGATGCCTCAAACGGCTAAGGGTAGAGAAGAAATTTTAGTGTTAAATCTAAAAAAATTTCTCAATAACTCATCATACTGAATAGTATGGCTAACCCGATTCAAACGGTAATTGGTAAAGGTAAAATAAATCCGTTGATAGCTAAGAGTTTACTAAAAAAATCCTAAGTGTTGGTCAATAAGGAGGAAAAATACACGAGTTATTCAAAATGTAATGATCGCGTGATAAAGGCATAATTTCATAATAGTATATTTTGAGACAATACATTCGAACAAAGTCATAACAATACATTCAAATGAAGAAAATGAAAATGTCTCAAAATCAACCTTGTTGGGCTTAGTCCAGCAGATTGAAGGATGCGAGCTCAGCCTTAACAGTAGCCAGCCTCTTCGCCTGATCCGCTCCTCAGCCTCCTTCTAGACCTTAGCCTCAGCAAGAGCAGCAGCAACATCAGCAACCGCTTCTTCCCGTTGCAGTGCCTGGAGAGCTTCCATCGATTCTCTATAAGCACCATGAACTCTTGTGCTCTCGAGCTTAAAGTCCTTCAGGGTCACCTCTCCCAGGGTAGTCCTAACCCCTGTACGCTCGGCAATGTTATTGTTAGCATCCATCTTAGTATGCAAGTGATGTTGTCGCTCACACAATTCATGACGACAACCTCCTACTCCGATATACATCTCGCTCGGGCTTTATGCTCCTGGATCCTCTGAATCCGAGCTTTGATTATGAATGGTGCTACATCGTTATTCGGGTTAGTGAATACCAGCTCTTCCAAATGATGCATAACTTCCTCTAGGCGAATCAGCTTTTTCTCATAGTGCCTAGCTGGCCCGATACCACCCATGCACTGGATGTCCTTCAAGCTATCTTCTATGAAAGGGTAAAAGTAAAAAAGGTGCCCCACCTAATGCTACCGATAGAGATTGCTTATTTCATAGCATTCTCTACCCGTTGGATGAGGCCCTACACGGAGCCAGGGTCAAGAGAAGTAGATTCTTGGCCAGAGGCCATCATAGCAATAGGCTGCACCCGGGGGAGAGGCCCTCAAGAGAAGTAGATTCTTGGCCAGAGGCCATCATAGCAATAGGCTGCACCCGGGGGAGAGGCCCGTCATCATCAACAAGTGGCCTCCACCCATAACCTCCTATGCTAGCCGGATCAGGGAAGATAGACTTACACTTGGGTTGTGGGGAGTATGTCCAAGAAGATGCCGGAGCAGGAAACTCCTCCTCATCATCAGATATCAAAATGGACATAGGCTCCAATCTCACTGGCCTCCTCTTGCGGGTGATTTCCTCATATTGGTCCGCTTCCTCTCTAGAGAGAGGTCTCTTCCCAGAAGATCTTAGGTTGTGAGGCCTATCAACCGGGACATCCTCTCGAGCTATAAAATACAACAGAAACAAGTTAGGAATTTTGACTCAAAAGGTCAAAAAAATCTAAGTCTTGAAGATAGGCAGCCTGTGAAGTGCAGGTGAGCTCCATCATGCAAACGAGCACAAAAAGCTCGCCTGACAAAGACCAAAGCTTCCCAGACAGCAGAGCTCACCAGATAGTTGAGCTCACCTAATGAAGGCAGAAACTCACCTATCAAGTAGAGCTCGTCAGATAGCTGAGCTCGCTTGATAAAGGCAGAAACTCGCCAATCAAGCGAAACTCGCCTATCAAGCAGAGCTTGCCAGACAGCTGAGTGTAGGTATCAAAAATTATCTATAGGTTCTCACACGTAGCTCGAGACAGAGAGGAGATGATGAACATCATTATCCAAGTCAAAGGGGATTATTTGACATTAACAAACGCATGAAGCAAGTCGACGAAGCGTACGAATCAACGAGACGTTGAAATAATGAAGTGACGATCCGATCGGGAGTTACATGTCACTCACAAAAGATAAAGCGCCACTCATGTCCTATTCCACACATGATTCACTCATAGGAGATTGTAGATCTCCTCTCTGGCTTTCCAACACACTTTGAATTGCATCGTTCCGAGATCGGACCGGGAAGTTATGGGAAAAACATGACGTATCTCGGCCAAAGCCAAGACATAAAATGTGTCTCAGCCAAGGCTGTGACACAATTTGTTGCTTGGACAAGGCCAAGACACAAAGTCTGTCTCACGCCTAAAAAATGTTGATTTCACCAGTTAACCACCGGGATTTCATTTTAATCTAATACAAAGTCTCCCCTACTGATCTGAAGTTATCCTAGAACATGGTTAAGTGGTAACAACTGAGGATGAGATCAAATCGATCATTTTTATCCAAAAACCAAGCTTCTGAAGCCTATAAATGTAGTCCTAGGGCCTTCATTTACGTAGATCCAGTATTCTCAAGACTCGGCGAAGCCCTGTCGAATTGAAGAGTGAGGAGTATGAATTTTAGTGAGGATGAAGGGATCTTGGTGAGTTCTTTAGCATAAGGAGGAGAAGAATTCGAGAGATCTGCATCCCGTTCATCTGTTTTCCTTGAGATCGTACCTAGTTACGATTCTCAAGAAGAGTGATTATCTCGCTGTTGCCGAGATAGTCACTTTAATTTCTTATCTCCTTTGTGAGATAACAAAATTTTTATTCAGATCTAATCAGTCGGTGGTGCACACCGACAAAGATTCTGTGTAAGCAGAAGATCGATAAATGATCTATCTACATGTGTTCTCAAGAAAATTATAATCTTTTTATTTTCATTGTGTAAAGAGGCTTATAAAAAGTCCTTCCTTTTGAATCATTATAACAACTGAAGTTGTAATGAGTATCACAATTAGGAAAATGATTTTCGACATGAACACGCTGGTGACCATAGTGGGAGCCTACAACCTCGCTGCTGAGGCTATCGTGCCGCAGCCGCTGATCAAGATTCCTGTGGATGAAGAGATCTAATATGAGTTTGACCAGCAGAAGTTCAAAGAGTATATCTCCTCCTCCTCCTCCAGATCTTCCTATCCTTATAAGCGTAGGAAGACCACTTCCCTCAAGAAGGTTCATTGGTTTTCAAATCTGAGGACTCAGGGTGACAATCTTCACCCAAGTGCTATTGAAGACTACTCCCCAGCGTCTAAAGAAACCAGATCTGGTGCTCGCCGTAACTCCTTAAAAGTCAAGGAGTTGCCCGCTGAAAGCGCACCAGTGCTAACGAAGAGGGCTCGTTAGAGGTGCAGCCAACGTCTTTCCCGACAATTTGTCAAGGCTTTAGAGCAAGTGGACGGATTTCGCTACTAAGCAGATCTAGAGTTCAAAAAGTGCCAAGTGGCTAAGCTGTCGCCACAACAAGCATCAGGATCATCCTCCCAACCACCAACTAACAAATGGGTTTGTGTCAAACAAACTCGTTCTACTCTCGAGGAGCGCATCCAGAAGCGCCACACACTTCTTACATATGCCCGGATCCTTGAGCAAAAGGCACAAGAGTTTTAAAAAGAAGAGATGGTCAAAAGCCACCAAGATCTAAACATGTTTGGGTACCGAAGGCCAAAACAGTGCGTACAACTACACCGAAAATAGCTAAGTGCCTCTACCTGACAAGAGACACCAATCATGTCTCTCACTCAATTCCAGCTCTAAGGCTGCTTCCCACCCTTTGTCAATTTTAGATCTCGCTCCTTCTGCTCCCACACCTCCGGTGAAGCCGTACGGCAGCGTGGATCTCTCCAAGTTCAGAATTCTACTGAAAAATCGCCTTAGTCCTTTACCTGAAGATCGAGGCAAAGCTCTAATTATGGAACGCTTGGGTTCGCTGAATGATTCCCGAGAAAATATCCAGACTGGCGGTCATACACGACCTTCTAACAAACCGATTCCTATAATCACCCGCTTGGGAGTACGTGTGATTCCAATCATGTGACTCCTGCGAATGCCAATAAGGTGTTACTTATTCAGAAAAAAAATGTGTATAGCAGAAGATGATGTTATACCTGATAAACAGCCAATAGGTTGCTCCAGTCTAAACACTGATGAGTTGTACTAACGGGCTGGGGGTAAGTCTCGAAAGAGAAATACTCTATAATCAGTCTCTTACTATCCTTGTGAGAGGCTTATCATGGTAGTATTATTGGAGTGTAGCTGCCCCAAGACCGCTCTAAAGAGAGTCTCCGTATTCCAAAGGCTTTCCAATGAAGCGTTAAAATCCAAATCAAGACGCTCCCACAAAAGAAGAACATGCATTCAAGATGGCGAACTTCTAGAAGTTACCATCAACATGGCTAATGAAGGAAAGTTTGTGTTCAATTCGAATAACGCTAATCCCGACTTTTCTCCAGGAAGAAAAGTCGATTCAGAAATAGCCTGATGAGTGTTTCAGCTCCAGTTAGAAGCCGTCAGACATGGTGATTACCCGAAGATGCATGAAAAACTATCTTCAGAAGATGAACTTTAGGATACTTGCTCCGCAATCACCTCCAATGATACAATGTCTAGCATAGGGCGAGCTCAAGAAGTATTCATGATCACTACCAAACAAGTGGCTCAACTTCTTCAAGAAGCCTTAGCCAAACAAAAAGAAGAATTTAAAATTGAAATGGAGATGGCCATGCAACAGGTCAAGGATTTACATGCTCAACAACTATAGGAGTTGTCAAATCAGCATGGTGAATCCAATCGTTACTACACTACCAATCAGGTAGATAGCGACTCAGAGGTAGAGGAGACAATTAATATTGATGCTCTTCCTAATGACAAAGATGCTGGGGGTGGCCCCAACAATAACACCAATACTGGGGGTGGCCCCATCACTAATGACAGCGCCGAGGGTGATCCTATCGTTCGTCCTTAAAATCACCCGAAGAATGACACAGGCGATGACGAGATGATGAAAGAGCTAGAGAATAAGGTCAATGTCTTAATGTCCGCTCAAGAAGTGAGGAAAAGGAGCATTCCATGCACGTATCTAAGAGAGTGGGATTTAATCCCATACCCGATGAAGTTCACCCTAACTAACATCACACCATTCAATGGGATATGCTCTCCCTCTCAACACTTGATCTATTTCAAGTCTCATCTGGGAGTGATCTCCAGGAATGAACCACTAATGGTCCGGTTATTCATAGGTACCTTTCGCGGGGACACCTTCATTTGGTATCAACGTCTCAAGTCAGGGAGCATCAACTACTGGAACGATATGGAAAGCTCATTTCTTAGCAATTTCTTTAATGATGACACTGAAGTGTCAATTGGAGCTCTTTTGGACGAGAAGCAGAAGAACAGAGAGTTAGTTGACACCTTCATCAAACGATTCCGAAACAAAACGATGAACTATCAAGATCAGATCATAGAAGAGTTTATACTTTAGATCTAAGACTCTAAAAAGAGTACTCCTTCCATGATGAGGAAGTTCCAGCCATCTTGAAATATCTCCTCGCTAACGATAAGATTAAACTACCGCCTATTAAAGATTATGAAGGAGCTAAGAGGATTACGGATCTAAACTATAGTGCATACTACAGAAGGGTTTTTCATCCCACTAAGGTTTGATTTGTCCTCAAAAACAAAATTTAAGCCTTAATTGACTCCGGCGTCATAACGGCAAAACAAGCCAAATGAGAACGATGTAGACTCTGATGAGTATATAAGTATAAACTACTTCTCCATCAACTCCAAAGAGTATACGAGTATAAATTGCTTCTCCATATACTCCAACAAGGTATACGAGTATAAGCAGTTTTCCAAACCTCCAACTGGTACACGAGGCTAAACTGTTTCCTACCTTTGATGAAAAGTTCTTGGAGAATACTACACATGGTATTCTTAAGGATAACCCAAAACTAATAAATTCTTAATCATGATAAAGAATGATTAAGAACCTCCCACTCTGGCTATTTTATCATTTTCGTGATGATTAAAACCCTCCCACTGTGACTTCTCAAGCACTCTTTCATCGAGATGAGATTCAATAACTTCATCCGGTCAATCTTCCCTCACGAAACCCCCACGATCTAATTGTGAAGTGCTTAATCCCTCATTGATCAAATCAATTGACAGGGTGTGCAATAAAAACTATTTTTGGTTTGATCCACTTAAGCTCACGTTGTGTCTGTATACTCAACACTTCCATTGTTAGAGTCCGAACACAGTATTAAAAGTTTCAAACCCCCTTGTATTAAAGTCCTTGCAACTTGACACCAAAAATTCCCACTATATTGACACAGTAATTTGTGCAAATCGATACTCCCACTATTATTTGTATCACCTCACTCCCATCTTAGTCAAACCTTTAAAAAGTTAGGACCACAACCAAAATCCCCTTTAGATTCCTTCTAAGAATGAGAGGTCCGTAAATTGAACAATCATACCTTTAAACAGTTAGGGTCATTCCAGTCCCATATTAGTCAAACATTTAAATAGTTAGAGCCAAAGCTAAAATCCCCTCTCGATTCATTCCATGAACGAGAGATCCACTTTTAAATTGAATGATTAAACCTTTAAACAGTTAGAGTCATTCCAAACCTCACTCGAACAAATCTTTAAACAGTTAGGGTCGTTCTAATCCCATATTGGTCAAACCTTTAAACAATAAGGGCCAAAACCAAAATCCCCTCTCGATTCATTCCACGAACGAGAGGTCCACTTTCAAATTGAACGATTGAACCTTTAAATAGTTAGAGTTATTCCAAACCTCACTCGATCAAACCTTTAAACAGTTAGGGTCGTTCCAATCCCATCTTGGTCAAACCTTTAAACAGTTAGGGCCAAAGTCAAAATCCCCTCTCGATTCATTCCACGAACGAGAGGTCCACTTTTAAATTGAATGATTAAACCTTTAAACTGTTAGAGTCGTTCCAAACCTCACTCGGTCAAACCTTTAAATAGTTAGAACCAAAATCGGAGTTCCCTTTCGATAAACAAAAGACCTTCATCCCCATCGGGCGATCAAACCTTTAAACAGTTATGATCGTCTCAATTTCCCCTCTGGTCATACCTTTAAACAGTTAGGGCCAAGGTCAAAATTTCATCTCGATAAACGAGAAATCCCCCTTCAGATTTGATAATCAAACATTTAAACAGTTAGGGTTATCTAAATCTTTTTGATTCTCAGAGTGGAGATCCCACTTTTAATTTCTCTTGTAGCAGGAGATATAATATAGAATTCTTTCTCTCCAGCATCGGGTTCGTGTTTGCCCTCAGAGAAGACACAATCTCTCAATATTAAATCCATGTTTCACATGTATGGGGGACTTTATCTCGATTCCTAAATAGAGATAATTCTGCATCTAATACATGCTGTTGGATGGTCGTTCTCGCGAAAACGACCAAGTCTACGTATTCGATATCGTAGCACCAAAATCCATCCTTTTTATGCATGGGGGACTTTATCTCAATCCCTAAATAGAGATAAGTCTGCATTTACTATATGCTACCAGTTAGTCTTTTGTCACGAAAAAGATAACAGAATCCATGTCTGGGGGACTTTATATCGATTCCTAAATAGAGATAAGTATGCATCTAACACATGTTGCCGGTTAATCTTTCACCATGAAAAAACACCAGAATCCATGTCTGGTGGATATTATCTCGATCCCTAATTAGAGATAAGCCTACACCTAACACGTATTGTCGGTTAGTCTTTTACCATGAAAAAAGGGACAAAAGTCACTAATGCATCAGCTTCACCAGTTGGTCTCGTGACTTGAATAGCTGAGCTAACCTCAACTCCAACAGAAGTTATGAGGATAATAACTTTAGATATTCGGCAACTTTAGAGATAGTAGTTGTATCAGTACCAACGGCTGTGTAGGTAATAAAAATCACCTTAATTCCTAGCAAAGAAGCTCAAAACTGATAAAAAACGCTAATATCTCTCAAATCGTAAGGAATTTAGCGAAACAGACAAGAGCAAACTGAACCCTTTGAGGTTAATTTGGTTGACTGTGTCTCGTCGAGATAGTCGATTTTCATATATAATTCTTCTAATTCCGACTTACGATTTGTAAGTTATGACACATTCTTCACAGCATGTTCTGATGTCCGCCTGCAAGCCTAGACTTCGCTTGAACATTAAAGTTCGCCTGTAATGCTAACTGATTTAAGCTCACCTAACAGCTTCACTTATGAGGTTCACCATGCAGTGAGGCTCAACATCAAAAGATGATATTCGCCATGCTGCGAAGCTCGACTTCAAAAGACGAGGTTTGCTACGTCGAGAAGCTCGACATCAAAGTCCATCACTGTGGACAAAGCTACTCTAGAAGATGAAGCTCGTCATTGAAGACAAGGTTCGAAGCTCATCATTGGAAATGAGGTTCAAAGCTCATCATTGGAAATGAGGTTCGAAACTCATCATTGGATAGGAGGTTCGGAACTCACCACCAGACGTAAAGCTCATTAGTGAAGATGATGCTCGTCAAAAGGAAATTCACAAGACTTGCTATATAGTTGGACTCAGCTATCGAAGACAAAGTTTGTTAGTGAATACGAAGCTCGTCAGACGACGTTAGTGAAGACAGGGTTCGCTATACTACAAAGTTAGCCTTAGAAAATGAACCTCGCTGTATATTGAGGCTCGTTCAATCAGATGAGCTTCGCCATACAGCGAGGCTCATCGTCCGCCAAGATCCAACTGTAACGGCTTCGAAAACCCAGTCAGCCATATGGGCTAAATCCAAGGAGTCAGTTATGCCATGACTCCACGATTTTAGTGCATCAGTTACGCTACGACTCCACAATTTTTGCATATTAGTTACACACTAAAGGCCTATAAACAGCAATGAGTAGCTATAAAAGGAGGGGGGAAGATGAGGAACACGAGAGGCAAAGCTTTGGCATTCAAGATTAAGACCCGAACCTTAGTTCTAACAATCTAGGCCATCAACAATGTCTGATTCTCCTCTCGAGTTGAAGCGATCTTGATCTGATCGTCAACAGGAAGACAGCTCGACTCAAGCATCGAGTGAGGCATCCTTTCGCCAATAAGAACCCACTTTTAAACAAAAGAGAAGTCAAATTAATCTTCTCTTCCTCTGTAATCGAGAGTGAGTGATTGTAAGGGATTCATATTAAGTGATCGAATCTAATTCTTAAAACAAGGAAGCAATCAAACTTTAATATTTTAACACTACAGGCTGGTCCTATAATCAAATCTCATACAAAGAGCTCAACCTGGCGAGCATCTGATGCATTCTCAGCTCGTTCTTCCCACACTCTGATGAGTATATAATTATAAACTGCATCTTCTTGAACCTCCAATGGTTACAAGAGGTTAAACTGATTTCCGAAACTCCCAGGAGTATATGAGTATCAACTGGTCCTCCCCTCTCCAACGCCTTGTAGGCATTAAAAAATTCTGAAATTCGAAAGGTGAAAAGAAGGGTCAGGGAGACGAACCCCTTTTCAATCAGAAATGAGGTTCGTTGTTTAGAAAAGATCAACCTCGAGAACGAGAGTCGCCATGCAGCAGAACTCAACATCGAAGGATAAAGTTCATTATTAAACGTAGCGGATCTACGAGACTCAGAGCTCGTCATTCGACACGAGGTTCAAGGTTCGCTAGTGAATACAAGACTCGAAGCTCATCATTGGATATGAGGTTCGAGGTTCACTAGTAGATACAGGGTTCGAAGCTCGTCATTGGATATGAGGTTCGAGGTTCACTAGTAGATACAGGGTTCGAAGCTCGTCATTGGACATGAGTTGGACTCTAGCTGTCAAATATGAAGCTCGTTATTAAATATGAGGTTCGAATCTCGTCATTGGATGTGAGGTTCGGAGTTCATTGGAGGTGAAGTTCATCAATGAAAACGAAGTTTGTCATCAGACTTAAGGCTCGTCAGTAAAGACGAAGCTCATTATCAAAGAAGCTCACGAGGCTCTCCACGCAGCGAGGCTCGACATCAAATATGAGGCTTGCCACGCAGCGAGGCTCGACATCAAACATGAGGCTCGCCACACAGCGAGGCTTGACATCAAAGACGAGGTTCGCCAACGCAGTAAAGTTCGTCACCCACATTAAATCAGGCTGTAACTGCCACAAAGACCCAGTCAGCCACGTGGGCTAAATTCAAGGAGTCAGTTATGCCACTCTATAATTTTAGCGCATCAGTTACGCCCATGATTCCATGATTATAGCACGTCAGTTACGTTCCAAAACACTATAAATAGCCACGAATGGCTACAGAGAAAGGGGTTGGTTGGTTAATTGAGACTTTTAATCATCAGAAATCAGAGCTTTTGTGTGTAAGTCCAGAGATCGAACCTTAATTCTAGCCGGCTAACAAAGGTCAGAAGCTCTTGTGATCTTGTTCTGATCATCAACGGGAGGCAAGCTCGACTCAAGCATCGGGGGAAGCATCCTTTCACTACCTAGAACCCACCTTAAACAAAAGAGAAGTTGAATTAATCTTTTCTACCTCTGTAATCGAGAGAGAGTGTGAGTGATTGTAAGGGTTTCATACCAAGTGATCGAACCCATTTCTTAAAACAATCGAGAGAGAGTGTGAGTGATTGTAAGGGTTTCATACCAAGTGATCGAACCCATTTCTTAAAACAAGAAAATCAATCCCAACATCAATTTTTCGACCCTACAGACGATGGCGACCACAGTGGGAGCAGCTATTCTCTCCGATGAGATGGTGGTGGCGCAGTCAGACAAGATTACAGTGGGAACGGACGTCAAAACTTTGGTCATTGAATTTGACCAGCCAAATATGAGGAGTACATATCCTCTGGTAAGTCTAGTCCCACGAAGGTACGAAAGTGTTGTTGAGTCTCGTATGAGACTTCAGCCCAAGTGGCTTCTGATAATTCAACTCGAGTTAGTCTAGAGGAAAAGTCCAAGCCCCTCAAAGAGGAGGCTCCAGAAACTAGCTGTCACGCTAAGAAATAGGTTGTTAAACAACCTAGCCGAATTTCAGCTTCTACCAGCCAAATTATGGCTTTGGATGACGAACCTCGCTCAGTTCTCACTGAAGCAAAGGTTTCCGTTATTCCATTGTCGAGATGCGCTCGACAACATCAGCGTCAGAACCAAGCTCGCCGCAGGGCTCGAGTTTTGGTCTTGCTAGACGGTTTTCATTATCGACCGAAGGTTAATCAACCTAAGATCAACAAGTCTGACGAGGGTCAAGTGAATGAGGAACGTTTTAAAGAAGGATCTTATCTTTGTACCCTAGTAGACTCAGAGCACGAACCTCATCCTCAAAAAGAGGTTCAACAAAATCAACAAACAGTTCATACCGAGGTTCATCAAGAAAACGAACCTCAAGTAAAGAACCGACCGAGAAGACGAACTCGCCAAACTCATCCTATCAACGAACCTCGTCATGCAGATGATGGAGTTTGTCAACTTACTCAAGGACGTCAACCTCTATCATTTAGAGCGTCTCGCTCAGGTAAAACCAAGATGATGGAGTCGACTGGGGGTTGTCCAGTTGGTGACCTTCAGGATTATCTCACGCGCAAGCGCAACATGAACCAAATGCAATCGCATTGCTGCTGTGAGAAGCTCATATCTACGGTGCTTTCCCAATGTCCATGTGGCGAGTCGATGCATAAATCTTCAGTCTTTGAACGATTGACTGAATTGCCAATGTTCTCATTATCAAGAAGAAGACGTTTTCATCCAAAGAAACAAACTTCCAAGAATCGCCACATTGAAGTGACGATCAACATGGCCAGCAAGGGTAAAAGCAAAATTTTAGCTGATGATTCGAAGTCTTCTGATTTTGAAAGATCTCCCGGATTACGAGAGATACTTATTGAAAGCTAGGGCGTTTACCAACATACTCGTTCTCGTGCTGGGGCATTGATCCCATTAGACTCCCGCAAACTAGCGGATTTATCCGGTAGTGTCAGTGAAGAACCTAGAAATTCGGCCATTGCTACTTCTCAGCCCTCCAACACCGACCAAAGTGAGTGAGCAAGTGCTCACATGACAGGAAGAGAGGAAGAACTCTCACGGTAGCTGGAAGATCAACAATCAACCATCTTGAAGTAGTAGGAATCCATCAGACGCTTGGAAGCGATGGTGGAGAGGCTCCATGAGGAGAAGGAAAAGAAGAAGAAGAAGACTCATTCCCAAGCCTCGGGATCTAGGCATAGAAGACCTTCACCTGTTGATGAAGATCACTACGATGAAGACGATGAAGAAAAGGTTGTGAAGATTCATTCTGAATCATCTGAAGCTGAATCTAATCCTCGTACGAAAGAACGAGATCAGAAGTGGGAGGATTTTCAATAGCAGCTTGACGCACTGAAGCTTCAAGGAAATTTCAAAGAGCTGGGGGTGTGAAGACCCTATCCAAGTGAATGGGATGTGATCCCGTATCCTTCGAAATTCAAACCACTCAACTTGGTACAATTTGATGGCAAGGGTTCTTCGACCCAACACATCTATTATTTCCAGGCACAGACGGGACACATAGTAGGGAATGATCCCATTATGACTCGACTTTTCATTAGTACCCTTAAGGGGGTCGCTTTTGAGTGGTTTCGCAGACTCGAACCAGGGTCAATCCAGAGTTGGAGAGATTTAGAGAGGCTTTTCTTAGCCCGATTCTTCGACGATGACACTGAGGTGTCTATGGCTATATTGTTAACTGAGAAATAGAAGAAAATGGAGTCGGTCAGTGACTTCATCAAGAGATTCAGAAATCGATCGTTGCATTCATGCGATCAAGTTTCTGAAGCTACTCTTGTAGAAATGTGTCGCAACAATCTCTCTATCAATATCTTGTCCAAGATGGACGCTATTGAGGTCCGTTCATGGAAATATTTGGTTTGGCAAGGAGAGCAAGTGGAAAACATACTCAAGAGGATAAGTGCTGAAGAACCTCAAGAATCTCAGCCTAAAAAGGGAGGTGGTAAAAGCAACTATAATTCCCAGAAACAATCAAAGGGGAAAGACACCTTAGCTGTTGAGACGGCTCCATCTCCGAAATCCTCAACTAAGCAGAAAGGAAATACATCTGATAATCGTTTTCAGAAGAAATATGATTTCAAAGATGAACATGTGGTCTCTATTCTTACATCTTTAAACAAGATGAATAAGATCAAGCTGCCAGAGGTAAAGCGGAACACAGAAGTATCAAAGACTGATGACCCTAACTTTTGCATGTATCTCAGGATAGTGCATCATCCAACTAAAGCATGTTACATCCTGAAGGATAAGATTCAAGCTTTATTAGACGCAGGGGTGATGACCCTTCAAGCTGAGCAAAAGAAGGTGTCTGTGAATATGGTGTCGCTTCAATTTGGGGATTTCACCGAAATACAAATACAAGATGGCGTACAACCAATTCCTCAAGCAGAGGCGAGGGTGGTGAACTTCGACCCGCATCAGAAGAAAGTGAAGGGGATGGTCCCTTACACTACTTCTAAAGGTGAATTGATGTGGGTTCATCCTGACTTATTAATGGATGAAGGGGATGGTCCCTTACACTACTTCTAAAGGTGAATTGATGTGGGTTCATCCTGACTTATTAATGGACGAGCAGTGGACATCGGCAAACTCAAAGAAGCCTAGAGCTACGCGAAGAACTTGCAATGCCGTTTCAGTCGTTCCAGATGAGGGGGTTGAAACTACGTCACTTAGCAGTTCTGAAGATGAACAGCCAGCCTTCGCTGCACAGCCTGCACAAGTATCGGGAACCCGTAGAGAAAAAGAGTATCTGAAGAAATATTCTGAAACAGCAGCTGCACCACTCAAGTCACGGAAAGAAGTAACGGAGCAAGCTCCACCTAAGGACCTTCGTTACAACAAAGCACTCAGGAAAGATGCACCGAAGAGTTCGAAAGATCCTTTTAGGTTTGATGTGCTGGCTCAGTTAGCCAACATCCCAACAAGGATTATCTTGTTTGAGCTCTTACGTTTATCTCGATCAACGAGAGAAGCTCTCCGTGAAGCATTAGCGGATAATGAGGCTTTCCTCACTCATTTTCCACCAAATCCAACCGGAGCAATGCTGGAAGAAGTCTGTCCTTAATGTTGTCAAGTTTTTCGGAGAAGAATACCATGCATCACCTTTTCTTAAGAAGACATGCGTGTGAGGAACCCGAAACATGATAGACCATTGTACTTCACAGAGTACATCGGCTCTATTCGGGTTGACAGAATTCAGGTTGATCATGGTTCTGCTTTAAGCATCATTCCATTACGGCTCGTTCGTCACCTTGGAATTCCTCTGCATCGTTTATCAACGACGAGAACCACCATATATGGCTTCAATGCCTCTAAAACTCGTCCCCTTGGCAAAATCAAAATTAAATGTCAGATGGGTGACTTGAGGACAGATGTTACCTGCTACGTCATCGATGCAGAGACGTCTTACAACTTGTTACTGGGTCGACCATGGATCCATAACAATTTGATTGTTTCATCCAATCTACACCAATGCATGAAATATGTAAGTGAGAGTGATGAAGTAAAAACAGTGGTCGTAGAGAAGCAACCATTCAAGGGGTAGAGAATTATTTCACTGATTCTATCCATTACCTTGATGGTGAGCCATTTGAGGTACCACTGATCGAAGAACCAGATAGCGGTAATGAAGCCGATATCGAGTCTGAATATGAACATGGTCTTGTTTTTAATAACATAGAACCCGTCGTAATTGGCCTTGAAGATCTGAATGTAAATGATCCTATCTATAAGGACAGTGGAGTTATCTTTAATAATAATGATTTAGCTTACTTCTCGCGTGTAGAATTGAATACTAACATGCCAGGTACAAACACTGATGTGATAACGGATCCGCTATCCAAGTTATACGTTGAATCAAACTTATACATGCCGATTCAATCTTCTTTTGTAACAAATCGACGACAAACTGAATCCTCACAAGCAGTCTTCATAGTACCGACTAAGGTTAACGGTCAAAAAGACATCATCTTTGGAAGACGGCCCGATGCAAACTATTTTGGAGGAATCTAAGAAGGAAGAAAGAGATCCGCAATTTTCATACTTTACTCCAACAACTCAAAAGCTTATGAAGAATATGGGATATGATTTTATTCATAAACAGGGCTTAAAATTCGGTAGAGGGATCCGGACACCGATACGATCTGCGTATGTCCCGGAAGGAAAGCCAGAAGATTATTATCATAGAACTCATAGTGGATTGGGTTATGAATCTCCACCGTTTATGCTGCGTTTCGGGACTAAAGGAGAGTCAGATGATGATTCTTTCACCTCGTCTTCTGAATCCAGTTGCTGGGAATCTGATACCAGTACAGGAGCTATATTCAAAGTACTCATGGTAACATGACCTAAGTGTCTTTGATAGAGAATCAAGAAGATAATCAATTACTTTTGTTTGATGATCCATTAAGTCGACAACTCGGTATACAGTGGGAACACCGTTTTGAACAACGCGAACCTCCTACCGATGACAAGGTGATTCAGGTGAACATGGGAGATAAGATTAATCCAAAACCCATATTCATAAGTGATAGTTTATCACCAGAAGAGAAAGAAGACCTTATTACCCTAATCCAAGAGTATATTGATATCTTCGCTTGGAACTACGAGGATATGCCTAGGCTTGATCCTCAAGTGGCTATGCATCAATTAAATATCAAACCAGACATCAAGCCTGTTAAACAGCAGCAAAGGCGATTTCGGCCCCAAATCATGGAAGCAATTGAAGCTGAAGTCAAGAAGCTCATCGAATCAAGATTTATCCACGAAGAGCAACATCTTGATTGGGTGGCCAACGTTGTCCCTGTCCTAAAAAAGAATGGGAAGATTCGAGTGTGCATCGACTTCCGTGACTTGAATTCGGCTTGTCCTAAAGATGATTTTCCGTTACCTATCACGGACATCATTATTGACAATACGTGTGGGTTTGAGAGGATGTCCTTTATGGATGGATTCTCAGGGTATCCTAATGATGAAAAGCATATATCCTTTCGAACACCTTTAGGGATATACTGTTATACAGTAATGCCCTTTGGGTTAAAAAATGCGGGTGCCACCTATCAACGCGCTATGACCTCTATCTTCCAAAAACATCTACGAAAGACACGGTGGAATGTTACGTTGATGACCTAGTTGTCAAAAGTCGTGACAAGGAAAACCATTTACACGACTTGAAAACAATGTTCGATCTTATGCAGACGCACCAGCTCAAGATGAATCCAACTAAGTCATTCTTAGGAATGGCTAGTGGTAAATTTCTTGGGTTCGTGGTCACGGCTAACGGAATTTGTTTGGACCCAGATAAAGTCAAGGCCATCCAAGAGGTACCACCTCCCAGGAATCTGAAGGAGCTTCGAGGCTTACAAGGACGATTGGCGTATATTCACAGATTCATCTCTAATCTGTCCGGGAAATGCTAACCATTCTCAAAACTAATGAATAAGGGAGTATCCTTTACGTGGGATGAGGCTTGTCAGAAATCGTTCGAGGAGATTAAGCAATATCTCTCCAATCCACCGATATTGGTCGCACCAAAGTCGGGTAAACCTTTCTTGATATATATTCAGGCTACAGATCATGCATTAGCAGGACTCTTGGCACAAGATGATGAAAATGGCCATGAACAAGCCGTCTACTATCTCAGTAGGACACTATCGGGTGCTGAACCTCGTTATCCTCTCATTGAGAAGGAATGTTTGGCGCTGGTCTTCACAGTTCAAAAAATGCAACATTATTTGGTTGGGCAAACCATACATGTCATTTCTCAGGTCAATCCTATTTGGGTTTTCATGACACAGCCCAGTGCATTAAACTGGCGACTAGCCAGGTGGGCATTGCTGCTTTCCCAATATGACATCCACTTCAAACCTCAAAAAGCAGTGAAAGGTCAGGCTATTTGTGACCTTATGGCTAATCATCCGCTAAAAGAAATGACCGAATTATACCAAGACATACCTGATGAGACATATGAAGCAAACATCGTCTTTAGAGAACAAGTATGGCAGTTGTACTTCGATGGTGCAGCAATGACAAGTTCTACTGGTCGGGTTATAGCTGGAGTGGGGGTTGTCTTTATCTCTCCCCAAAACCACATACTCCCACGCGCCGTTTCTTTAACAGAGCCGTGTTCTAATAATGTGGCAGAATACAATGCTTTGTTGGTTGGCTTAGATATAGCCAAACAATTAGGGGTGAGACACTTGGAAACATACGGTGATTCCCAACTCATTGTTAATCAAATGAAGGGAGAATATGAGGTTAGGAATGAAGACCTCGTTCCTTACCATACCGCAGCAATCGCATTGGCCGATTCCTTTGAAGGCTTCTACATCGATCATATACCCCATCTCAAGAATACCTATGCTGATGCATTGGCGTCACTTGCGGCTACCCTAGCTCTACCTGAAGGAATTACCTAGCAAGTCGCAGTGACATACAGACGATTATTTAAATCAAAGTATGCACTGCAGATCATTGCAGTTGAAGCGGAACCTTCAGCACTCAAACCTAAAGATTGGCGATTTCCGATCATTGATTATGTCTTATATGGCTTATTGCCGGAAGACATCAAAGAAAGAGAATTCGTAGACGAGCACCTAGATTCTACTATGATTCTCAATCCCAGATTTTGTATCGAAAGTCGTACGATGGACTTTTGCTTCGCTGTTTGTCGAATAGAGAAGCAAACGAAGCCCTTAAAGAGGCTCATGGTGGTATTTGTGGAGATCATCATCCCGGTCCTAAGTTGTGGGACCGACTACGCAGATTGGGCTATTATTGGTCTAACATGGTACAAGATGCTGTTGCTTATGCCAAACGATGCCACGCCTGTCAGATACATGCTAATTACATGCATCGACCACCCGAGCATCTTCATCCTTCAACCACTTCATGGCCTTTCGAAACGTGGGGAATGGACATTGTTGGCCCAGTGATACCACCCTCTTCCAAAGGACGTCGCTTCATTTTGGTGATAACTGGTTACTTTTCTAAATGGGCAGAAGTAATCCCATTGAGAGAAGTCAAAACAAGTGATGTTGTTAAATTCTTAAAACATCACATCGTATATAGGTACGATATTCCGAGACGTATCATTCATGAAAATGGGCCCTAATTCGTTAGCCAAGCTTTCACCCGATTCTGTGACAAATTCAGGATCAAGAATTTGGCTTCAACGGCTTATAATCCTGCTGCTAACGGGCTAGCAGAAGCATTTAACAAGACCATCGTCAGAATTCTCACTAAAGTGGTTTCAACGAATAAAAGAGATTAGAACGAGAAATTGGGTCAGAGTTTGTGGGCTTATCGCACAACAGTTCGAACACCGACAGGAGCGACACCATATTTCTTGGTATACGAATGTGAAGCCGTATTACCATTTGAGATCCAAATTCCTTCTTTGTGGATAGCACTCGCAATTGGTATGACGACGGAAGAGAGTCATGACCGACATCTTGAAGAATTGAAAGCGCTTGATGAAAAGCGACTATTGGCTCAGCAACACATTGAGCTTTATCAAGCTCGGATTTCCAGGGCATTTGATAAGAAGGTTAAATACTGCACATTTAAAGAAGGCGACTTGGTTCTTATAGCTCGGCGCCTGATGATTTTGAACTCTAAAAAGAAAGGAAAGTTTGAGCCAAAGTGGGAAGGGCCATTTGTAGTAGAAACTGTCTACTCAAATAGAGCCTATCGTCTTATCACCAAATACGATGACAAACTTATGATGCCTATCAACGGTAAATTTTTGAAGAAATATTACCCGTAGACTTCATCATCAAATGCACCTTGCTACGGGAGAAGAAGCAAATAAAGGTAATGATTTATTTATTTCATCTCCTCCAAATTTCCCTCACTAATCCTCTTCAATAGGATAGTGGGACTATTATCGTGTTAATTCTATCTCTGATTGCTGATGGTCTTCTAATAAGTAACCTACTATATGATGTGTTGCTCTCCTAAAACGTCGTTATTTCCCAAATGACGTTGGTTTTCCTAACTTAGGCCTACCAAGTGATGTGCCTTTGTTTCCAACATCATCATACTCCTAAGGTCACTGAACGATGTGATTTTTCTAACGTCGTCATTTTCCCAAATAACGTTTGTTTTCCTAACTTAGGCCTACCAAGTGATGTGCCTCTATTTCTAACATCGTCATACTTCTAAAGTTACTGAACGATGTGATTTTCCTAACGTCGTCATTTTCCCAAATGACGTTCGTTTTCCTAACTTAGGCCTACCAAGTGATGTGCCTTTGTTTCTAACATCGTTATACCTCTAAAGTCACTGAACAATATGATTTTCCTAACGTTGTTATTTTCCCAAATGATGTTCGTTTTCCTAACTTAGGCCTACCAAGTGATGTGCCTTTGTTTCTAACATCGTCATACTTCTAAAGTCACTGAACGATGTGATTTTCCTAACGTCGTCATTTTTCCAAATGACATTCATTTTTCAACATTGGTTTACCAAGTGAAAAGCCTTGGTTTTCTTTATCGTAAGTCATTAAACGACTTAATATTCCTAACGTCGTCATTTTCCGAAATGACGTTCGTTTTCTCGACAAATCTGCCATGTGTCGAACTTCGTCCTTAATACTTAGTTATGTTTTGAACCTTGCATTTGATATGGGGTCTAAAAGTGACTAAGGATAGAAGAGAAATCTTAGCATTGAAGTCTAAGAGAAACTCTTTGACAACTCATCATATTGAGGGGAAAAGTATGGCTAGTCCAACTCAAACGGCAGTTGGTAAAGACCACTCATGTCCGTTGACAGCTGAGGGTTTGCTAAAAATCCTAAGTTAGAATGCTTCAAGATAACAATATGTGGATAAAATATAAATTTTATTCATATACAGTTGAAAGTACAAAAACTCGAAGTACATAGATTGAACTTAGAAGACTTGAACTATAATACGAGGTTCAGTTACAAGTTCTTTCAGCTACAATACGAGGTTCGGTTACAAGTTCTTTTCACAACATTCAGGCTATAGTACGAAGTTCAGTTACAAGTTTTTGACGACCTTCGAGATTGCACTACGAGCCTCGTCCGCAGCAAACGCGTTGTCTTGTTGTTGAAGTTCCATCTTCCGTTCTTGGGCATGAAGTCTACCCCATACCCAACTTTTAACTTTGGTGCTTGTAGCACACGTTTACCTACTTGGGTAAACTGACTACTAATTAAAACACCACAAGCTCTGAGCATAGGATCAGCACTTCTCCCATCTCCGCAGAACGTGAATACAGCACTAACATTGTTGCTGACTCCTAAAAGAAGCACTTCACTTAGCCTGTGAAGCTGCCACATAGACCGAAGTCTAGCAAAGGGACTGCATGCTTGGGGGTATATGGCATGTCAAAATAGCAAGCATATTTGAATTTAAGATATCTCTTCGAGATTACATTAAAAAGTCCAACAAGTTGACGAAACATGTCTTGATTTCGACTCTGGAGCACTGAGAAATCCTCAAATGAGCGAACTACTACGAAGGCTAAAAGATCAGGGATCGGGTCAGAAGAGTTACCTGAAGCGACAAAGTCATCAACTTTGCCTACCTCACCGGTGATGATCATCGGAGCTTGGAGTCGAATAGGAAGCAAAGGTGGAAGTCTTAAAGTGGTTTGTTTCCTCGGAATCATTTTGGAAATAAGGCACACAAGAGGAAGATGGGTCCTCACGAAAAGCGATTGCCTATTATAGGCGAAAGAGCCAACCAAGTGGCTGGGATGCGTTACCCGAATCCCTAAGTACCGAATTGCCAAAAGGTGCTGAGAACGAAGCGGCGCAATCAATTGCGTTCGTAATTAACGCCAAAGAAAACGTGGCTCGAAACGACGCATTAAGTACTCAAGACTTAACGTTGACGAGATGAAACAACAGATTCTTGTGGATCAACAGTCTTGGAACCGTTGAAAGTTTCTACGTCGTTCAACGAGATTTATTCTCGTTCCTAAGTTAAGAATAATGAGGATCGCTGTTTCAAACTGAATTTAAGTATTGAAACTCAATTGAATGTAGATTCGAACCTCGTCCTCGATGAAGGTCATCCCTTTATTGGACTCAAGTGTTGAAACTTGATCGATTTTGGGATCCGAACCTCGTCTTCGACGAAGGTCGTTCCTCTAGCCAACTCGAGTATTGAGACTTGAGCAAAATTAGACCCAAACCTCATCTTCGACGAAGGTCATTCCTCTAGCTATACTCGAGCAAAATTAGATCCGAACCTCATCTTCAACGAAGGTCGTTCCTTGAATTTTACTCAAATATTAAGAACTCTATTGAAATCGGATTTGAACCTTGTTTTCCATGATGGTCATTCCGATAATTGTGTTCAAACGCTGAGAATTAACTAAACGAGATTAAAACTTTGTTATGAATTAGAATTCGAATCCAACCTCGTATCAAAGTAACAAGGTTAATACTTCAAATCGTAAATCACAAAACAACGAAGTTCGTGAACTTTGGCATTAGATTACTCATTGAGGTGAAAAGTAGAGCTAGTGTACAAAGACGTCCGAAATTCTACTTATAAAAAAAACATGTGAAGAAAAGGGTTACAAAAGTCCGATAAAAAAATGGAGCTAAATTGATCCAGCAATCTGACGAATTTCCTCAGTGAGCTTAGCTATGGATTCCTGGTTTTCTACCTCAACATCAGCCAAAGCGTGTCTACGCAGCTCCTCATCGGAATAGACGCTCATGTCGTTTACAGCTTTTTCTAGTTGCTCCATTCGATCAATTTCAGCTTGAAGCAAGGGTTGATGCTGCATTTGTTTTGAAGCCAATGTCTGCTTCATATCTGTCATGCCTGTCAATTCAACTTTAGCCTCTGCCAGTTGGGCCTGAAGAGCCTTGATTTCAGCTTGAAGATGGTCAACCTTACGTTGCTTTTGAAGTTCAGCGTTTGCAACCTTCCTACCCTCTCGGGACAAATTCTCTTCGATCTCTTTGAACTCCTTAATCCGTTGCTTAGTCTCAAGCGACAAATTCTCTTCGATCTCTTTGAACTCCTTAATCCGTTGCTTAGTCTCAAGCAATTGATGGTTAAGTTCAAATAAGGAGTTGCTTAGTCTCAAGCAATTGATGGTTAAGTTCAAATAAGGAGTCATCCCTTTGCCGCATAGTTTGCATAGCCCGTTATTCAGCCAAAGGATAAAGAGATCGAGACCGACGATTTTCCCATTGATTGAAAAGATCTTCAGCCTTGGTCAGGTGCAACCAATACGGTAATACTGCAAGGTCAGAGGTCAAACTCTTCATCAAGTCCAAGAAGGGCACCAGCACCTCTTTAACGTCTACAAAATTCCCTCCATGGTCCAAAACCTGAACGGAGGATTCTCTCAGAACGTTGAGAAAGTCCTCCGATATTTTTGATACGATAAAATTTCTCGCCAAAGATAGAGGAGAAGAATGTGTGCTACTAGAGGACACCATTGCATGATAAGCGGTAGAAGAAACTCTAGCTGTTGTGAAGACTGGCGGCACATGGCACACGGGGGGAGCGTCAATAGTTGTAGCAACTATTGCAGTAGTGGTAGGAGAAGTAGTGACTGTGGTACTTGGTATGACGCAAGTCTCGGTTGTCGTAATGGAACTGGTAGACACAACACTTGTATCCATAGTGGCTTCAGCTTCAGCTATGGTGGTTAGAGCAGATTCATCTCCCTCAGCTTCTTTAGGGTCAACAGTTGGATTATCAGCTGGGCCTGATTCCATAGCTGAACTTAGAGGTACCCTACTTTTAGCAGGGTCATTAGAAGCCGGTCTCACCTTAATACCTGCATCAGTAAAGGCAATAGAATCTATGGAAACAACTAAGCGCGTCGAACAAAGTCGTTAGTATCTTAAAAATCCAGAAATGTAAATGACTATACACCTATCTTACCAGGATCAGCAGGAGCGTCTTCGACATGAGTACTCGGCGCCAAACGCAGTCCAGAGCGGAGTCAAGCTAAAGGAATCTCATCCTCAAGCTCTGAATCCATCTCAACAATGAGTGACTCTATCAAAGGAGTCATGGGCAGAGAAACATTACGCCTTGGTTTTTTGGCGATGCGTTTAGACTTGCGCATTCGCCCGATTTCCTTAGACTTTTCCCACACTTGTCTGGGGGCCTCTTCTTCTGTAGTTTGTTCTGAATAAGAAGTATCAGAGGGAAACAGGTCAAAATTAAGACTAGTCAAAGCTGGCATACTGGTAATCCCTTGGTCGGGATGTGATTCTTTGAGAACTGGGGATTGTCGATGAGAGCCTTCAGCAATAGACCCACGTAGAGCAGACTCGCAAGGCTCGTCCATGGAGGCAAAATCCTCAAATCCACTAAGATTTGCTCCATCTCTGAGAGCGTCTCCAATATCGGAAGCAGCAGGCATGTGGCTCCCGTACTCGTCAACATGAGGAGATTTATGAGATACACTCTCATTTAGAGCCGCATCTATCTCTTCTTGAGTCTCATGAGGGCTAGGAGGAGTGGTTTCCTATACCCCAGCACTCTCTTCAGCATGCATGAACTCTTTCAGCACTGGTATACGGCTTTGCGTAGAAGCATTCCCGGATCTATATCGGCGCCAGATGTAACGCAGCCCTGATGAATTTACATTGAAGTTGGGAATCACTACGTTTGCAATGCCACTTGCAATAAGCAAGTGTGGTCCGAAGCTGTGGATTTTTTGGTGGAAGCAAGAAACAAGAACCTGTGCCACCGACAATGGTCCAATACCAAGCTATGGCCCCAATGATTAAGCTACAACCCTCAGATATCAGTTGAGTATTAGGATTACCAATGTACAACTGGCTGTAGCCGAATTAACGAGCGAAGCAACAAGGCAAGTAAGGCTCCAACACGCACACTGGGCTAAAGCGATAAATATGATACCCAGGGCGAATGGTCATAAGCCACATGAAGCAGCCAAGCGATAGAGAAGAATAGCCCCGACCATTGGATGCATCCACAAGGGCATGTCCGTAACTGGTTCCTGGGAAATGAGGAAAGCATCGATTAAATTCTCATCTCTTGTGGTCGCGGAGAATGCGCCTCACCAAGGCCAAGTAATGGTGCTCCCAATCTAAATTCTCCAACCTATGAATGAAGGGAATGACTTCACCCTCTCTACGAGCAGAAGGTGTACCCATAAGTGTTAGACAATGTAGAACAACCCATGCCATGAAATAAGTGTATGGCAAGCCAACCTTTTGGTTCTCGTTACCTCGACAAAATTGGTAACATAAGCTCCGTAATCCATAATGAATGCGGGCGATCATGGCAGGGAGAAGGGCATAAGAACGACCGTGTGCTAAACATACGGCAGGGAACACCACCTCCATTGGCAACGAGTCGAAACTTCCAGAAATAACGACGACTTAATGGAGCCATAGCATGAGATACCCTGCCAGCAAGCCTTGGAAGAAATAGGCTCTCCACCTTGAAAGAAGTAACTCTCAAAGGTGGTACCACTAGGGTAACCTTATTCATCTGAATCTGATACCCGATGCATGGGAGGATAAGTAAGTACCCGTCGCGACAATTCACTTGCGTCACAAGGACCCAAGGGAACCACGGGGTCATTTTTATGCTCCAAGTTCTTGAAGAGATATCGAGCCCAGATGCTATGGCTGAGGAATCTCTCACCCTTCTTATTGAGCCGTTCTTCCACATTCATACAAATGTGGTAATGACACATTAACTCCCAAAAAGTCTCTACTACTTGGGGTTGCTCCTTCTCTAGAGCAACTAACTCCCGTTAACCTAGGATATACTCCTCATAAGAATAATTCCCGTTTGGTAGCCCAGAGACTTCTTCCATCTCGTGAAGAGCAATCACTATCTCTCCATCAGGAGTAAAAAAGTACGGGTTGTAGGGTTATACAACTCCAAAATACCAAAGAATTGGTGGGAGTTATTGATCAACCCGAATTGTGTCGTTCTGATGGGTGCATAAAGACCAAACTTTTGCAGGTCTTCCTGGTTCTCCTGCAAAATGTATTCAATGATACGAGGCTACCATTGTGTAGGACTCAAATGAGACCAGCCTGGAGTTCTAAAGTCCTTAGCAGGGAATTGACCATTTCTCCTAAAGAATGCACGACCAAAAGTGTTAGCCTCTTCAGCAGTCTCACCAATCGGGAGTTCTTTTTGGAAAAGCCCAGGGTGCAATTCGGTGATGTAACGACCACCACTATCTATCTTGGCACCGCTACAAGAAAAGTGGCCACATATGACCCCATCTTGTACTGGGGTTAAATTCCAGTCTATTCTCCTGGGAGCCGAGACAATATTCAAAGCAGAAAGAGAAATGTCATACTCCATCTGAGGCAAGAATGTCCGTTTACAGTTCTAAGCCATTCATATGTCTCGATATCTAGCAAGTTAGGATCCTCCGAAGAGTCTCCGAACAAGAGAACAGGCTTCACAATAGGTTCACGATTGATAGACTCTAAGGGAGCATCAGTGATCATACGCCTAAATGTGGAAACTAAAGGGTCAGAAAGAAGATCCACTTCTTCTAGCCCCCGTTATCCGAACAAAGGAATGCTCTCAAGGGCATAGTAACGAGGATGAATTGCAGATGTTTGAGTACCATCCGCTCTGAGATCACCACGTTGGGGAAGTGGAGTAGAAGGATATGTGACTGCACAAAAAGACAAAAAAGATTAGTCTCAAGTAGTAGTCACGGCCAAATAATATGAAGGTTATTTTGGTAACAAACGTCAAAATTCGTTGGAATAATGAACCTCGACAGGGATAATGAGGTTCATCAGTTCAGCGAGGTTCGTTGGAGAACACGAAGTTCATCATCCGAAGACAAAATTCGCCAATCCAACGAACGTGATCGATGAAAAGACGAAGCTCATCATATAAACGAATTTCGTTTAACAATTCTAGAGGGCGACCCTCGTCAAAATAGCCAACAACGTTGGACATGTGAAGTGCAACTTGCGAATAAGGCTCATCGAAAGATGAAACAAGTCATAGAGACGAGAATCATTAATGACAAGCCTCATCCAGTCAAAAATACGTCATCTTTAAGATGAGTTTGGAAGAAACTGTTCATCATTTCTCAAGAAACACAAGTCTAAAATAGATATGGTTGATATCCCTCAGAACGCAAATCATATGTTTAAGATCTATTACCTGAAAAAGTGGGTAGAGCGCCAGGTTCATGTGAAGAGCCAGCAACCTTCTTACCCTTACTCTTGCTTCGGTCTACAGCGGTCTTAGGGGCCATTGATTTTTCTTGAAGAACTTGTGAAGAAAGAAAGATCGGAATTTTGAGAAGAGAAGGAGTTCAAATATCCAAACGACGAAGAGGGAAGAAAAGACTTCTCATATTATGATACCCTATTTATAGGGGCGGAAAAAAGGTCAAATCAAGGGTCGCGATCTTCAGTTAAGGTCGTTTGATGAGATCTCCCCCCAACAAGATCTATGGACGAGATTCACGAGGATTTCTAATCACCAGCTGGCAACCATTCGCTAGATCTTAGAAAGGCGCATAGCAGCGATGCTGACGAAGCTGCGAGGGGTCAGTTGTCAGACGATGGTTATTCTGATAAGGCTCGTATAAAGGGGCAGACTACAGGATGAACCTTAAAGTAACTTTCGCAAACACGAGGTTCATGACAAAACCAGGTTCGTGAAATAAACTCCTCAGGTTCGAGATACCTATTCAAAGTATTTCAGACTACATACGACCCGATTCAAGTCTGAAAACTTTGAAGGGGGTTTTGTAGGCATTAAAAAATGCCAAAATTCGAAAGGTGAAAAGAAGGGTCAGGGAGACGAACCCGTTTTTAATCAGAAATGAGGTTCGTTGTTTAGAAAAGATCAACCTCGAGAACAAGAGTCGCCATGCAGTAGAACTCAACATCGAAGGATAAAGTTCATTATTGAACGAAGCGGATCTACGAGACTCGGAGCTCGTCATTGGACACGAGGTTCGAGGTTCACTAGTGAATACAAGACTCGAAGCTCATCATTGGATATGAGGTTCGAGGTTCACTAGTAGATACAGGGTTCAAAGCTTGTCATTGGATACGAGGTTCGAGGTTCACTAGTAGATACAGGGTTCGAAGCTCGTAATTGGACATGAGTTAGACTCTAGCTGTCAAATATGAAGCTCGTTATTGAATACGAGGTTCGAATCTCGTCATTAGATACGAGGTTCGGAATTCATCATTGGAGGTGAAGTTCATCAATGAAAACAAAGTTTGTCATCAGACTTAAGGCTCGTCAGTAAAGACGAAGCTCATTATCAAAGAAGCTCAGTTTGTCATCAGACTTAAGGCTCGTCAGTAAAGACGAAGCTCATTATCAAAGAAGCTCACGAGGCTCGCTACGCAGCGAGGCTTGACATCAAACACGAGGCTCGCCACGCAACGAGGCTCGACATCAAAGACGAGGCTCGCCAACGCAGTGAAGTTCGTCACATACATTAAATTAGGATGTAACTACCATGAAGACCTAGTCAGCCACATGGGCTAAATTCAAGAAGTCAGTTACGCCACTCCACAATTTTATCACATCAGTTACGCCCACGATTCCATGATTGTAGCACGTCAGTTACGTGCCCAAACCCTATAAATAGCCACGGATTGCTACAGAGAAAGGGGTTGGTTGGTCAATTGAGACTTTTAATCATCAGAAATCGGAGCTTTTATGTGTAAGTCCGGAGATCGAACCTCAATTCCAGCTGGCTAACAAAGGTCAGAAGCTCTTGTGATCTTGTTCTGATCGTCAATGGGAAGCAAGCTCGACTCAAGCATCGGGGGAAGCATCCTTTCGCTACCTAGAACCCACCTTAAACAAAAGAGAAGCTGAATTAATCTTCTCTTCCTCTGTAATCGAGAGAGAGTGTGAGTGATTGTAAGGGTTTCATACCAAGTGATCGAACCCATTTCTTAAAATAAGAAAATCAATCCCAACATCAATTTTTCGACCCTACACGCCTTAAGAGCCTAAACTGTGTAGACTCTAGTTAACGTATGAATATAAATTATGTTTACACCGGTCAACGCATAGTCTTGGGTCAATGCTAGTCAACACGTAGCCTTAGGTCAATGTCAGTCAACGTGTATCCTTGGGTCAACACTGGTCAACACGTTGCGATGGAGGTCAACGCCGGTCAACGCGTTGCGATAAAGGTCAATGCCGGTCAACGTATTACGAGGAAGGTTAACGCCGGTCAACGTGTTACAATGAAGATCAACCCTGGTCAGTGCGTCGTGATGAAAATCAACGCGTTGACAAATTTCGCCGAAACAAGGCTCAAATCAAGTCCATGCCCGACCAGACGAGTCGACACCTCCTATGTCAACTCAAAAGGCGAAGCCAGTCGACACGAAGCCAGTCGACATGAAGTCAGTCAACACAAAGCCTGGCCAGTCAACGCGAAGCTTGACCGAGCAAAACGACACCCCCTGTGTTGACTCGACGATGCCTCTTGTGTCGACACGACAAGCGGACTTAGTCGACACACCCTGTGGTATCAGTTGACACGTACTCTGATTCTTTGAGATTGTATGATAATCCTCAGGGAGTTCAATCGTAATCCAGATACGAATCCCTGACGAAAATAGTCAGTTTAACATTGACTCAATGACATGAGCTAAAATCAGAAATTAACATACCAGTTTCAATTTGAGACTTTGACACGGTCAGACAATAAACGCAACGCCGGAAGAATTTTAGCTATTCGATAAATTATGAATAGACTAAAAATCAAAGAAGTCAAGAAGACCAATTGTAGGTCCTTTTACACTGACTGGAGGTTGGGCCTATCATATCCAAAGTATTTCAGGCTTTTCTATAAAAAACGAGACTGAAACACTTTGGAGGGGGTATCTGTAGGCATCAAAGATTACCTATAGGTTCCCGCACGTAGCTCGAGATAGAGAGGAGACGATGAATGTCTTATCTGAGTCAAAGGAGATTATTTGGCATCGACAAACGCATGAAGCAAGTCGACGAAGCGTACGAATCAACGAGACAGTGAAATAACGAAGAGATGATCCGATCGGGAGTTACGTGTCACTCACAAAAGATGAAGTGTCACTTGTGTCTTGTCCACTCTATGCATGATTCACTCATGATAGATTGTAGATCTCCTCTCTGGCTTTCTAATGCATTTTGAATCGCATCATTCAGAGATCGGACCAGGACACAAAGTCTGTCTCGCGCCTAAAAACACTGATTTTGCCCGTTAACCATCCAAATTTTGGTTTAATTTGATCCAAAGCCTCCCCTACTGATTTGAAGTTATCCTGGAACATGGTTAAGTGGTTACAACTAAGGATGAGATCAAATCGATTATTCTTATCTGAAAATTAAGCTTCTGTAGCCTATAAATATGGCCCTAGGGCCTTCATTTACACAGATCCGGAATTCTAGAGCATCGGCGAAGCCCTATCAAATTGAAGAGTGAGGAGCACAAATTTCAGAGAGGAGGAACGGATCTTGGTGAGTTCTTTAGCACAAGGAGGAGAAGACTCGAGAGATCTACATCGCGTTCATCTGTTTTCCTTGAGATCGTACCTAGCTACAATTCTCAAGAAAAGTGATTGTCTCGTTGTTACCAAGATAGTCACTTCAATTTTTTGTCTCCTTTGCGAGGTAACAAAATTGTTATTCGGATCTGATCAATCGGTGGTCCATGAATAAACCCCGATACCGACGAAGATCCCTCACAAGCAGAAGACTGATAAACGATCTATCTGCATGTGTTCTCAAGAAAATTGTAATCTTTTTATTTGCATTGTGTAAGGAGGCTTATAAAAAGTCCTTCCTTTTAAATTATTATAACGACTGAAGTTGTAATGAGTCTCGCAATAAAGAAAATAATTTTTGACCCAAACACTGAGCTCGCCTAATGAAGGCAGAAACTCGCCAATCAAGCGAAGCTCGCCAAATGGAAGCAGAGCTCGCCTAACAAGCAAGCTCGCCTGAATAGCATAACATCGCCGGAGTTGACGAAATTCGCTACAGAAGATGAACAAAATGTTGTTCATCTTCCCAATCCCATTCGTTCATACGTTCATTTCAGTCCTTAACTTACCCTGGTGGGTTCGAGGTACGTTAGGGGTGGTTGCGGTAGCAGGAGCAACGTTAACGGCGGTTGCAGAGGAGGCAGAAGCTTCCTTCTTTCTATTGGAAGAGAGTTTTTCGAAGGCTTGAGAACTTCGAATAGAACAGTAGTTTCCCAATGAGGGAGACGAAGGCATTTTATAGGCAAGATTTCACGGTCGAGATCCGCCATCTCAGTCGAGATGAATGGCTCAGATCGACTAAAGCGGTTCGATTTGACAGTTCGAATCGAACGGCCACAAACACGATGGGACATTCAGAATTCCAAATGAACGACCAAGATTTAATGATTCGAGCCACGATCACTTATTGAAACAACGATCGAGATCGAGGGTCCCACCGAATCAACGGCCCAGATCATGCACATGAAGACAAGGCATCCACCATCAGATCGCATTAAATATGATCTAGCGTGCTTTAGCTGGCGATCGACGGAGGCCCACATGCGAACACGTGGTCTGCCCTCACTGACTTGGACCTCGCCTGCAGTGATCCAACTTGCCTGCAAACAAAAGCTCGTCTGGTGACATGTAAAGCTCACCTACATATTTAGAGCTTGTCTGCCAACGACTTGAGCTCGCCTGAAGACTCGAGCTCGCCTACACTTCATCGAGCTCGTTTGAAGAGCTCAACTCAACCAAGGGGTTCAAAATTCACCCAAACCAATAAACAATAATCGTCTTCATTCAAAGTGTTCTATACCACATGCAACCTGATTTAGGTCTGAAAACTTTGAAGGGGTTTTGTAGGCAATAAAAATTAACTTTATACAAGATAACTCAAACCTCGTCCATTAGAGCTCGCCTGCGTGCTCAATGCAAGCAAAAGGCTAAGCAGAGCTTGCCTGTAAGCCAAAGCTCGCCAACACGCTTTGCTCACCTACAAGCCAAAGCTCGCCTACATTGCTTAACTTGCCATCACAAGTCAAGCTCGCCTGCATTCAAAAAGGCTAAGAAGAGCTCGCCTACAAGCTAAATCTCTCCAACGCACACACAGCTCGCCCGCAAGCCAAAGATCGCCTATTTGCTTGACTTGCCAGCACAAGACAAACTCGCCTGCATTCAAGAGGCCAAGTCGACCTCTCTTATTTACTTGACTTGCCAGCATGAGTCAAGCTCGCCTGATTACCAAGCTCACCAGCATGAGCTCGACCTCACTTGAACACCTTGCTCGCCCGCATGAGTCAAGCTCGCCTACAGTGAGTTCGCCTGCACGAACCCAATTTATCAATGAACATCAGCTCACACGCTCGAGGGGCCTACCAATCGATCCCGCCTGTTCGCCAAGCTCGCGTGCAAACTCGCTTGAACGTTCAAGCATCTCTCAAGCTCACTTGCAAGCCTATCAGCCCCGCCTGAATAGTGCAAGCAGGTGCTTACTGATGGGAGTGGGCATACCCACTTCCCACATCCTGGGTAATGAGGCATCACTCCCATCACCCCTATAGTGGTCATATCCCATAGCTATATGGAGAGTATGCTACTCCTTACTCCTATTAGTGGTCACATCCCACAAATCAAGGGATGACCCATCCAAGGGAACTCGCTCAGATCACACAGGAGCTTCTACTACGTACTGAAGCTTAATCGTAACTTTGCTTAGATCATCAAAGGGGAGCAAACTCAACGCAATCATTCGAGGGAGGCATCCTATCGTTATCGAAGAACCCATGTTAAACAAGAAGAGAATTCTCTTTGCTTTTATTATAATCTGGTTCTTAATTTATAATAAGTCATTCTTATAAATTCAAATCTTCTGAGAAATCAATTTTACTCACCTACACATGTGTGTCACTCAGTTGTGCATGCTTGCAAGCTCCACCTAATCTTGCACTATCCTCCTCGAGTCTACACACCAACCAACTCTTTCTCCCGTGATGACTCTGAATAATTATATGCTAACAACTCTACTACTTTAGTCATATCTGATTCTCTACACCAGTCTCATCTGTCGCATACTTGTTTGTCCTATCTGCCATCAGATTTGTCTTACCATTGAATAGCGAAATATCATACTTCGGACCCGAAGAAGTCATCATCCTCTAACCACAATCAAAATTCAAATCAATCACTATAGAGGTTGAATTTGATAAAACCGACATAAAAAACAAACTCAACACGTTAAAAAACCCTAGGAACTACTCCTGGATCACCAAAATCCGCCTCCAAATCCTCGATCAAAAGACAAATCAATCTGCACTGTCGGATTTGATTTAATAGTTTGTAAGCAAATCCTCACATATGTGAACAGTGTTCCCGCTGCTGCTACAGTATTTTCTACTACAGTACCTTTTCCCTTTTCAACTTGATTCTTGTAACGCTGCCGATCTTCACTTTTGTAAGACGTCTATCTTGCGAATTCACTCCCGGATCCATTACCATCGCTCTGATACCACTTATTGGGGAATTTTAGTCTCCCCGCCTACTATAATTTGCACAACTTGGAAGCCAACCCACACTTGGTAAGATATAAAATAACCACAATTAAGAAAAAAGAACACCGAGATTTACGTGGTTTGGTCGACCAACTTCCACCTAGTCCACTAGCAATAATACGATAAATCCACTATGTATCAGGGAGAACTATAAGAGGAACCACTCAACTCTCGTCTCTCAATCTCTCAACCTCACATACATAATCAACTCTCATTTTATCTCTAAAGCGCTCTCATTACACTTTTTTGAACGGACAAAGACTGTGAAATCCTCTCTCAATGATGTAATCTTTTGCACGGACAAAGACTATGAAACTCTCGTCTCTCGCTCAATATTCGTGAATCAGCCTGCGCCCTCTGCTAACCCTAGATTACATGGATATTGGCTCTCACTCTTCTGCTTGGTTTTTTCTCCAATAATAGAAGAATATATATAGGGAAATCAGAACTCTATCTCTAGCCTAACTTCCTAATTATAATAGGATTCAAACTCCTAATCATGATGAAACTCAACCTCCTAATCATGGTAGATCTCTAATCCTATCTAATTCTTATGAAGTTATACAAATAATCAAAGACACAGTCCCAACAATGTCTGCAAAGATTTAAAAGCTCGAAATCAAATTTTGTCGCGAGTGTCGTTCGCCATTTTTTTATTGTTTTTTAATCTAATTATCATCTCACGACACCAATAAGTGTCGGGACTTGTGATACTTGGTTTTTAGCGCCATCTCTTTCAACGTATTACAATTCCTATCACGCAAAGACTTATGCGAAGAGATTTATCTCGCAACTTGCAGCTTTTGTTGTCACTATAGCATATCTGACATAAAGGAACGTTTTTGTGGTGTCGGTTATTGATGACTACCGTCTTAAGAATCAAGGGGAACGGTTTCGATGCGGTTTTTCATTCCAATCACACAAACACTTGTGTGGAGAGATTTGTGTCGCAACTTGCAGCTTTGTTTGTAGTGATATTTCTGTGAAACTAATTATAACTATTATCTCAGTCCATTTCCCTTTATTTACGATAATCATTGCGAATTTGAGTTGCATACTTTTTTAAGTTTATATAGGGAATTTTCTAACCTTCAACTTGCTCCAAGTCCAAACATCTTGCCTGCCCTACCCTCGGCAATCCACGGAGGATCCACATGTGCGCATTTAGTCATAAAAACTCCTCCACTAGCCTCAAACTGTACTATACCAACAACAATATGATTAGTTTCCAATCATGAATAAGCTTAATATAGCTGTTAAAGCTTAGAGAAATTTAGATACACTAATCAAATTAGAGGGCAGACCAATAAGATAGATCGGAGGTCATGATTAGGGGTTGATTAGCTGGGTCGACGTAGGTATAATGATGCTATCTCATGATGGGGATGTCGGTCGAATGGTGGGGAGAGGGAGCATGATCTTATATATGACATGTGGGACAACTATATATGCGTAGAGTGGTGTTAGGGGCACACCCCCAACCACACCCTCTACCACACCTTCTCTTCCCCTATAGTGCATTGGGCCCTACATCAATTTTTAAAAAAAAATTGATGTGGGGCCCAATGCACTATAGAAGGAGAGAAGGTGTGGTAGAGGGTGTGGTTAGGGGTGTGCCCCTAACATTATTTATATGCATAACTACTTCTGGGAATATTATCATCATAATTCCACGTTCAATTATCGGTCAATTTCTCCTCATTGGAGATTTTAGGAGCTATTAATAGAAAAAGGTAAAAGAGGGAAAAGCGAGGAGAAGCATGCGACGATGTATATTATAGTAGTCATTAATCCTGCGGTTAGTCTAGATCTCTACGAATTGAATGTATGACATCAACCTTTAAGCTACTGAGTCAAGTCGTAAGATAAAATCTCCAGAGAAAAAGGTGGTGTCATTATAAATTAATAATCATTAAATAAAGAAACGCAAATAGATTGCGACATACTTTCAAAGTTACACATTGCAAGATCTAACAAAGAGAGCACGGACTTGATGATGACAAAGACATTGGGTGATGTCACAAAACGAGTATTGGAACAGACGGAGTTCCAAGCACACTTCAGTGATATGCCAGTCACTATCACTTTTTCTAGAGCTAGTTTTGCGTACTCGACGTTAATCACACTTGGACCGCTACTCATTTCGACATGATGATCTGATGTGTGAACCTATTTGGACTATAATATCACGTGGGCACTGATTGAAAGAGAGATTAAATAAATGTTGGGCCTGGGAGCTTTGTGCTGATTACTTCTAGAGGGGTGTTAGGGACACACCCTTGGGCACACCACCAACCACACTCCCCCTCTATCTACAGTGCAGGGGACATGTGATTTTTTTTAAAAAAAATCATATGTGGAGCCCCTGCACTGTAGATAGTGGGGGAGTGTGGTTGGTGGTGTGCCCAAGGGTGTGCCCCTATCATTTCTTTTACTTTTAAAAGTAGAGAAGGTTATATCAAACAATATAAAAATGTATACAATGTAGGAAAAACAAAAGGAATTAGAATACCTCTCTTTATCCGTGTGAGTCTTAAATTCTGATTTTGCTTGAAAGTTATTAAGGGCTCGTTAGGATGGACGTAACTATTAGAAGTAAGAAGTGGATCAAAAATATAACTTCCTCAATTATGAAGTAGAAAGTAGCAGAAGTAGTATTTATTTTGTTTATATCATATATTTTTAGAAGTAATGGAAATAATACTTCATCATCTTCTTTTATTTATTTGTTTATTTGGATAGAAATTGGATATATTATTTAAGATCGTCTACCCTTAGTAAATCTCTAATTTAAGTGGACCCCACTTTTAATCCACTTCCCTTCTACTTCCGAGCTTTCAAGGGTGGAAAAAATTAGGAAGTAAGAGTGTCACCTCACTACAACAAAACTGTTTTTTTATAGCGTTGAATGATAGCGTTTATGTTGTCAGTGCTATAAATTGTATGTGACTTATTTTTTAATAGCGTTTGAAAAATTTTAAACGCTATAAATATTTGATCACATTTTTTTTGTTAAGCCGCGTTGAAATCTTAAGCGGGAGACTGAAAAATAAAACCGCGCGTTGAAAACGAGGGAGAGATTGGTGTTATATTTTCGTTTCCTTTTATTTTTCTAAAACCCCCCACGAATAATCAGTTCCCGTTCCTTTTCTTTCACCCAAACCCTAATAGCCCTCCGACTCGTCGCCCGGTGTCGCCTCCGACTGGTTGTCGCAGCATCTCGCCGCCGTTGCCGCCTCCAAACCCGACCCTCCTCTTCTTTGATCACTGGAGACAGACCCCTCCTCGGCTCCTTGTCTCTCGTCCACCGCCGGAGCCCCTGCTCATCTCTCGTCCACCACCGGAGCCCCTCCTCGTCTCTCGTCCACCTCCGAAACCCCTCTTATTTGAAGATTCATGGGATTAATTTGAGAATCTGAAAGGTTTAAGAGAATCTAAAAACCCTTTTCTTTTGATTTTTGATCCATGCCTATTTAATGTATATAAAAGTTGTTTAGTCTAAATTATTGATGCCATCCTAGTCCAATCTATCATAATCTTCCAATCACCTAAAAGATATATGCATAAATCATAACAAGTGCACTTCATATTTGCTAATTGGTGCACTGCTGATTGCTAATTGGTGCATTGCCTTGTTCAGAAGCCTTTTACTCCCAAGAGGTATTACTCTATAGATCGTGTTTTCCGAAACGAAGCTGTTGACAGAACTCATCTTGCTGAGTTTCATCAGATAGAAGGTATGCTTCTGTCACTTTTGCATGATTAATGAATAATATTTGTCTGATCCGAATGTAAAAAAACCTCAAGGTGTTAGGAAGTCATAACAATTTCACTCAATCTTCGACTGTTGTCAGGTCTCATATGTGATCGAAACCTCACACTTGGTCATCTTATTGGAGTGCTGAGTGACTTCTTTGCTTCCCTTGGTAAGGCTGCATCTATTTCGTACTTGAATCACCAATTATTGCAAAAGAGAATGGAGAAGGAAGACTTGAGTCTTGACACTATTTGCTTGTTCATAATATTGATTCGTTGCCTAATGATTATGTCATTTAGAAGTCAACTCTGACCTTTCTGGGCCTCTTAAATGTCAGATTGCTCGTTGTGGATTCTCAACATTTAAGATCTCTTTAGCCTATTTATCTTTTTGAATGGTAGCTTTGCCTTCTTAACTGTGTATATGATGTACTATTGATAACACATCAAATTCGTGTGTCAGATACACAACTTGGCTGATCATATAATCATTTGGAGTTACATGATCTAATGGCACCAGTTCACCATTTTTCTGGGAGATAGTTTCAGATTGTTAAATGCTTATACTATCTACTGATAGGATAAAAGTAGAGTATTAGATACAGAATTAGGGTCTCATGACTGATAGTTGTCTGGAGCTTACACTTGGTAACTGTCCCTTTATATATCAAAAATCTTCTTAGTTTGTGTAGCTATTAAGTGGTTGCGTAGCATACTTCTGATCTTAATGGTTGACTAAGAATGTATATGTAGACTATACGATGCATTTTATTTGAATCTTGATAACAATGTTTTGTTGTTCAACATTTGAAAATTCGCAAGTGAGCAATGTAGTTTATTGGAAAACACCTTTGTTGTATGCTAGAGGTATAGGGTCTAGATCTTGCTTGTCCCTGGTAACAGCCTATATTGCATAGAAAAATTGAAGGTTTATATTGAGCGCACACGGCATGAAAAGATTCTACCATTTGTTTCAACTTGTGCCTATCTATCCTAGATCATGTCTTTGTGTTGTTACTTGTTCCAACCTTGTCCTTAAACCTTGCTTTTTTCGGGTTCTTTTGTGGGGAACCTTCCCTAAATTAAACTGAATTGCTTGTTGCCACCCTTGATCATCCGAGTTCCAAAATGCTACCCTTTCATATAACTGCTTGTGCCATTTCCATCCAATTTTCCTTCAAATAAATATTGTTTGACAGATTTACCAATGCTAGTAGGTCAGCAAGAATATATGGAAACCACCAGTTAGTTGTCATGCAAAAGGGACTTCATACCTTATATCATCCAGTTTATTTTTGTTTCTTTAAAAATAATAGATCCACCCTCGAGTACCAACAAAAAGCATTACAATTTGTAAAGACAGCTGAAAAGAATTTGGGATTTCCTACAAGGATGTTCTGCCCTTGCACGGAATGTCGTAATATGAGCCATCAAGATGGAAGTACAATTTTTGAACACTTGGTTACAAAGGGGATGGATCTTTCGTACCGAATGAAATCACATTGGAATAAGCATGGAGAGAAACAAGAAAGTGGTGAGAAGCTTGATTATGAAGCCACTAAGGACGAGACATATAACTTATTCCAAGCTGCCTACTTTATAGATGAAGAACTTGTTCAGCCTATACCTATTAATGAACCTTCTGAACATGGACATGGTGACGAGTTCATAAGGAGACTAGAAGAAGCACAAACTCCTTTGTATCCAGGCTGCGAAAGTTACACAAAGTTGTCAGCCATTGTAGATTTGTATGGACTCAAAGGCAAGAGTGGATTATCAAGTAAACATTTCAATGAGTTGTTAGGTATCATTAAACGTATGTTGCCAAAGGACAATGTTTTTTGCTAGATTCAGCTGTCTCGATTAAAAGCTTCCTCAAGATATTTGACATGGGGTATGAAAAGATTCACGCTTGTGTGAATGATTGCTGTCTCTTTAGAAAGAAGTATGAGGAACTGGACTACTGTCCAACATGTGGTGCTTCAAGATGGAAGATAAATAAGCGTAGTAAAGAAATAAGAAAAGGCGTTCCAGTTAAGGTTTTGAGATATTTTCCTATTATTCCTAGATTTAAAAGGATGTTCAGGTCTTCACAAATGGCTAAAGATTTGAGATGGCATTTTGATAACAAAAGCACAGACGGGAAAATGCGTCACCCTGTTGATTCTTTAGCTTGGGACCTGGTTAATGATAAATGGCCCTCATTTGCAGCTGATCCACACAATCTCAGACTTGGACTTGCTACTGATGGTTTCAACCCGTTCTCCATCTTAAGCTCTAAATATAGTTGTTGGCCGGTAATGCTTGTGAATTATAATTTGCCTCCTATGTTGTGCATGAAGAAAGATAATATTATGCTAACATTGCTGATTCCTGGTCCAAAGCAACCGGGAAACGACATAGATATCTATTTGCAACCACTTGTAGATGATTTGCAATTGTTGTGGGAGAATGGGGTTGAGGCTTATGATGCATTTAGCAAATCAACTTTCAATTTGAAGACAATGTTGATGTGGACTATAAATGACTTTCCAGCATATGGAAATCTTGCTGGCTGTTCTACAAAAGGAAGAAAAGCATGCCCTATATGTGGGAAAATACACATCATAGAAGGTTACGCTTCATCAAGAAGTTTTCATACATGGGTCACAGGAAATTTCTGAAACCCTCACATCCATACCGAAGAAAGAAATCGTGGTTTGATAATAGTGTAGAGCATGGCAGCAAGCCCAGAGCCTTAACAGGTCACAATATTTCTGCTGTTCTAAATGATTTTCCAAATGATTTTGGAAAAGGTGGAGACAAAAAAAGAAAAAGGAATAATAATGAGAATGATGGTGATGATGATGAGGATGAGGATGACACAAGTGACATTGATAATCAGAATGAGCTTACTAGGTGGAAGAAAAGATCTATCTTTTTTTCTTTACCGTACTGGAAGGTTAGTGTTCTGTTTTTCCTTTATTTCATATTTTTTATATATTTTGTTTTAGCTTTATAATTGCTTAATGTATTTCTTTATTTTTTTATTTACAGGAACTTGTATTACGTCATAATTTAGACGTGATGCACATAGAGAAAAACATTTGTGAGAGCATAATAAGCACTATGTTGCATAGTGGGAAATCAAAAGATGGGATAAATGCTCGTAAGGACTTGGAAGATATTGGAATTAGGAAAGACTTGCATCCAGAACAGCGGGGAAGCAGATTGTACCTTCCACCAGCACCACATACATTTTCAAGGTCTGAAAAGAAAAGATTTTGCAAGAGGATATATGACTTCAAAGGGCCTGATGGTTATTGCTCAAATATCGGGAACTGCATAACATTGGAGGATTGTAAGATTATGAGGCTTAAATCTCATGATTATCATGTCCTAATGCAGCAATTGTTGGCTATTGCTATAAGAGGATTGTTACCGAAAGAGCCTAGAAAAGCGATAATTCGATTATCTAGATTTTTTAATAGATTATGCCAGCGTGCTATTGATAGAGAAAAGTTGTTGGACCTTGAGAATGAGATAATTGAAACTTTGTGTCAACTGGAACGCTTTATCCCGCCGTCATTTTTTGATATCATGGTACATTTACCGGTTCATCTAGCAAGAGAGGCACGCTTGTGTGGTCCGGTTCATTTTTGTTGGATGTATCCTTTTGAGAGGTTAGATTTTTTTATTATTCTTTTTCATGCTGAAATCCATTATGAAATTTTAATTTGATCATGGACAAGATTAAATTCTTTTATTCAGGTACATGAAGACACTAAAAAATGTGTCTGAAATCCTGCAAGACCTGAGGGGTGTATTGCAGAGTCATACCTAGCTGAAGAGTGCATCGACTTTTGTAGCGAGTTTCTAAAACAGTCAATACATGTGAAGAAAAAAGAAGTTCGCAATGAAGAATTTGAAAATGATGTCATTTTTGAAGGTCGTCCTATATCTAAGACTACTTCAATCACACTTACCGATAAAGAGAAAGATATTGCACATCGTTCAGTATTACTGAACACAGCAATAATGGATCCATTTTTAGAGTAAGTACATTGCTATTTTTATGTACTTATTTAGTTTGCTTTTCTATTTATTAGTTTTATTTTATAATTCATATGGTCTTGTGTTCTATTATTCTATTAAGTAAAAGACAAACGGCTTGAAAAAAACCAGACCTTACTTTGGAAGCGACATACTGAGAAAATTGTAGAATGGACAAAAAATAATAAGGTTATTTAAAATTAATCATCTCAAACATGTTCTTGTATTTATTACTTAGCTGAGGTACACCATTTAACTCTTATATTAATATTTTGTAGATTCCTATTGACTCGAATGATCATTCAAAGACATTAAGATGGTTGGCATATGGTCCTAAAAAGAGTGCACTATCATGTAAGGGATACATTATCAATGGGCTACGGTTTCACACAAAGGATGTTGATAGGGAAACACAAAATAGTGGGGTGACTTATGATGCAATAACTATGTGTAGAGCAAGTGCAAAAGATACTGCACAAGTGGCTCATCTGGATTCATATTATGGAATATTGACAGATATCATTTTACTAGACTACCATCTATTTTATGTTCTATTGTTTAAGTGTCATTGGGCCAATAAAGGAAATGGTGTTAAGGAAGAAGATGGATTCACACTTGTAAACTTATAGCAGAGTCAAGTATCATTTGCAAGAGATCCATATATCCTAGCATCTCAAGCAAAACAGGTTTTTTATTCAAGAGAAGATGATTCGTCTAATTGGTATGTAGTAATGAAGGCACCACCAAGAGGTTACCATGAGTTGGAGACAGATGATGAGAATGCAGATGCATCTTTTTTGCCACAGGAAATTGAAATGGATATTGATGATTATGAGACAGAGAGTTATGTCAGGGTGGACTGTGAGGGACTACTTGTGTGATTGGAACTAGTTGGTAAGGAGGTTGATTGTTGATCATACTTTAAAGTGTTTGATTTATCTTGTATTATTGGCTGCTACTTTATAATAATTTTGGTGTTGTTCATGCTTTAAATGTGTGTCACTTTGTTTATTTGTGATTTTGATATATGTATAATTTGTTTCACATATGAAACCAGGTTTAACTATATAGATATTTACCTTTATTTTTTCTAATACAGATAAACGAGGATGGTTGGTGAGACTACAAAGACAGGTCAGCGTAAAAGAAAGAACAGTATTATGGTATAGTTATCGCATGATCATATGCCTATATTATCCTTTTCTGCTTTTTATAATTTTAGTTTTTTATATTTGTTCTATTTTTCAGCGTAAAAGGAAGAACTGTTTATTTTTCTTGTTTTTTCTTGGGAAAACAAGACATGCCAACAAGTATAATTTCATCAGTTTTAGCTTTTGGATCTAACAGTCATATCAGAATGATGATTTCAAATATAGGTAAGCTGTAAGCTCATTATTAAAAAAGTGGAGGTTGCAGAAAGCTAAATTGGAGATGTTGCGTTTGAGGCCAGTTTCATAAATTAAGCTGCAAAGATAATTAAAATTATTAGATATCATGAGTCCTACAGTTTTTAGGGGATTTAATAAACTAATTTTGCTAAATGAAAACATTTCCCACATTCCATCAAGTTCTTTAGCAGGTAGAATCCATTCATTGAAGCTAGAAAGCATCTCGTCTCCACTAGGTTCCTCACCAGGACCATCCTCACTAAGCTGTCAATATGTATAATTTGTAATGTTCAATGGTATATACTACTTAGAAAAAAGAAGACAAAATGTATTGGAATGCACTATCATGCGATGATGATATGTTTGCATGCAGGCACTCGATAAACTGATAAGGTATTTTTTGTAGAGCTTAATTTCAAAATTCATGAAAGCTTAATTAATGATAGTTTAATTGGAGTACCTACTTCTTCTAGGTGGATAATTATGCGAGGGATGTGAATGCCATGGAAGGCCTTACGCAAGTCAATCAAGAAGCTCCCCAAGATGGACCAGTTCCAAATATTCATATTCCTGAAGAAGATATGGTCCAAGAAGATGATACAGCTGAAGATGCACCAACACAAGATACAATTAAAGCTGCAAGAGGCATAAAAAAGAAAAGATACAGCTGAAGATGCACCAACACAAGATACAATTAAAGCTGCAAGAGGCATAAAAAAGAAAAGGGGTCTAACAAAAAATAAAAATCTTGCTAGGGACCCTGCAAACCGAATTCAGATTTAATTTACTGATTCTGGTGAACCATATGGACCCGGATTAGTACAATTGTCATCGTTTTTGGGCCCTCTTGTACGAGAGCATGTACCTGTAACACTTGATGATTAGAGGAACCTTGATGATAGTCTGAAAGTTGTATTATGGGAAGAAGTTCAGGTAATAATTTACTATCATTTTACATAAGCTATCTAACATATGAAAATCTCCTTCAATATAGTCCTTCGGCTAATAATACTTTCATGCATATAAAATGCAGGCAAGATTCATATTAGAAGAAGAATGGCAAAATAATATCATATTTCAATCGATGGGATGTCTTTAGCGGGCCTCAAAATCAAGACTAGTTGCTCAAATACGAGCAACAAAGAAGAAGGAACAAAGACTTCAGCTCAAACCAGACAACATACCATCTTTAGCAATTTGGAAGAAATTAATCAAGACAAAAACAAGCCCAGAGTTTAAGTTATGTTTTTCTGAGATAATTAATCACTAGCTTATATTAAGAGATGTTATTATGATAAAGGACCAATGTCTCCAGGTCAAAAGTGAAAAGTTCAAGGCATTAAGGCACAGACAAGTCCCACACACTTGCAGTCGCAAGGGAATGGTTCGATTAACAGCTGATATGGTAATACATTATACATTAATATATGTTTTCTTAATGCAAAGTTATGATCTTGAACTGGTAAAACCTCTTCTTCAAGTGAAGCCGATTCTCAATGCTCTTAGTAAGATACTTTTCATTGAGTGTTTCCCACATCTTCTTCGCCAACGTCTCGTTCATCACGTCATAAATAAGATCCGGCGTCAAGCATGACCAAATAACTCCACACGCCCTACTATTCATCTTCTTCCAAACCTTAGCTTTCATCTCGGCAGGTTTCTCTTGTAACTCAAGAGTCTCCTCCAAATTCTGAGCGTCCAAGGCGTCCATCACCTGACACCTCCACAATCCGAAATTAATCTTGCCGTCGAACTTCGGAACATCAATCTTCATGTTATTGATGCTCAAACTATGTATCGTCTTCATAAGAGACGATCCCGATGTGCTTGTTTCACCCATAATGTCGATCTAACCCTTCAAATAAGAATCCTTCAGCGAATCCTTCAAACAAGCTCCCAAGTCCAACCCGGAGCTCTGATACCACTTGTTGTGCGCAGCGGAAATTTCGGTAGCACCTCCGGTGCGCAAGGTGCACAACAAGAGATTAGATCACAATGAAATTCTCGTTTCTCAAAGGAAACAAGAACCAAAAGCCAGATATCTCATCAAAGTGAGATATCAGCTCTTCCTCTCGTTAGCTCTAGGACTGCGCGTCGAGGGAACCTACAAGCTATTACAAATCACGGCAAGAACACAAATTTTTTACGTGGTTCGGCAAATAGCCTACGTCCACGGGGCAAGGAGGGGGAGATCTACTATTAGAGGGAGAGATACAACTAGGGTTTACAATCACTCAATCTAAACCCTCACACAAACTCTCAAATCCCTCATACAAATACTCTCTCAAAGGATACACAAAAGAACTCCTCCATCACAAACAGCTGCTGCGTTTTTTTTTCTTCTCAAAACCCCTCTGCTTGCGCTTGCACGAAGCCCAGCCGAAGAAAAAATAAAAACAATTCCTTTGCACGCGCTCTGTAGCCGCAAAAACCAAATAAACTCCTTGCGCACGAAAACCTAGGAGCCACTGCATTTATTTATATCACTTTCGTATCGGGTGGGCCTCTGAAACAAAGTTCACTCTTTCACGCGTTTTGTTTTCTTTGTCCGCTGGACTCAGCACTCGCGTGTGGTGGTTGGGCCCCCCACTCACAACTTTCTCTAGTTCAATTACTTCTTTGCTATTTTCATGCAAACAAACATGCCCTAAAATGAAATTAGAGTCGATTTTATGTTCCTGCTACTAATAATAACTTAATCAATATTTACTAAGGTTTTGGCGTGTGGGCCCATTTCCATACTAGGTGTCAACTCATGCATCGTAAACTAATTAGTTCCTTCAAACCAACGACTACAACTAGGGCTGAGCACGGTTCGGTTCGGGTCAGTTTTTACCAAATTTTGAACAACCGAACCGAACCGCATATAATTCAAAACCGACCGAACTGTTGCAAGTCGGTTCGGTGCGGTGCGGTTCGATTTGTTCGGCTCTAACTTTATTTTCAGAATGACTTAAACAGTAGACTTGCCAAATGCTAAATCAAATAGAATATAACGTACGGGTAAGGGATCCCATGAATATTAAATAATAGTATTTCAGTGGTTGCCGACTTAATTTGGAAAAAACAAGAGGGGAAAAAATCAACAAAATCAACATCCATGAAAACATATATACCAGAAAACAAATTGACCACTCGTTTGTACAGAACTTTGACTCCGTGAGAGATCTATATCAGGTCGAGAAGGAGAAGTTTAGTCTCATAAGGATCGTTATCAAAGCACAAACTCAGAAATCATAAGAGAACAGGAGTGCATAAATGAACAGGAAACTGATAGGTCGATATCTCAACTTACTAGCTGCTGTATCCAAGGAAATAAATCAAAATTAAAAAATAATCACTGTCAGAAGCTTGAAGAAGAGCAAAAGATAAAGTTTATATCTCGGCCTCGGCGACGGCGATGGGTGCGGGTGTCTCCCCAAAGCCGGAGACAGATCCTGAGCCTGAGGAGATGGTTCGGCCTCGGCCATGAAGACTGTGGAAGTGAGGAAGAGGAAGAGGTGGACCATGGAACTGAGGACTGAGGAGTGAGAGAGAGTGAGAGACTTAGTAGTAAGAGAGAGTGAGAGAGAAGAACTGAGGAGGCGGTTGGGAAAGGGGGAAGGGAAGTTTAGGTATTTAGGGTTTGAGAGTCTGAGACTTTGTCTTTGGGGACGGGTCGGGTTTTGAGCAAAATGGGTATTTAGACCATGGGGTATTCGGTCGGTTCAGATTGAAAAGTTTTCAACCCGACCCGAACCGTCCTACTCTTAAAACTAATTTTTTCGGGTCGGTTCGGTTAGCTTTTTCGATTTGGACCAAACCGCTCAGCCCTAGCTACAATGACAATAACAGGTCCCAATGATTTAGGATCCTTAACTCTTGGAGAAGAAATACCCACATTCCTTTGACTTGACTGTTCATCTCACGTGCGAGAATCATAAAGTACAAAACGCAGCTGGCTTTGTTAGGCCTCCATGTGGTCATAATACTACAATAAATACAATTAATCTCAAATCATGCAAAGACTGAGCGTGATTATCATTTGTAGTTAATGCTTAATCATGTTGTAGTTAGTTGAAGAGAGCAAACATACTTTTGAGGAAATTTTTTGTATAAATGCTTTTATACGAGCGGGTTATTCAAATTAAAATTAGATATCAATTGAAGAGGCGAACATATTTTTTAGGGTAGACATCCTTTAATAAAAGCGGGTTATTCAAAATTAGAGAAATCCTACAAGCTAATCGATGACATTTCTTTATTTTGTGGACCTCATAAAAATTATTTGTTTGCATAAATGTCTCTACAATCAAGGATTTAGATAATCCAATTTTCTGTGCTATGACCTACATAAATAGGTTCAGTACAATCGTTCTTAGTGTGTATCAGTGTATATATACTCTAAAAGATATTTTATTAATACGTGAATGTGTTAGAGACTCGGTTGTTGTCTATTATGTTATCTAAAAGAGTACCTACTACTTACAAATTCCCCTAGCTAGAGTTCTCATGTGACGAGATCCCCACATCTCAGCTTGGCCATTGGCGTCCCACTTCTCTGTGCATATTGCCTCGCAGGGGAGATTCACACGTGCGCTACACTTCCCCCCCCCCCCCCCCCCCCCCCCCCCCCCCCTCCCCCCCCCCCAAAAAAAAAAAAAAGCCAAGATTCTAATGATCCATTTCCTCAAACCCGCCAACCCCATTCCATTGTTCAAAATTTCCACCACCTTCAAGCTTTTCTGGTACAAATCAACGAATCGTAACACATTCCACGAGATTTTCACAGACTGTTTTTCCCCGCATCGATGAAATCATTGAAATTTCAAGAATATTAACTTAGAAATCTAAATAAAAATATCCAAGACGATTTTGATCTTTGACTGTAAATATATGTGTGGCTGCGGGGACTGACCATTCGGTTCTAGGACATAAATGAGACCTCACATCCAAGTATGAGTGCTTCATATCAGAAATGCCCATGCACGACGCAAGTGCTTACCGATCCAAACATCGACACAAGTAAGCGCGGCCACTTTGGTAAATATTATGTCTCATTTGTGGTTCTAATTTTCCGCCTTTCATAATATTCGTTGGGATAGAAGAGAACTCCTCACATCCTACCTTGACATGGCATATCAGATTTTCTATTATGGACCTTTTCACACAAAACTAAGAATCAAAATAGTACGATATTTTACTACATTTTTGCCACGAATTTTCGGTATGAAAATATTGGGCCTAAAGAAACTCGAGTTTCATAAAATATCGATGATCAAATTTGTTGCGCCCCATGATGTAAGTTTCGATACACATGTGGTGTAGGCGGTTGACCGTTCATTCGTGGTGTGTTGATGTTTTCCTCTATAATACATGAGCACGCAGCTCCAAGTTGCCAGGTGTTAAAATCTTTCCATCTCCTCAATTTTAAATCCTCAATAAAATAAGCAATCTCGTCCTGTAAGAGTAAGACCATTTGGACGTTACGTTAACTCCTAGGATCAAATATTTGTGTGCACTATTAATAATCTTCCTCAACAAAGCGTCACATCTCGAGGCTTACGGATCAAAGTTACTCCATCTCCAACTCTCCGACGCGCGACACCAGATCAAAACACACATTTATAATATAATTTCATGCATATTTTTCGATACAAAGATGTAATTTGAAGCAACCTGGTATCCATAAAAAAAATTAGGGCTTTTTGTCTTTAGGTCCAATAGTTTACCTTCCTTTATTTTTAAAACCCAAGTAGTATTAGTTGCATCTTTAAGCCCAAATTTCTTTTTGTATTTATCTTTAAACCCAATTCCAAAATATTAATACTCTTATATGTGGGTCCCCTATATAAGAAAATTGGGTTTAAAACAAATACAAAAAAAAATTTGGCTAGAGATACAACTAATACTACTTGGTTTAAAAATAAAGGGAGGTAAACTATTGGACCTAAAGACAAAAAGCCCAAAAAAATATCCAATTGATTCTCGAGACGTTGCGAGCTTTTGACCACGATGCACGTGGTGGGAGAGGCATCAGAGGCCGTACGTTCATTCGTGTGCATTAATTGCTGTCGTCCTCGACAATACACCGGAGCGCCGCACATGCCTTGCCAGCATAAACGTATTATACCCCCCACTTGCATCAAGTCCTTGATAGACCATAATTAGTTTCATAACAACTTTAAGTAAGTTTTAAATTATATATATGCATTATTTAATTTACTAATCTTTTAATGATGATTTTCTGTATCTCTTAACATTATAAGTTGGTCCGACAAAATCCCGTCGGCTCGGGGTTTACAAACGCAAATAATGATATTGTTGGTCCGGTTTGGGTTCGACGACAGTTATGTTGAGGACAGGCAACAATCACATGGACGTTCCATGATTTGTGCTGGTACGTAAAAACAAAAATAGTTCGATTTGAAGACTGCAGTTGTAGATCGAACAAAAATATTGTTAGTTTTAATATTGAAGGAGACAGAAATTCTGAGGGGTGAAGCACTTTCCTTAAAGAAATATTTGTCCCCACTTGATATTCAAAGTTACTTCGGGTTAATGCAAATTTTCTTCCCAGGATACAACAGAAAATAAAAATTCCAGTAAGCAAATCTGGAATTTTCTTTAATTCGTTGTGAAACAAGTTTGTAATATTGCAGAAGTTTTTGATAGAAAAGATTCAGAGAAAGAAATTTAATTCGTTGTGAAACAAGTTTGTAATATTGCAGAAGTTTTTGATAGAAAAGATTCAGAGAAAGAAATTATAAATAGATATCTGAAAACATAAACTATTTGTAGGTTTTGAAAAGGTGCTTCAAACAGTCACAACTTTTCAAAAACACCCCTTGGAGCAAACAACCACTTTTCAACAGCCACTTTTCAAAAACACCCCTTGAAGCCTACACTTTGATCCATTATTCAAAGCCCAATAAGCATTCAATGCTTTTAAACCTCTAAAAGAATAAGCCCAATAAGCATTCAATGCTTTTAAACCTCTAAAAGAATGTTCAAAATTCCAATGTGGGACTATCTTATTTTTTTACAAACAAATACTAACAAAAACCTCTAAAAGAATGTTCAAAATTCCAATGTGGGACTATCTTATTTTTTTACAAACAAATACTAACAAATATTGTATGTAAAAAATATTTGCAAGTAACATTCGCTGTACGAAGTAAGCTCGATCAAATCGGTTGTTTGCATATTTTCATTTTTGTTGTAGGAAATGAACTTTAAAGTGTGAATGGTCAGATGCACGCCAGCATGTGTTTATTTAGCTGAAACTACGAAATGGTTTAGAGTCCACTAACTCGATAACATGACACGATATTTTTATTTGAATATTTTGTATATACACCTATTAAATCACATTTGTATTTGCAAAACTGTCATCCAAATCTCAGTGTTTGTAAAACTACATTCAAATCATCAAATATGAAAATAAAAATTACGCCAAATAAGCAAATTATCAACTTTGTGTGAGTAAAAATAGAGAGAGAGAGAGAGAATTTCTGAGGCATATATGAAACACTTTTCTTAAAGAAATAACAGTCCCATTTGGATTAACAAGTTTGCTTCAAATTAATGCTTTATCTTCTTTGGATACAATAGAAATAAAAAAAATTCTAGAAAGCAAATCTAGAATTTGTTGGAGTTATAATAAAGATAACTTAAAACTTGGGTTTGTAGAGGAAAAGAGGAAAACTTTAGTCCCACATTGGAAAAGAGATAGGAAGATAGACTCTTTATAAGTCTTCCATTTCTCTCCTATGCCTAGAAGAAAACAAAGGTTATGCTCCACACCACACACGCGCGCGCCGGCCGGGTCGGGTCGGGTGGCGCGCGCACACGACCTGCGGACACGAATGCCGCTCCGGATTAATGGGCCCTTAATCTGCTACATTTTTATTTTTGAATAATTAAAATGTAATATTTATTTTTGAACAATTAACATGTGTAACGGTTAGGATTAAATATTTTGTAACTGTTATAATTGAAATATCGCAGATTTATGGATTTAAATAACAAAAAACGGCTAACGTTAATACATTAATGGGTGAGTAATTAAAACGTGTTAATTACGAGATTATGAGTAACGGCTGTTTTTCCCTATAAAAGGATCTAAAATCCGAAGAGTTTTACACAGCGAAATACAACAAGCTCTTCTTCTCCTTCTCTGTTCTTGAATTTACTTACTGTTACGATTTGCTGGTTCCCTGAAAGCGGTGAAGAATTCGCAAAACCTTCTTGAAGCTCGTGCCGACGAGAAGGAGGTCGCCTGACCGTGGGTCGTCGTATCTCCGAGATCTATTGCCGCGTAACCCTGTACGAGAGGGGGCAATTAGTTTCTTGGGACAGTGCTTTGCACGCTTCGATTATCAGGCCGTATTTCTAACTCTGTTTCTTTTTTATTTGATATATTTTATATTTGTGTTATAATAGTGATTATCTGTTAATTATTAAATTGCTTAAACTGATTTTTGTTATTGTCTAAACAGCTAATATTCCTAACAGAATTTTCCAAAAGCAACCATTCTAAGTAAATAAGTTTTGCACGTATTGCAAATTTTTTTGAGAAAATTTTGAAAAATAAATGATTTTAAAAGTCTGCTAGTCAACAAACTTCCAAAGCAACCATTTAGGGGAAAAGGTCATCTTTCAAGATCTGAAATCGTGCATTATTAACACTACTGCATGCAAGTTGGAAGTCTAATCATTGACCAATTTGTCAAAATCCAATAACCTTTAAATTCTTATAATAAACCACTTAAAAGAAGCTCAAATATTTAATGTGAGACTATTTTATTTTTACAAATAAATACCAACGCTTCCATGGCCTAATTTGAACTCTAATGTAAACATATCAATAAAATAGCGAAATTTTTACTCATTATATCTAGCAAGTTGATGACTTGTTAATTTTTAAAGTAGTGCATGCATACGTCCGTATACTTTTATGTTTTGTACTAATCTAACGATGTGGAATACTTGATATACTAACTATATCCTGTTAACGAAGATAACTAAATGATTTCTTTGGGATGAGAGAGTTGCACATGGAACGAAGCCTCGTACGGGGTTCTCAAGGTTAGGCGTACGCTCTCTCACATGTTATTAATGATAATGATTGTTCGAGAGGGTAGGAGATGAGGTTATGATTAATGGGCATGTGGGACAACTGTATGCATGCACTCGTGCAGGTCACTTAATAGTCATGATTGCATGTCAATTTGGATGGACCAATCAAATTTTCTTTTTTTTTGGGAAAAATGCTCCCAGCCCCCAAAACACAAGAAAAAACGCTTCCCACCCCAAGACTTTTTCAACGCCCTCAAAACCCCCAAGCCCCAATTCGAATAACTATGCACTGAGCCCCCAAAACACAAAGCCGAATTTTACACAGCAAAGACTGATAATACCCTTTATCTCTCTTTGGGCATTTGATTACTCCTCCCACCCTCCATGCTCTGCCTGATTTGTCCTATCCCCGAACCGTAGTCGTCCCTGCGGTCCGGCGAGTCTCAAGTCCGACGACGGCGGGCTCTACCTCATCCACCTCCGTCCCTCCTCACCGGCCCACCACATCGCCGCCGGCTCCCTCGACCACGACAACTGCTGCCTCGTCGAGATCGCTGACGGCGGAGGTCTCGGAGCTCGGCCAGCAGATGTCGTTGGAGGCGAAGAGAAAGGATCCTGAGCTCGGCGAAGGAGGGAGAGAGAGAGGAGAGGAGGGAGCCGTTTGAGGAGGTGGCGGAGAGGTCGAGGTGACAGAGGTAAAAGTGGGAGGAAGAGGTCGGAGGGGAGGGGCGCGAGGAGGCGGGTGCCAGACAAATGAATTTCTTTATCGGAAGAAACTACGCACAGCTAGCAAAACAGCATGAAAGAAGTAAGGAGAAGAAGTCCTAGAAGCTAGCGGTAGCAGAGGGGTGCCCTCCCAACGCATCCCGTACTCTTTAGGGCAAGAGGATTTCGAGCTGGGAAGCTCGACGGATTCGGCGAGGGGAGCTGGATCAAGGAGAACACCAGCCGGGAACGGAGCCGGTCCCGCAATTCTGATCAAGGCGAGCCAGCGAGGCCCCAATCATCGTGGGCTACGCATCCTCGACAGTGTTCACCGGACGCTCTTCTTCTTGACGTCAGCAACGTGGCCTTGGATTGATTATGGCCTCTAGCTATTTGATTAATTATAAATCTTGTAACTATATATCTGCTGGTGCTCTCATATTGCTAGCTAGTTGTTAAACTAATCTCTTGGATCGGTTATTATATTATAATGCCCCGACGTCGCATAGAGAATCGAGAGACTAGTAACGCATAAGTTGCTGTAGGCTGTCTAAAAATCAGCAATAGATAGCTTATTCAAACAAGCTCTACAACGGAGGTCCAAACATTTCAGAGCGACTCCCCAATCACCGCAATCCAGCACTCACAATTGGCCACAAACACGAACCTACTTCTGAAATGCTTGATCTTGATGCTGCGACAACAACAATGAGATGTTGATGACAATGGAATGAATTTCAGAAATAAAAGTTAGACTTAGTTGGTAATTCTTAAGTGACAGGCTGTGGGCGAAATATTCATCTTTAAGAAACACTATGGATGTTGATTCCCGTCTAAGCTCCGTACAACGAACTACAATCAAATAGCTTCGGGGTCGTGATCGAAACAATAGTCGAATAGTTGCTGGTAGAGAGCCTATGGGCGAATTATTCATTCTTTAAGAGCACTATGGATGTTGATTCCGCGTTAGCTCCTACAACGAGCTTACAATCAAATAGCTTTCGGGTCGTGATCGAAAACGGCAAATAGAGGACTTTTCACATTAGATCGAGAAAGGTTACAATTCAACGACACTTCCGAAACTGATGAAAACTCTATGGCAGCAGTCTATCACAATCTAACAGTGAAACGTACAATCTGACAGGCTTTCACCGACAGCCCCACAACAGCTAAAAGCCAGGATTACTGAACAACGGTCCTTGCAACCGCTCTAGCAGAAGAAGTTACAAATCAGCGTCTACCCCTGAAGACGCGCGGTGTCATCCCGCGTCATAACTTTGGAATGAAGGCGACCCTTCTGCTCGTCAAGCCACAGCGACCCTCGCGCTCGTCAAGCCAACGGCGACCTCGCTGCGTCGTCAATCCAAGGCGACCCTTCGCCGTCGTCAAGTCCACCATCGACCACTCGCGGTCGTCTAAGGCTAAACGTGAGCGACCCTCGGCGTTCAAAGGGTGTTCAACCAACAAGCGACCCCTCGCGTCATGCAAGGCACACAACCAAACGCGAGCGACCTCGCGTTCAATGTGTTCAGCTAAACCCAACTTCCGCGTCTCAATTGCAAAGAAACACGAAGTTGAGGTTTCCTGAACGCCAGACTTGGGCGTTTGACTCACTCAAACATAAGTCGAACGTTCCAAACCTCCCACGTTCTGAGGGATTTTTCGCCCAACGAGTAGGAGCGGATATAGGGAGTCAGTTAGCAATCTCTATCCCGCCTGAGATAAAATATCACAAACTCGACAGAGTTAAGGATCGGATTTTTGATAATCATGATCAAGGTGGCTCTTTATCAATCAAACCACTGGTTTGGAGATTTGGACAACAGGCAACGGAAATCCCTTGGAGATAGGATTTTTGAACCACGGTCTCAGACAAATCAAATCCTTGAGAGAATCCTTCAATGCAACACAGAAAAAGCACTTGATCATTAACCGGAATTTATCGGTCCAACAACTCTATTCACAGAGTTCAACTCGTTCAGAGGTTCTTAACCAGTTCAGAGTTATTCATAAAACTTTTCCCTACGAAAGTTCATCGTTCCCTACGAGATAAAGGTACAGGTCGGATCGTCAACACAGGGAGCAAGTTCGACGCAATCAATCGAAGGAAGCACTCCATCGCTGCAGAAGAACCCAGTTTTAAACAAAGGGGAGATCAAATTCGTTCCTCTCTTTGTAACAATGTTGTAACCGAGATCAAAGGAATCAAAGTCAATTTTTCTTTATTCTCTTCTTTAACAGATTTTTCAACAAACAAAGAGATGGCGGACTCCGTGGGGAAAAGCTTTTCGACGATGAAGTGGTGGCTCAGTCCGACGTCCACCCTCTTGGGAACCGACTGTAGAAACTCTCGTCGTAGAGTTTGATCAGGCGAAATACGAGAGGCCCCTATCCTCTGGATCGGGCTTAGCCCCAGGCTAAGCATGGTGGTCCGCAAGATCTCCAAAGGGAATCAATTCTGTTGTTGAAGAGCCGAAGAAAGCCGCTCTCCTTCGGCCAGGAACTCAATTGGCTCTGCTGCTGAAAGCCACACGTCCGCGTCAGCACACGTGCTTCGGGCCACAAAACGGCCTCTGGAAGAGACGAGTTTCACATAAACGTCAACGACGTGCCTGTAGGGCTTTGAAACAGCTATAAAACAGAACCGCCGCTACGCGCGACGGAGAAGATCATCCGACAGGCAACACCTACGAGAAAGGTCCGATTGATTGGCCGCAACAGCTGAAACGGCGTTTCACAAGATCCAACGAACTTGCGTCCCCAAAGAAGAACGCTCACTGGCGTGGTAATGAGCCACTATCAAGGCCTCAGGCTGATACACTCAAACGCGACCCTGAGTGGCGCGTTTGTTCACGTCAAGAACGCAGCCTCAGAATGAGCCTGCCAAAACGCAAACGGCGACGCCTCATAGGCGCGTTCCAATTGACATACTCTCAGGAGTCTGTTTCACAAATTAAACGGCGACCTGCAGGCGCCGTCATACGAAGCATGAACTCTCCAGGAGTCTTTCACCAACTAAACGCGACGCTCAGTGCGCGTTCAAACGAAGCATGACTCTCAGGAGTCGTTCACCAACCACAACGCGACCCTCAGGGCCGCGTTCAACCTAAACACTTGACCATTCAGAGGTCAGGTTCATCATTTAAACGCAGGCCTCCGGCCGTATCAAGTGTTTTTCAACCGCGACCCTCGCGTTACCTTCTCAAGAACGTCGATCTCAAAGAGGTCCGTCAGGTTCAAAAAAGTCAGTGTGGCTTTAAAATTCACGTTCGCAAGAACCAATCTCACCTACCCAAGGGCAGGGGTTCGCAACATCCACCTCCAAGTCGGGAAAGTTTCCCTGTCCAAGTTCCTGATCTGCGGGAATCTTATTGTGTCAAGAGGAAACCAACAGTGGGCAAGCAGGCTCACTCATGTCAAATGTGAGAGGCTCATCTCTGCAGTCGCTGTCAGAATGTCCTTGTTGTGCATCCACACCTCGGCACCGATTTGACAGGTTGTACAGCGCACGTCGTTAGCCTGCAAACGAAACGCGACGCAACAAAAGAGGACCAGTTGAAGCGGAATACCTCAGGTCACTATCAACACATGATCGGCCGAGGGAAAGCCTTGGCCTACTGATTCGTAAGTCACAAGAGAGGTCATCACTCGACTGTCAGAGAAATTTGTGAGCAGTTCGAAGGAGTATATCAGAATACTCGGACTCAAACAGGAGCTATTCGCGCACGTTGACTATCAAAGTTAGCCAAAGCTATTACAACAAGCGAAGAACATTCAGGCAATAGCTGAATCTCAATCGTCAAGGCTCTGTTGGAAGCACGCGAGGTCTCCGCTTAACATGTCAAGGATCACGAAGACATCGCCAAAAAGCAGTGGACGAACATATGTCCTGCTCCAAGGCGCGAACATGGAGACACTTCTCCAATTGAAAGGCATATGTTGGCTCAGCTTCTTGCTGAAAAAGGCCACAAACCTGAGTCTTCCCTGAGAACAATTCAAGGGAAACAAAACTGGCATGAAATTTCAGACGTGAGCCACAACGCTGGGATCCTCTTCCGAGGGTGAGAAGGGAGATCGAGAAAGAACTGGCAACCCCTCAATCTACTAAGGTGGATTGAGCTGGAACTCGCTTAACGGCAATCGCCAACAGAAGGAGCTCCGCGAGGAAGGGAGTGCGACTTACCCTGCTGAGTGGGATAACAGCTCCCTACCGCACCGAAGTTTTAAGGCCCCTACCTTACAGCGCGTTCGTGGTACAGGATCGCCAAAATCAGGCACCATTTACTACTTCAAGTCTCCAAACTGGGATGTAGTAATCAAACGACGTCTCCTGACGCGCTGTTCATCTCCCCTTAAGGGTGTCGGCCTTCGAAATGGTTCATGAATTGCCTGCCGGATCTAATTCAGAATGGGTAGACCTGGAAAGGCTATTCTTGGCCAGACTTCTTTGAGGGAGCGACACGAGGTCTGCGGTCCCACTCTCTTGGCCACTAAAGGCAAGGAAAAGGAGAGGTCCATCAAAACCTATGTGGAGAGAATTCGCAGCAATGGCATTGCGATGCCCTCAGGTATGACCAATCAACTCTGGTTCGAAACTTGCAGGCACAACGCTCAAGACCAGCTCCTTTTGCTCAAAACTGGGGGGGCAGAATGTCGCTCACTCGAGAAACTAGTTCTCAACAAGGAAACAAGCTGACAGAAATAGTGGCACGGGTCCAAAGCCGAAGAAATGCCACAACCCAACCGCAGCAAGCAAATATCAGCGCAACGCAACCAGACAACGCCCAGCGGTCTAAGGGGAAGGAGACTTGGCGGCCAGACTACACGCGAGTTCCACCCGCCGGGAACAAGCGGCAAGCGCCAAATCAGCAAAGAGCGGCCCAAGCAGTATCGTTCAAAGAGGAGCACGTGGATACCATTATTTCCAATTGCTTCGAAAGAACAACACGGCAATTGCTGAGGTCAGGAAACGCGGATAGGCAGGGAAGTTGATGACCCAGCTATTGTTCGTTATCACAAGATTCCTTGGACATCTACAAAAGTGCTATGTGCTTCAAGAACATCTTACAGAATTGGTGAACGCTAATGTGGCTCACACCTGAGCCAGAAGCAGAAGACCGTATCTACTAATCATGATAGCGGTCCCAATATTGTGTTTTCCCACCGGTAGTAACGGCGGACGGTGTCGCCCATTTCGCAAGGGAGAAATACGTCTGAAGAATGCTGAGCTTGCATAGTTAGCAAGGACAGGGGGTTGGTACCCTCACTACCCCAAAAAGGGGAAATCATGTGGGTCATCCTGATCTGCTGGGATGATCAACAATCGGAGAACACCCCGTCCCCAAAGAAGAGGGAGTGCCAAGGCTAAGTCCTCCAACATGATATAGCCCCTCATTACTGAAGATGATGACCACCTCAAAGCCTCCTACTGATTCAGAAAACAGAGGAGCGGATTGGTTCTAGGGCATACCGCAGAAGGCATATCGCTGGGCACTCCGCAGATCACACGTCAGGAAAAGTTACCTGAGAGATTATGGGCCGAACGCTCCAGAGGTCGTGAACAGCCTCAAGACGCTGGGGTTCTGTTCCGAAAAACGCCAGTAGACAAGGAAAACAGAAGGAGCTCCGATTCCACAGAAATCCACAGCCAGGAACTGGAGTAGTCGAGCAGCTCCCTTCCAATTCAACGTCATGGCGCAGCTGGCCAACATAACCGCCAAGGAATTACTTATATGAGTCCTAAGGTTTCCAAAACTACAAGGAAGCTCTGATTGAAAGCCTGAAGAATACAGAGAGCTTCATCACGCGAAGTCACCCCCGGCTCCCGAAGCCCATCTGATGATCAAACGTGTCTACAATGTCTGGCAAGCGGCGAGGAGTCTAACCCTGCATATCGTCGCACGCAAGAAGACATGCAGGTCAAAACATAACATGACGCGACCACTGTACTAACATAGGAATATCGGATCCTCCGAAATCAGTCGTGTTCAAAGTTGACCGTGCGCCGGGCTCAGCACTAAGCATCATCCCTACAGGGTATAGCAGGTCCTAGGGAGTTGCATGCACCGGCTGCACACCACCAGACTACAACTGTCGGGTTCAATGCAAACAGTACCCGACCCTGGGAACGATTAAACTCAGATGCCAAGAATCGGAGATCTCAAGTCTGAGTAGCATGCTCCATCATAGATGCGGACACGTCCTACAACCTTTGTGCTAGGACGACCATGGATACATGCAAACCGCATTGGTCCCATCGTACTTTGGCTCAGGTGATGAAAGTAGCCAATGGACAAGGGCGAAGTTCAGAACCTTGATCGGCCGAGAAATACCCCTTCCGAGGAGTAGAAAATTCCACAGACCGACTCCGTCTTCTAATTTGAATGCCCAAGAGAGAAGATGTGGCAGCGTATGAAGCGACATCCGAGCCACCACCCCGATGAAGATTGTCCTTGGGAGTTAAACGTTGATGTAATGGGTTGGGTGAGAGGTAATAATGATGTACCGATGGGGCGAGTGGTGGGCATTAATGAATGATTTTATTTTGCGTACTTGTCTGATGTCTCTCCTTAACAATAAACAAATAGAGAACGATTCTCGTGCAGGTACCAATCCCCATGGCAACGTACTCGTGCCACCGCGGCGTCACTCACGCTTACCAATCCAGTCATCTTTCGCTTCGGGATGAAGAAGTGGAGACCACAAGCTTTATTCAAAGTCGCCATCCAAAGGAAGGGCAGAAGCCGATCTTTTGGTAAAGTCAAACCCGCGAACACACTCCAACGTGAAAGTTCGGAAGAAGACGATGGGTCCCCCATATTCCAAATTCCATGAACGCCAATTCTAATACTTAATGAAACGAATGGGTATAATTTTAATGCAGAAACGGGCCTAAACTTCGGGAAGGGAAGACGAACACCGATCCGGATGTCCTAAATCCTCCTGAAGGAAACTCCGGATTATTAGTCAACAAAACCGGGAGGGGCGTGGTTACGTCACAACCGCCCCCCGTCTCGGAAAACAAATCAGTAATTACTATACGTATGACGCAGTCATCTGGAATTATCGTCATTACGATGTCCGACGTCAGTATTGGACCCTTCTTTTAAACTTGACTGTGAACATGGTTTTCAAAGTCATCCACGACGAAGCGCAAGGGGGTGAACGACAAATTATTGGAATCGACTGATGATCCTTGGATCAAGCGTACTCAATATCGCTGTGGATCATGCGTTCGAACAACGTGAAGCCACCCACTGACGATAAAGTGATCGCAAGTCAAATGGGAGATGATCGACCGCCCAAGCCGCATCGCTTTATACGGCCGAAGACCTATCAATCCACGCGCGAGGAAGACCTATATCTCATTCCGAGCATATATAGATGTCTTCGCTTGAACTATGAGATATGCTGGCCTTGATCCGAAGGTTGGCCGTGCACTGTCTCACATATGATCCGGACGCAAAACCCGTTAAACAACAAAACGTAGGTTTCGTCCAGAGATCATGAATCAATCCGAGTCAGAACCGTTTAAAAAGCTATGACTCAGGTTTTGGTGAGGGAAGAACAACACCCGTCGGCCAGATTGGGTAGCCACAATTGTTCCAGTTCCTAAGAAGAAATGTAAGTCCCGGATTGCATCGATTTCACAGCGATT
>NC_033794.1:55851785-55871415 GCF_001876935.1 Asparagus officinalis
TTTTGGTGGACTCACTGTCAATTGAAACTGATCAGTGAGGGATTTTGGTGGTGACAATTATTTTGGGTTATCCTCTAGAATATTAAGTGTAATATTCTTCAACATCACCCCCACCCTCACTCTCACCCTCACCAAACCCTAACCCTCACCCTCACCTTCACCGTCCCCTAACCCCTAACCCTAACCCTAACCCCGCCCTTACCCTCACTGATCCCTAACCCTAACCCTCACCTAACCCTAATCCTAAACCTCAACCTCAACCTCACAATCACCCCCACCCTCACTGATCCCTAACCCTAACCCTCACCAAACCCTAATCCTAACCTTAATCCTAACCCTAACCCTAGCCTAATCCTAATCCTAACCTAAACCCTCACCTAACCCTAACCCTAACCTTCACCCTCACCCTCACCCTCACCTTCCCCCTCCACTAACTCTAACAGATGATAATGTTTCCATCTGAGGTTGACTTGCCTTCTTTGGGCTTTCAAAGGTTACCCGCCTCAAAACCTGCCTTTTTGGGCGTGAATTTTCGGCGTGATCTTGGACTTCAATGCGCAAATTGGTGCGCGCAGCTGCCTTGAGGTCTTTGTCATGCTGGAGGTGATGGCGACCCCCAGTATGTTGAGTCGTTCTGGGCTTCTTCACCGGGCCCAAACGCTCGTGAATTGGAGCTTTGCCTCTCTCGTCAGGAATTGGACCGAGGCGCTCCATAATTGATTTCTTCTTGCGTCAACCCCACCCTCACCTAACCCTAACCCTAACCCTCACCCTCACCCTCACCCTCACCTTCACCCTCCACTAACTCTAACCATAACCTTAACCCTCAAACTCACTCTCACCCTCACCTCCACCCCTCACCCTCACCCTCACCTAACCCTAACCCTAACCCTCACCCTCACCCTCACCCTCACCTTCACCCTCCACTAACTCTAACCATAACCTTAACCCTCAAACTCACTCTCACCCTCACCTCCACCCCTCACCCTCACCCTCACCTAACCCTAACCCTAACCCTCACCTAATCCTAATCCTAACTCTAACCCTCGCCGAACCCTAACCCTCGCCTAACCCTAATCCTAACCCAAACCCTAACCCTAACCCTATTCATTGGTGGTTGAGGCTGTTTGCCTCTTCTGTTCTTCAACTCCGCGTGGTAGCGGAATCCGTCCGTAGACTCCATCGCCTTAGCGAATTGCCGCGCAAGGCGTTGACGACGCCTCTGGCGGGCTCTCTTTGAGAGAGTCACAACGCCCTGAACAGTAGAGGCGTTGGCGGGAGTTGGGTTGACCTGATTGGAGGTCGGTGGAACTTCATTTGACGCAACTTCGGCGTCAGTTGGGTTGAGAGCTTCGTGGGCTTCCCGAGCAGCTTCAAACCAACGAGCTTTTCTCCCGGAGGAGAACTTCTTGGACTTGCGGGGGGAGATAGAGCCGGACGAGGACACGTACTCCTCGAACTTGGCTTGGTCGAACTCGTACTCGACCTCCTCCACGACCGGGATTGCAATCCGCGGCTGCGACGCATCGATCTCGTTGGCGAGATCGTCGGCTCCCACTGTGGTCGCCAGATTGTTCGCGTGGAAAACTGTTTTCTTTTTCATTGATATGATTGTCATCTTGGGTTACAAAGATCTGGTCTTTTATAGATCCGGTTACAACTAAATTAAAGAAAAAAATAAAAATTACAACTTTCCTCTTGTGAACAAATCGCAAGCTCCTGTTTTGCGGTTGCTTGCTTGTGTGGGTTCTTTGCCGACGCCGGGGTTAATCCGTGGACCACCGCGCGATCTAGATCCGGTCGGATCTACACGAGTATGCGGGTATTATTCCACGAAGGGAATAATAGCCGGGAGGGATTAATCCACCAAGGGAATAATCGCTCAGATCTCGAGATCTAAGACCAAGCTTAGATCTGGAGTGTAGTCTCGTGTAGATCTCAGATCTGTTCTTTCTTCCTCTCGAGATCCTGCCTTTTCTGACGTGGATGGTCGCCGAGGATCAGATCTGAATGTGCAAGTCTTCTGGTCTTCAAGCTCCGAGTTCACTCTTCAATCCGGCAGAGTTTCGGCCGAGCCACCTTGAGGTGGCTCGGCTTTGGCCGAGCCCCCGCGGGCGGTGTTTTCCGACTTTTTCGAGTCGTTTTTCGTTGTCTCGTTTGTCCGTGTTTCGGTTGATCTGAGACTCTGATTTGATGATCTGATTTGGCAGTAGGTGGCTCGGCCACCGAGCCACCTCAGGGTGGCTCGGCCTTGGCCGAGCCACCTTGAGGTGGCTCGGCTTTGGCCGAGCTCCCGCGGGCGGTGTTTTCCGACTTTTTCGAGTCGTTTTTCGTTGTCTCGTTTGTCCGTGTTTCGGTTGATCTGAGACTCTGATTTGATGATCTGATTTGGCAGTAAATTGGATTCCTGATTTGGCAGTAAATCCGCTTCTGAGTTCGAGTCCGAAATTGATCTTGATTCGATCGTGATTCGTCCGAGTCCGCTCTCGGTTGGATGACTCGTTGATTCCTCAACTCATTAGCTTGATTCTGCACGCGGGTGGATTCATTCCGTCGCTTCCGTGCGATTCGTCGATCTCGTCGCCTCGTTGGCTCGTCGGTTTGTGCCGAGCTATGCTAGGGGACCTATAAGCAATTTTATATGCCTACAGGGGCTACTAGTCCCGATTTTAGGCAGAGAGCTTTCACGAAAACAAAGTGCACGGGACTACTAGTCTCGTGCACTTTGTTTTCAGGAGCCTGATAGCTCTCTGCTTAAAAGTCGAGACTGCTAGTACCGATTTTAAGCAGAGAGTTTTCATGAAAACGAAGTGCACGGGACTACTAGTCCCGTGCACTTCGTAAATGCTCCACAGTTGCAAAACCAACATTTTTCTTCTGAAAATGGTCGGTTTTGCTAATATTTTCCCCTGGTGGTCGATTTTGCCCAATAAATTTGAAAAGAGGTCGGTTTCAAAATTTTGTACTAATAGAAACAAGTCCAAATGTTACTCAGACCACAAATCAGTTGAACTTTATATTAGCAGAAACATATAATCAATAACCAGCATATGCAAATAAACAGGAATCGTAGAATTAAGAGAAGTTTTAATGTACATAAAAGATAAGAAATTTATGCATGTTAACATTTAGAACCTAAAACCAAAATTGCGACTCTGATTTCCTAGGTTGTTGGAAAAAAATAGAGTAAAACAGAAATACAAAACAAAATTATATTTAATAATTCTGTTGTTAGATTAGCATAGTAAGTAAGTAAACTTTGTAAATAAATAAATAAATAAAAGAGGAAATGATATGATCGGACTAGGGTACAGTTATGTTTTCGCAGTGCACTAGAAAGTTAGACGGCGCCTTTGTGTACACACTCCAACCGGTCTGGTTACTAGCAGTAAAGTAACCCCCGCCACCCAAAGCGCACGAATGATGGGTCCTCTGTGCTCGAACCAATGCTTCACATTGCCCATATTTAAATAAAATCACAGAGTGTATATAAAAGAAAGAGCAGGAAAAAAATATTTTACTATTGTTTTCTCACATCTTCATAACCTCTAACATATACCTCATGTAGTGTTACAAGATTAACCATTAACTTTGGTCATAAATATGAGTAATTAAGCTATTTAATGCACAAATTTATGATTATTAAACTATAGTTTTAATTGCATAATTATGATAATATTAAAACCATATAAATATGAGTTAAGAAAATAAATAAATATAATTGAAAATTCAATCTTTTATACTTAAAAGTAAAATATACAACAGCCCGTAGCAAGTGCTTATTGCCATGTGTTATTGTTTAAGAACCTGTAGTTGGCTGTAATTAATAAAAAATATGTAACTGTAAACAAATTGACTATAAGTCCTGTTCAATCTCTTATAACATAGTTCTGATATCGGTGCAATTGACTAGCATTGTATACTTTTTCCCATCAAAAAGTCCTTTGAAGTTATATATTCAAATCTATCTATCTAAATAAAAATAAGTAATTTAGAATTGTTTTTACTTTCAGGAGAACTTTGGACCTTCTTAACACAAATCCTTAGTGGTGGCGTTGGTTTTTGTTGACTTCTGATTTTTTTAGCATTCAGTTTCTCTTTGCATTCAATTAATTATGCAGCTTTATATTCAGTCTCTCTGTTAGATAGTCAACCATGTATTATTTTAGTTCGCAAAAAGAATATCACGTTTCATTCAAGTTGAAACCTGCAACTTCTCCGCCTTGAAGTCCTAGTTGAAACTGGTACCAAAATGCATCTTTTAACTATGGACATCTAAAAACGAAATGTCACATTCTTACCATGAGAAAGAACGAATAATTTGCCAGTATTCTATGTTCACTTGTTTTAAAAAAGTCAAAAAGAAAAGTAGAAATAAAGATAAAAAAGCACTGTCAAACCCATAATTTTATTAGTAAACAAATTACAGAACAATTAAATTAAACATTGTGATTTTATTATGGCATCAAGAGGTTAATGCTAATTCAAAGCTAAACCAAGTATGGGAGTGCGATTTCAGACATTATATCTCCGGGACATTGAACAGAGACCCAAACATGGGACTGGGACTATAAATCTCAATCCCCCATCGTGAATCAAAAACTGCCTCGGTTAATTAGCTCATTCTAAATGTTGCTGTATTAATGCATATATATTTGGCACATTACATAACATAGCACTAAGTAAGATCTTTTCAGAGATTTCTTGAGCAATGTTTCTTCACAGTACCCTTTAGGAGTTGTTTAGCATAACCTATAGTAACGGTGTACATTAAGAAAATTCAAAAATAAAATTCTAAAAATATAGCCTTATACTATTAGCAACCTTGAACGGACATATGAGATAGGTAAGTATTATCAGCAACCTTAAATGGACATAAGAGATAGGTAAGTACCGGTGAGGTATCAACCATAATCTAACGTAGGAAGCCCCCTGAAATGTAGCATAGAAATGCACCTTTACGCTAGATTTATGAATGTGTATATACTTATGGATACATATATTCAGTAAATAATTGAAATAACAGTGTACTCGGTTAAATTAAAATTGATTAGCCTGCACTTGCTGCAATTACAGAATTAGCTCCACATAAGAACAATGGATCTAATCAGAAAAAGTTTGCATTGTACGTACTTCCAGAATTATACCCTGGGGTTTTATTAATTTTGCTTATGTCAGAAAGTTAATTGTACAAGTGAACAGATATTTTGAAGAGTTCAAAGTCCCTTAATCTTCTCTAATGACTAATTAATCAAGAGGAAGCATATTCCTGCACAGGTAACACCCGCTAGAGAGCCCGAAGAGATTTTCCCCTATGTGTTCTCCAACGTTCAAGTCAGTGATAGATTAAGCAAGGTTGTAGAAATGTAGAATCTAGTTTTATTAGGTTTCTTCCAACGTACCTCAATGTAATGGGATTATAAAATTCTTTATAGAAAATTCGTGGGGGCACATTGGTAATTCGACTGGGTTGGTGCAGTCAGTCATTCAAACTACACATCACTGTGAAGCCCCTGGTTTCACACAAAGCTGTAGTCTAAGGTGAACCCAATGATGTCAAACCTGCCTTGCACCCATACTGTACAACAACATGTTTCACCATTATAGTAATACCTCTCTAGTAAAAATAATAAAAGATAGTGCGAGTACAATCAGATATAAGAGAAATAAAATCAGGAAGTAGAACATAAGAATACATGTCCAATAACATAGATAAACAAGTCTCAACTAAGGAACAAGATATACATCCAATGAACTGAAATATGAGTAAATAATGTCAAATACAAGAGTCAACTGGATAATACATAGGCACTCATCCTCCAAAATGAAATACAACTCTAGAAATCAACTAAACAACTACTAAGCTAATGTGGAGCAATAACCGACTATCACAGAATGACGACGACTATGCAGGAACTCCGTCAAACTACGGCTCTTCGGAAGTGTGATCATCTGCCTGAAAAGAGGGGAAAATAATAGCGTCAGAGCGCTAGCAAGAACATCTTCATCCGCCCCCAATGGAAGGGCTACTACATATAATGGATGCTCTACCTAAAATATGCATAGTCTACCTAAATTATTTACCCTGTACTAAATGGGATAAATACTTAGAAATCCATAACACGAGACTGGTACGTCGAACAAAATAATCCAAATAATGTAACACTCATATATATACCATGTGTCTCAAATTGTGAATCGCTAAATACCAATTCCAGACAAAGGATAAAATAATAAAAAAATACATTACAAAAATACCTTCCCAAACAGTGTCATAATTGTCAAACCAAACATCACACGCTACCCTTGGGTAGATGATACAGATACATGTACTTAATCTGGTGTAACCCACAATCCAATATACCTCGTCACAATATAACTCAATGGCGGACCATGATCATAATTAACTCTCACCTGAGACTCAAGGTGTTAGAAGTTTCACAGTACTATTGTAGGTGTTAAATTTTGCCTATAGGTACCCGAACACAGCTCAAGATGAAGAGAAGACAAAGAACGTCATCATCTGAGTTAGAGAAGATCATTCGAGGCCTACAAGAAGCGAAGAAGCACACGAAATGACAAAACGATAAGACTCAAAGCTGTCTCACAACCAGTGAGACAGCCTAGGCTGTCTCGAATTCCGAGACACCTAATGGTGTCTCGGGTGCCGAGACAGTATATTGTGTCTTGCAAATGGTGAGATCCCGAGACATGTTTTTCAATGGTTTTTTTGAGTTTTGTGCGGTCCACGTGGCTCCATAACTACTTGGGAACATCCATAAACACGGAGAGGCCGTTACAAACTGAAAATCCATCCAAATCACGGTTGGTTTCGAATTCTTATCTGACTTCCAAAGGGTATAAATAACCCCTTGGCACCCATATGCACGGGGGAGGGTGGAGGGAGGGGGGAGGAGATTTGGACAAGGGTGGACCTAATTGACAGCAGGGACTTGAGCTTTTGGCAAATTCTGAGAACAAGAGAAAGAGTCATGATTTATTTTCAAGAGATCTCAAAGGCCTTCGGTGTTTCCTCGATTTTAAACGTTGATTTGATATCAGGAAGAGTATTTATCTTACTTGGCTCAGATATCCACTTCTGTTCTTGTTTCTAAAATGAAACATTAATAGAAAACCTTCTTCACGATCAACCTGGATCGTTGAATCGGTGGTCCACAGATCAAAGCGTCCCTGACACAGGTAAAGATCTCACGCAAGCAACGACTAATAAATAGTTTCTGTGTGTGTTTCTAGTGAATACCCCTTTTTGTTTTCTTTGTAAAGAGAAGTTTTATAAAAAGCTCATTCTTTTGTTCCATTGTAAATGATAAACGTTGTAAATGAATGCTGCAATGAAACTCATTCCCGACGCAAACACGCTGGCGACCACAGTGGGAGCCACCAATCTCAGCATCGAGACTGAAGTGTTCTAACCGATCAAGATCCCGGTTGATTCTACGGTTGAATACAAGTTCGACCAAGTGAAGTTCGAGGACTACCTCTCATCCTCCTCCTCAAGACCTTCCTCGTCCCGTAAGTGCAGGAAGATTTCATCTTTAAAGTAGGTTTTCTAGCCTTCAACTCTGATGAAGGCTTCGGGTGACGACTCTTGCCCAACCATTGCTGAGACTTCCCCTTGCAATGCTACTCTGGCAACCAACAATTTCGAAGGCTCTGCACAACAATTCCATTCCAGTTAGGGACTTGTTCGATCAAAGTTCACCAACTCTGACGAAGAGGACTCATCAAAGGTAAGGCTAAAGTCTCGCTCATCGGCTCGCCAAAGCCTTGGAATCAATTGATGGAGTGCGCTATTATTCAGACTTGGGAGTCTAGGAAGCGTCATGCAACTGAGTCACATCAACGACAAGTTTCAGTCACTTCCTCCAAGCCATCAACCGAAGAGTGGATTCTCATCAAAAGGACTCGTTCAACTCTCAAGGAACGCATCCATAAGCGTCGCGCACATGCCGCAAAAGCGCGTGCTCTTGTACAAAATGCACAAGAAATAAAGAAGGAAGAGGTGGCTAAAAAAACCACCAAAATCCATAAGGTTTGGGTGCCAAAAGCCAAAACTGTGCGAAAACTAAGTGTGAGGACAGCAGGGGGTGTCTCCTGTAGCTGAGACACCCCAAGCTGTCTCGCGGACCAAGACACCCCAAGCTGTTTCGCGGGCCGAGACACCCCAATCCATCACGTAGGCCGAGATAACTTATCCCGTCTCGCCCAAAGAGAATCCCATATGGCCACTTCGTTGACGTCTGTTCCTAGTTCATCTTCTGCAATCACCTCTACCACGCTACCAGTGAAGCCTTGTGTCAGCCCTGACCTGTTAAAATTCAAAATCATAATGGCGGATCGCCTTGGTCCTCTGTATGAAGATCAAGGCTGTAGGCGTCCAAAAATGCCTATAAGCTCTCGTATACAGCTCGAGACGAAGAGGAGGCGATAAACGTCAGCACTCAAAATGAGAAGATTCACCAAGTGGCCAGCGTGTTCACCGGCCACCACCAAGTGGCACGTACACTCACCAGCCACTAAATCGGCGAACCAAGTGGTCAGCGTGCTCACCGGCCACCACCAAGTGGCCCGTGCACTCACCAGCCACCAAATCAACGTACAAGTCAGTGAAACCATGAAATACATGCAAACAACGGAACGAACCGAACTCGAAAAAAAAACCCAGAAAGCCAAATGGTAGCTCGGCAAATGTCAAACCACCAAATGGTGGCTCGGCCAAGTTCAAACCACAAAATAGTGGCTCGGCCAAGTTCAAACCACCATTTGGTGGCTCGGCCAAGTTCAAACCACCAAATGGTGGCTCGACCAAGTTCAAACCACCAAATGGTGGTTCGGCCAATGTCAAACCACCAAATGGTGGCTCGGCCAAGTTCAAACCACCATTTGGTGGCTCGGCCAGGGCGGAGCCACTTCGGTGAATCGGCCAGAATTAGTTTTTTTGGTTCTTTTATGGATTCTTTCGGGATTTGGGGTTCCAACTGCTCTGATATTGTTGTTAGACAGTTGCTAACTGAAGATAGAGGGAATCCCTCGTTTTGATCCAAGGAAACCACCAACCAAACCTATAAATAGGGGCTCGGGTGTTCATTTTTGAGGGATCTGGAAATCAAGAGGACGAAGTGCTGTCAAATTGGAGATTGGAGCACAAATTTTAGAGAGTTAGCAGATCTTGGCGGAGTTCTTCAACAAAGCAAGAGTTCGAGAGATCTGAGACTCATTCCACCCTCCTTCGGATTTAATCTTAGTCTTAAATCCCGAGAAGAGCCGTGATTTTTCTTAGTCAAAATCGCCGCTACTGCAATCACTTCCTTCGTGAAGCGGAAGCATTAATTATCCAAACTTCTGCTCACCGGATCTGATCCGTAGGCGGTCCACGGATAAACCCCGGCACCGGCAACGATCCCGCACAAGCAATAGGCGATAAACTTCTATTGTGTGTAGTTTGAGAGAAAATTGTAACTTTTGATTTAAAGTCTTATAAAAAGGCTATTTTTTGTTTGAGTTTATTGTAAGTGTTTGAAGCTATAATGGACTCATCAATGAAATCAATTTTCCACCCAAACATCAATAAAGTTTGATGTCTCTTGATTACACATCTCTTTAGCTATCGTGAGAGCATACACCACTAATTCAGCATGTGCAAATCTTTGAGGAGGTCTGATCTGTCTCCTCTCTCTGCCAGTGGCTATGTAATAAGGTTCTTCAGTCTCAGCATTATCATCATCTGAGCCTGAATCACGTTGCTCTTCTACAACTGTAGGAGCAATTTTTATAGCTGACTTTTGAGAAGTCTCTCCCTCGAGCTCCACCTGAAGCTCCACCTTATCCATGGTCTTCTCTACATTTCCTATAGACTCAACAAAAACTTTTCTATGATCAAACATATATCTTTCATTAAAAGTAACATCTCTACTAATAATAAATTTAGGAGAATCAGGTTTAAGACTCCACCAACGATAGCCTTTAACACCATCAGCATAACCAATAAATATGTATTTCTTAGCTCTAGGCTCAAGCTACCCTCTTTAACATGATAGTAAGAGGGACATCCAAATACCTTTAAATTTGAATAGTCATTTGGTTTACCTAACCATACCTCATTTGGAGTCTTGTGTTCAATGGCGGTAGAAGAAGACCGGTTCACCAAGTAACAAGCTGTGTTAACAGCTTCAACCCAGAAGTCTTTATCCGACCTAGAGTTTGAGAGCATACACCTAGTTTTCTCCGTCAGCGTTCTATTCATGTGTTCTGCCACCTTGTTTTGATGAGGAGTGTGCTTGGCCGTGTGATATCGTACGATCCCATAATTTGAGCAAAATTGATTGAACTCACCATTACAGAACTCTAGGCCATTATCTCTTGGGAGGTGTTTAATCTTCTTTTTAGTTTGATTTTCAACAAGCACTTTTCACTTCTTGAAAGTTTTGAACACCTCACTTTTGCGCCTGAGAAAGTAAACGCAAACTTTCCTAAAAAAATCATCAATAAACGTCAGAAAATAAAGAGCACCACCTTTAGATAGAACCTGAGTAGGTCCCCACAAATCTGAATGGATATTGTCAAGAGTGTTAGTATGATATGCCCTAGAGACCAATCATAGAGATGATTGTGTTTAATTTATGTTTATGCAACTTCTATGAATAATCTGTTATTCGATCCCTTGAATAAATCACTTATTATGGATCATTAAGTATGTGACTTGAACGTGAAACTCTGTAATTAGATTATAATGTTATTCTAATTAGTCCTTACCTTTTATCATTGGTTGGGACACTAATGATTTTATAGGCAGTATGTGGATTGATTGATGATCATGTTTCACGGATCATAGATATGAGATATCAAGTCAATCACATGGGTATATGTTGGTGAACATGATACTGGACTGACCCGCTATGAAACACTACATGGATTATATGTGTCATCAGTAGGTTTTATACAATTGTTATGTTCGATCTTTTGACCTGAGATTATCACGGTTTCCTACATGAGTATTGTATACTTTGATGTTACCAAACATTTTCCCTAAACGAATAATAATAAAGGTATCAATTGGGTATGCTATGAATCATGCAGAGGGATGTGAATGGTCAAGATAGAATTTGTTTAATTACTTTAACCCTAAACCCTAACCCTAAAATTTTATATATATATATATATATATATATATATATATATATTATATATATATAATTATATATATATATATATTATATATATAATATATATATATTATATATATATATATATATATTATATATAATATATATATATATATATATATATATATATTATATATATATATATATATTATATATTAGTTTAAAAGTTTTTTTCTCCTCTCTCTCTCTTCTACTGTTCATCTTCTTCCCGTGCCGCCTCTCCTCTTCATTTTTCTCTCTCTCCGCAAAAGCCCATGCATCGCCGCGTGAGTTCGTCTCCCGACCCTTACCTCGTCGATCGCCGCTCTTCCCCAAGCCCAGCGCCATCGGCCCAGCCAAGCCGCGCCAGCTCCAAACCACGCTGCTCGCTCGCTCACCCACCCTGCGCGTTGACCAGCGCCACCGTGCACCATCCTTTGTCGGCGCCCCTGCCTTTCCCCTCTCTGCCGATCCACCGCCCGGCCAACCCACCCAAGCCCGCAGTCGCCGTTCACACCTTCGTCGATAAGCCACAAAGCCGACGAGCTCCATGGCCCCACCTCCTCGTTCTCCTCCCCAACGCCTCCATCTTCTCCTCCACCAGTCCGCCGTCTCCTCTCTAGCCCGCTGTTTCGACTAAAACACACCAACGCTGTCCCTGTCACCCCATCGGGCCTCCCCCCGTCTCCACCTGTCCTCCTCCGGCCAACTAAATTACCCTGAGCGACGCCGACGCACCTCTCCCTGGCTGGACCGCCCGGCTCGTCCGCACTGACCCAAGCCCTGCCTGTAGCCCCTCCTCGCTCCTCTTCTCTCCTCTGTGCAGCCACACCGGCAGCCCTCACCGAGCCGACGCCCTCCGCGTCGCTTCCCCTCAGTGCCGCCGCTGACGACCTCAGCCCGACGCCTCGACGCCGAGATCCCCGCGCCTTAGTCGTGCTCCGACTCCCGTCGATTCGTTCGACACAACCCGAGGCAAGATCCCGTTACTCAGCTTGTCGTTCTTTACATTTTTAGATCTATTATGAGTTGTTTGTATATATTAGTTGTAATATAATAACCTGCGTGGATTGTTTGATGAAGAATATTAAAATATATTATAGTAATATGATAAATAGCATTTTCAGAATAATTATAAGGAATTAAAAGAATTTAGTTCGGCAAAAGAATTATTTTTAGATAATTATAATAATTTAAAAGAATTTATTTTGGAAAATAAATTAATTTTGGAAAAGATTATTTTTCGAATTATGTAGATGATGTTTATGATTTATAATTCTTATTTTTGATTATCTGATATGCTATGATATTATTACACATGATTAGTTACATTGATTGTTCCATGTTGTGATTGAGAATCATTAGGAGTTCATGACTATAGTGACATGTATGACACAGTTAGGATCTAGGACCTCGTGTGTAGTTGACCTGGAATTATAAGAATTGGAGTGAGAAGTCTTGGTCCATGTGAGCGGTTGTGATTGTTGATGTATATTCTAGGCTCGCGCCGGTGAAGTTTGTGTAGTCACCAGGGTGGATCTGAGGAGTTGAGATATTTGTGATTGTGGTTGTATTCCATGCTCGCGCCGGTGAAGTTTGTGTAGTCACCGGGATGGGTCTGAGGAGTTGAGATATTATGATTGTGGTTGTTTTCCAGACTCGCACCAGTGGATCGTTTCACTCTGGAGTGGGTCTAAAGGGCAGTGATATCATGATTGTATATCGTGGATGTTGGTTATTTTCCAGGCTCGCACCAGTGGATCGTTTCACTATGGGGTGGGTCTGAGGAACAGTGATATCGTGATTGTATATCGTGGATGTTGGTTATTTTCCAGGCTCGCACCAGTGGATCGTTTCACGTGGATGTTGGTTATTTTCCAGGCTCGCACCAGTGGATCGTTTCACTCTGGGGTGGGTCTGAGGAACAGTGGTATCGTGGTTGTTGGTTATTTTCTAGGCTCGCACCAGTGGATCGTTTCACTCTGGGATGGGTCTGAGGAGCAGAGATATCATTGCACGCAGAAGTGAGATTTGGACCAATGGCTTGTTATAGGATGGCTAGTTACATGACATTGTTATTTAGATGATTATGGATTCTTGTGAGATGAGAACTAGTTATATTTCTTTTCACACATAGATCGGGATTAATATTTAATTATCTATAATTTGAGAAATAGGGTATATACATGAGGGTTTCCTTGTTTGGATTATTTCGCTCGACGTACTACGTCTCTTGTTATAGATTTTTAAGTATTAATTTCATCTATTGTATGATCTTGTTACTTGGATGGTTTCTGATCGCCACCTGATTGATCTTGTTACTTGGTTGATTTTTGGATTCATCTGATTATTAGTATTCCAGTTGCACGCCTCTATCGTTATTACTATCATCACATGTTCTATTTTTATTCTGTTATCGCATTGACCACGTATATATTATCATTACTGTTATTGTATTTGTTCCTGCCTTGGGGGATCTTGACGTGTGTATACACGCTGACGTACTCCTATTTTCTAGGTGTACGTCAGATTTAGGAGATGGACAGTTCGGAATCGTACAGGAGCCAGAGGATTCTTAGCAGGGGTGTCTTGCAGAAGGAGAAGAAGAACCAGCTGAAGCGTAGTGATTTTCTTCCGTAGTAGTAGTTAGATATTAAAACTCTTTTACCGTACTTTTCTTAGTCGATGATGGATCTAGTATTTTTAACAGTACTTTCTTTTATGGACTATGTATTTTTAATCCTAGTTGGACCATTGTTGTAATAAGGGTATGTTTAACCCATATTTTATGTCAGGGATGATTTATCATGGATGATATGTTTATTTCTTATTCTGGATTGTCTTTATATTCTTGCTAATTATGATCGGGGATCTGTGACTTAGCATTATATTTATTTCTAGACACTTAGCGTATTAAATTGAGAAGAAAAGAAAAAAAGAAAAAAATAGCAGTGTATATTTCTTCTTAATCTAATACGTCACGGGCTTGTTCACGTTTTGATTCCCGGGTATTTTGGGAAGCGGGGCGTGACACATGCATATATATGATTTCATCAATATTAATTTTATTTAGTTCAATGAAATCAAGTTTTAGTGCATTATATGTGTATTTTGATAAAATACTATATTTATTGTTTATAGACTTTATAACAATAGTTTACATCTTTCTTCAAGTCTATAAAATCGTTTTATATTGTTTCAAAATATGGTTAAGCTAAAATGTCAAAACTCATATATTCACATTTTTATATTTTGGACTATTTTGTAAAATGATGATATTTTTCATTTGGGAGGTCCTTTCTGAAAACTAGTTTTTGTAGCATGTGTATTATCATGTCTACAATCATTTCCCAAAGTTTTATATTTTTTGGAATTTATTTGATATTTTTAAATAGGGTTTTAAATCAGAAAAACTACTTACAAAACTGTCATTTTCATATATCTGTTTGCGGTCGACCACCACGGTCGACCGTGTAGGATCTGAAATAGATACACTAGAACACTAGAGGGGGGTGAATAATATTCTTTTAAGATTTATGCAAAGTAGATTATAAATTGCAAAGAAAAATGGCAATCTCAAAAATTTACAATCACAAACACAAGGTTTTATACTGGTTCCACCAATCCGGTGTACATCCAGTCCCCAAGCAAATCCCGCTTGAGAGTTTTCACTATGATTTTGAATTAAACTTACAAAATCAAAAGCAAACCTGACCAATTTGCATGTCCCTACAAATTGCAACACCAATTGACAAACACCTTGTCAATTTGCACACCAATCTCTAAACCAAGAGATTAACACCTCTCACAACTTGAGAGAACTTTTGAAGCAACAATTTCAATTCCTATAATCCTTGATTTGTAGTGTAGTGTAGTAGTGGCTTAGGAATGATTCTAACTTCTGTAAATTGCCTAAGCAATAAGTATTTGAATGATGTTCAGAGGCAATTTCATAAACTTTTCTTTTTCTCAAAATCTGAATATTTTTCACTTGAAAAAAATGCACTGTAGGGTGAATATTTGATTTCCCGAAAAACGGGGAGTGTTCGTTTGTATTAATAAGTAGGTTTATTACAAACTAACAAATCAAATGGTTACAATAGAAGCAGAGGGAATGCCCTCTTTGTTTTGTGTGGGGACTTTAGGTGGCTATAGGACGCTTCGCTCGCTACTCGTGTCGAGTCTGCTTCCCTTGGACCGTTCGATCGAGGTTGCTGGAGAGCTTCAGTTCACAGTAGAAGCTCAACTCGAGGGAGTTCGGGTCTACTTAGTTCGCCGGCGATCGGAGCTCGGAACTAAACAGTGATGCTACAATGCAAAGATTATGCAGAGAGCTTGGTCTCAATTTTTTCTCTAAGTTTGCGACCTCTCCTCCAGTGTGCTGGAAGGGGCTTTTAAATGAAAGAGGGACAGCTTGACTCATCCTTGAATTATGGGATGTGACCATATCTTCTTCAGAGACGTCTAGCTGCTCCTCGATACCATGAATGGTCATTCCAGGGATTGTGCTTTATGTCCTGTCACCTACGATGGGAAGGCCCATTCTTGTATATGAGGCAACGGCCGTCTGTTATCCGAGTGGACCTGACCGGCATTAATGAACCGCATTTATGAGTTCGCAGATCGATGAAGTGTCTGTCCGATCACTCGTACTGTGCGTGACCGCCCGGCGTGTTTTGAGCACGGTGCTTTCTCCTTTCCGGTCAGGAGAGGCGACGAAGAATGTGTACAGTACTCGAGTGGGTCTAGCCAACTTGCCGAGTGCCGGCGGATCTAGCTCTTGACTCAGACAACCGAGGTGAGTCGCATTTATGAATGCTCAGGTTGACTCGACACCTGTCCAGGCCTTCGTGCTGTGCGTACTGCGAGCGGCCGTTTGACGGTCCTGGGGTACTGTGCTCTCTCCCTTCGGGTTGAGAGGGATGGGAAAGTCCAACTCAGCACGTGGGGTAGCGGATACCCAGCTGTACTGACGGTCTTGGGGTTTGCTGGCGGATTCGACTCTGGACTCGGGCAGGCGAGTTGAGTGAAAGGCGAACTTCCGCCATCCTGATCGATCTTAACTCGTGATGGCGAGCCGACCGTAAGGCGAACCTAGAACCGAGCATATCTAACGTCTATGCGATTTAGGCCCGTGCCAGAGAACTGAGCGTGCGAGCTCTTCTCGCAAGCGAATTTCCTGTAAGCCTATAGAGGTATTTTTTACCGTCTACAAGGCACCCTTCAAAGTTTTCAGACCTAAACCGGCTCGCGTGTGGTCTGGAATACTTTGAATGAAGAAATTTTCGGCGAAGTAAGCGCACTTGATTTCTTTTAGGATTTTTAGCAAATCCTCAGCTATCAACGGGTTTGATGTGCCTTTACCGATTACCGTTTGAATCGGGTTAGCCATACTATTCCCCTCAGCATGATAAGTTGTTGAACAGTTTCTCTTAGGCTTAATGCTAAGATTTCTGCTCTAACCCTTAGCCGTCTGAGGCGTGGGTTTTAACCGTTTAGGCGAGGTCATTCCACTGGCTTCGTTCGTAATTTTACCTTTAGTGGCGAGTGAATCGTTCAGGCGAAATTAGTCTTTGGGGAGCCAAGTTTCGTGCAACTCGCGGGGTCATGCCAAGTATTTGCAGGCGAAACCCTCCCTTTTTGGGGTGGGCCCAGATCTGACGGGAGATGAGCCACGTGTCTGCTGATAGGGCTTTGTGCTTCCCAGCTAAGGCGGCGCGGTCTCATTGGGTCGTGGCGATCGTGACTTGACAACACGATTTTCGTGTGTTTCGCCCCGCGACGCATCGTGGCCGTGGTTTTCGGGCTTAACCGTCGGATGTAGCCGCCAACCTCGGTTCTTTCGATATACCGAGGGTGATCTAGGCCGTCGAATTTGATCGTGGCCACGTCTTCTGTCCGTTAGGGTTTTCGCTTTTCGAGGGCAGTCGTGGCCACGTGGACAACTCCGCCCTTCTAAATCAGCCATTTTCCTCCATTGGGAGTTACCGTGCTCTCAAATCTTGAAAGGAACCTCCAAGGAAAGAATTCCCGCTTCATCCTACAATGGCTCCGAAATCTAAGAGGTGCAAAGTGAGAGGTGTGAGCCCCGGACGTTACTCCGACCGTCTCTCCGCCGGCATGCCTGCCGGTGCTCTGGAATTGCGCCCAGGTATGTTGATGGGTTCGTTGGACGATCTCTTGTAGGTCTTAGGCGTCAGATTTTAGGGAGATGAGCGTTGCTCATTATGCTTGGTAGCTTCCCCGATTTGGGGCAAAGCTTGCCCTATTTGCCTTTAGAGGATGATTACTCCTTCAGTGGGAAGGAGGCGAACTCCCTTTTCATAAGGCGAGTTTGGCCCTTTCCTATTAGAGGGGAGTATAGTCTGTACGGATAGACCTTGTTCGAAGTGAGTTCCCCCTTTTGATAGGCGATTTCGCCCTCCTCTGTTTGATGGGTGATTTTTCCCCTACAGCGGATTTTGTCTCGATTGACTTTTTATTTCTTGTTGCAGTGACCTTTTCCGATGAGGCTTTCCCGGAGGGTGCGGCCGTTGGTCATGCCGGGGCTACAGGCTACACGACACCTCCTCGATTTTCCTCTTTGGCTTCAATACGTGTGTTCGCCGCCGACAAGCCGCATGGCCTGATAAAGAGAGTCACGGATGGTCATCACTTGACATTACGCGAGCTGACGACCAACGCGGCGCTGACAGATGAGGACAGGGCAGAGCTGCCGAAGCCTCAATTTTTGTTCGGCGACGCTATGGCCGACCCTTCCGCCCTGTTGCTCAAAGAGAGTTGGTGGTTCCGCACGGTAGAGATGGTTCATTATTACCTCCCCAGCATGTCGAGAGGGTTTTCGATCGTCGAGCTGCGGTCCTTCGCCATTCCTCGGACGATGAACTGGGATTTGACCCCTTCTCAGGACGGGGTCACTTGTGGCGTCTTTACGGGCTCTACGGCTGGGTACGGAGTGGAGAGTTCGTGCAAGCGTGTGACGGGTCTGCGCCCTGGCTTAATGTCCGCTGAACCGCCCGTGGGGGAGTCGACAACGGTGGCGGAGACCTTCCGTCACCGCTTCTTTCGAGCTGGTGGGAGCTTTCCTCCGAAGGACTTTAGAGACCCGGGGTGGGTCTATTCTGCACCTGGCAGCGACACGTGGTGGTCTAAGATCACCGACTATGTTCTGGCCGAAAATGCTGATCTCAAGGACACAGAGCTGTACGTAGCCATCGAAGCCACTCGACACGGCCTGCGGATCAACGCTTCTCAGTTCCATAGTATCCTGGAACTGTATTGCGCGGAAAGCGGCACATTTTTCACCCCCAAACGACGTGTCGGGGCTGCCTCTGGGAGACTTTCCTTATGAGGAGTACGTCCCCGATCAAGATGAGATCAATCAGCTGTCGGACCATTCCCCTCTGGCGGTTGAGACTCTGTGGGAGTTACTGTGCCACTTCCACATATGCCTCAGTACCTTAGGGGCCTCGGATCATAAGGGGAAGAAGAAGAAGCCCCCGGGGATCAGCCACAAGAATTGGGCTGATTATCTGTTCCCGGGGAACGATGTCAAGGGGAATCCCGCTCTCCCGGAAGAAGAAGACCCCGGGGATCAGCCACAAGAATTGGGCTGATTACCTGTTCCCGGGGAACGATGTCAAGGGGATTCCCGCTCTCCCGTTAGGCGCGTGCGACCAGTCTGAAGTGGAGGCGAGGGCAGCTAAAGAAGGAAGCACTCTGACTCTTGACCGCGACGAGGGCGGGTTTAAGTCTGGTACGGTCTTTCACTCATTACATCATCAGGCGAAGTTTCTCATCTCGGGGAAGGCGCTGCTCGCGGGGTACCTCATGTTATGGCTGAAGAGGTGCGTAATCCCCACTCACTCCTTTGAGGCTCTTCCTGTGGAGGTCGTGTATCCGGCGGTTTGCCTAGCTCACGGGAAGTCTTATTCCCTGGTATCGGCAACGATAGCGTGCATTCACCGGGGGCTCCGCACTCTGACGGCCCAATTCTGCCGTGTGTCGGTCCTTGATGAGGGGGAAGGAGTAGTTATCAAAACCCCCAATCCTAGGGTGGGGCTACCGTACACCTACTTGATGGCGTGGTTCGTATACCACTGCGAATGTTTGATGAGCGCCCCGGCGATGCTTCAGGGCGATAAGTTCGTCCCCTTCGTCCAGCGCTTGGAGAGGTGCTCTTGGAAATGCAAGGACATCCCTGATGCAAGGAAGACGCTCTCCCACTTCGGGCATTATAATTTCCGCCGCTTCTTCCCTTATTTCAGCGGGGGCGGATATGGAGAATCTCTCAGGGATGCGCCGACGGCGGATCACTACACGGTCCTCACTCGTGGTGCCTTTCGCTGGTTGGTGAACATCCGACCGGGGTATCACATTCTGAGGACGGGTCCTACATGCTATCTCGAGCCATACATCCCCTGCAGGTTCGCCCGCCAGTTTGGGTATGATCAATTGTATGTGGGCAA
>NC_033794.1:55872430-55939315 GCF_001876935.1 Asparagus officinalis
CGGCTTCTGTGTCCGCATCAGGAGGTAATTTTTCTTTTGCAATAGCGTCTTTGATCGCAACGATGATCTCATACCTTTTGCCATTGGTATTGGACCTATGCAGGTGCGATTGAGAAGGTGATTTCCATTCCTTCCGACGAGGAAGGGGAGGCTGGAGATGAGGAGGGGCCCACCGGCTCGGGTAAGTGTGTGTTTTAGCATCACTTTTCTTTCCGTACCCGACCATTAGTAGGGTCCCTTTCGAGGGGTCTCTGTTAACCTCTTTTCGTGTATTTGTAGCTGATCCTACCCGTGAAGTCGCAGGTGAGGAGGATCCTCACTCTTGGGCGAATCGCTCACCTGGGGAGACGGGCGAATCTGAGGAGGACGACAATGTCTCGGTTCACGAGGCATTGTCCAGCGAGGAAGAGGATTTGGCTCTTGAGGACGCGCCTGGCCAAATAGGGGGATCTCCTGCTCCTGCGGAAGCGTCGGCTGGGGGTCGTTCATCGGCGCGAGAGTCTCCGCTTCAACGGGAGGCTCCTACTCTGCAGGTGACCATTTCTTCGTCGGCGGCGGCCGTTGACGTTGTGACCACTGCACCGAGGTTACCACCCCTACGGTTATGGCTATAGGTACCTCGACCGTGATTTCGTCCACGGCGGAGGAGGTCGCCCTCTCTCCCTTGGAACGCTGGCGAAAAACGCAGGTGGAGCGAGCTCTGGCGAATTTTGAAGATACTTTGGCCCACTGCACCCGGCTGGTCTTAGAGGAGAATTGTCCCTTCGAAGAATTCAGGGAGGTTCTTGAACACGATGCGTCCTTCTTGCGTAAGAGGCTCGGCGCTACCGCGGCGAGGCCCTATTTTCAGCGTCTGAACGAAGTGGAGGGGGCTGTTCGGCAGCTGCTCGCTCTTCGTGCGGAGAGTTCCACTCTTGTTGATCTCGTCTCCCGCGAAGTTCGAGTAGCTATGGCAGATCGTGATCACCGCCTAAACGAGAACATGACGCTAGAGATGAAGTTGTCAGCAGAGTCGGAGCAGGTCAAAGCCGAGGATGCACGGGTGGCCCGCGAGGAAGAAACGATCGATAGCCAGTTCTCCCGACTCTCCTTCGAAGTAGAGAGGTTGAAACAGGTTGTAGCCGAAGCACAGGCTGCCCTGGCCGTTTAAGAGAAGGCTCGTGATCACGTGGCCAAAGAGTTGGAGGGCGTTAAGTCTCGCCGGCGATTGACCACTGACTCTATTGAGGAGAATGATCGAGCTCTCTAGGAGGTCAGGGAGGACATTCAAGACTTGATCTCGTGCACAGAGGAAGATATTCGTCGAGAGGTCCTAAGGAGGCTTGAGCTTCGCCATGCTGAAGAAATTCGTGAGGTGGAGCTGAGATTGAAATCCCTATAATTCGCCTTTAATTTTCCGCTTGTAATAGGACTTCTTTTTCATGAATGAAATTATCCCTTTTGTTTTTGGCCTATTGTCATTTGTGTGTGTGCTCCATTTTTTGCAATCATGCATTAGTCAGAATTTGACCGTAAGAGAATCTCAACCGTAGAGGAATTCCTGCCGGTGAGTTTCTGCTGCAAGTTTACTTCATCTGCAGGCGAATTTTGTTCGCAGGCGGATTTGCAGGAGTTAACGGCGAACCTGGCTCTGACCGGGTTCCGCTTTCAGTGGGCCACGTGTTAATCCACGTGTACGTCGGTTAAGGAGACGTGGGCTAGCCGTTTCGCAATAAATGCGAGGTAGTGGGCCTATTCGTCCTTCGCGCCCGATTCGGGCCGTTGTTGCAGATCGTGATCGTGAACCGTCAGATCTTGTTCGTCCTTACCCTTCAACTGCTTTAGCCCCGAACGGTCTAATCGAACATTGAGTAACTGTCTAGGACTCGTAGGGTATTTAACGCCCCTACTCTCTATTAAGAGGATCTACAGCCTCTTCATCATCTTCCCTCATAAACCCGAATTTTCCCTTTCCTCCTTCTCCTGATGGCACCGAAGGTGAAGAGGGTCGTTTCCAACCTAGCTGGGAGCCGAGCCCTGCTTTGAGATTCCGCCCATCATGGTGCTCGCTCCGGGCCAAGAGCATGTTCCCCCCGAGTCCTTGTCCTGGCAGGCTCGCATCGAAGAGTTCGAGAGCGCCGTGAGGCAGGTGATTTCTCTTGTCGAACTCGGCATGGGTAGCTTCGACAGCTTCAGGCAGTCCCTTTATGATCGCGTGGCTGATTTACGGCGATCGGGTGAAAATCAGCTTGCTACCCGTTGCGTGCGTGAACTCCGTCTCTTGGAGCCACACATGATAGAGTTAGAGACCTTGCTACGGGAAGGTCCGGAAGCCAACATGGAGTCTTGCCTGGCTCATGTCAGGCATCAGGACGCCCTGGAGCAGGAGACCCGCTCTAAAGAAATAGCGGATTTGGAGTCTGTCGCCAACTTTTGGGTGGGTCAACAACATTTGCTAGAGGAGCAAATTATTGACCTCAACCGCACCATGGCTCGCCTGAGGGCCGAATTGGGACAGGCGGAGGCGAAGTGGAAGGGGCTCCAGTCTGACGTTATAAAGGTCAGTAAGAATGCTGAGGCGGAAACTCGACGCCTGCAAGCCTTGCGCCAGACGGATGCTGCCGCCAGGTCGAGCCGCGAAGATCGAATTGGGAAGGCTGCTGAAGGCAAAGCTCGGGAAGACCACGCGAGCCGGGTGGAGGCAGTCAAAGAAGAGATCTCCACTTTTAGCGTATTCGACTGAGACCTTTGTATTAGGATTGTGTTAAGACATTTTGTTTATGACTTGTTTGTTTATGAAGCCATAACTTTGTTCAAATGTATTGTCTTAAACACTGGGTGCATGTTTTGCTTCTTTGAACGTAATATTATGACTTTCGCAATTTGCAAAAACCATAACTTTGTTCAAATGTACTGTCCTAAAGCATCAATGAGGTCTGTGCACGCTCATTGTGAGTATTCTCTTTGGATGTGTCGCTTTCCAGTGTTTTGCTCTATAATTGCAGACGATCTCGTATCGCGGGCGAAGTCCTTTGTGCGACGACGAGTCTACTTTCGAAGCCAAACTCAGCTCCGATGAGTTTATGCAATCGGCGAAACCAGGGCGATGGTGAGTTCGCTAAAATGGTGAAACTCGGTTCCTGACAAATTCGAATTGCTGGTGAAACTCAATTGATTGACGAATTTGTTTCCAGGCGAGACTTGATCGCGGCGAGGTTCGCTTAGAAGCTAATCTTAACTGTTGGCGATTTCAAGTAGATGGCAAAGCTCATTTGCTGGCGAGTTTCGTTTGGCAACGGAACTCAATGGCTGGCGAGTTTATGCTGTGGGTGAAACCCGTATGATAATGGGCTTGTGTTGGAAACCCGCCTCGATTTGCCCGGCGAGTTTGAACTGTAGGCAAAACTTGAGCAGTCAACGAGTTTGTCCAACAGTCGGAGATCCAACTACGGGCGAAACTCACACCACGTGTCGGTCGGCGGGCCCAAGTGCTTGCCAGCCAAGACTCTGCAGGCGCGTTAATGCTTATTTATGGTGAAGCGACCAGTCGCTTCGCCTCTCGTGCCTAATCCGATCTGTCGGTTTGGGGTCTCGAGAGTAGCCTTTAATGACGTCGGGTTCGAAACGTCACAGGGCGTTTGGACCGCTCGATCGCTTGGGGTGGTGAATCCCAGCCGTTGGATTTCTCGGCATATATATCCGCACGCGCCCCTCTTTAGCAGAGTTCTTCCTGCTTCGAAAAAAAAATCTGCTAAGAAAACCGTTGCAGTGACTTCTTCTGTTCCATGGCCTCTGCTTCCGATCACAGTGACTCGGAGGGTGTCGGCTCTTCCACCACCGTCGTCGACGTTGGCGCTACCCCGTGGCTCACCCCGCTTTCGTGCCCCTCCAGGAGTTGGTGGGTTTGGTGCACGGGATCGCCATCTCGGTCAGTGTTGGCGACGAGCGATACTACGACGCGCTTCCTGCTGTGGAAGCGGGCTTGGAGGCGGTTCGCCGCGCTGGGGATGCCTCGCTCACACGGCGATGTGAGCGGGAGCTTGAGCGCGTGGCGGGGTGGATGTACCACCTCGAGGAACTGGCCTACGAGGACTCCTCCGATGTGCCCCCACCCCCTTCTCTGCGTTATCTGCTCGAGCGCGAAGAGCGAGCGAAGCGGATCCAGGCAAAAGAGGCCGAGCTCCGGCATCTGCGGAAGCGGCACCGGGCTGTTTTTGACCGGATGGATGCCTATCTGGACAGAGCCTTCTTTGAGGACGTCGGTTCTCTTCACGGCGAGGCGAAGCTGCGGGAGCGCGAGCACGAGGCTAGGAGACTCGGCAAAACCACCAGGGAGGTGGAGGAGGCACTTCAGCTTCTTCACCAGGAGGAAGAGGCCAGTAAGGCGGATTTGGCCCAGCGGCAACAGAGGGGGAAGGAGGAGGCGAGGATCCAACGTGCGGCGGAGCGCGCGAAGATCAAAGCTAAGATCAGCTCGTTCAGCCTGCTGAAGTTTTTGTAATGCCTTGTTCAAGTCTATCCTTCTGTCCTCTTGAACCCCCCTTTTTTTCTTTTTTCTTTTTTGTAATTTGATGTCGGTTGTACGGCAACCTTGAACACTGTATGCGCAACTTTGGCCTGTAATGGCTTCAAGTTTTGATCATTTTCCGCCTTGCATGCACTATTTCATTCTTTTTGCAGTGGATGCTTTTGGCTTCTGTATTGAACTTGACGAGCCTCTGACTGTCCCGTTTAGGACTTAGTCACTTTAGGCTCTTGTTTTGCTTTCTGTTGCTCACAGTGTGGGATCGGATTAACTCCGATCTTCGCGTTGTATCCCCAATGCGATCGAGAGAGTAACCCTTGGCTTGCAGCAAAGGACAACCGTTTGCCTTTGCGGCTAACTGAAGAACTCGACTTCGACTCGCCTTTCGGCGAGTTGTTGCCTAGGGAACCGACAGACAGGTTGTCTGTCGAACTGCCTTCGACAATTGTCGTCATTTGGGAATGTGACAATTGATTGAGGTAGGAGTCATCGCCTGGTAGACTCTACCCATCAGTTATCCTAAAGCAATGTTAGGACATCTGGAATAGGTCAAATAGTTCAGGGACGTAGGAGTGTGACTATTGACAGAAGTAATAGCACGTCGCATGGTTGGCCATTACTTAGGCTATGCTATTCGTAAGAATAACGGCGCCAATCATCAAAGGTGATCATTAACTTGATGAGGTCTTGTCGCGATTAGAGCGACTATAGGGATCTACCATTCTTCGGAAGAGGATTGGTAAGTAGATTGTGTCAGAGGTTTAATGTTAACGTGACGGGGGATATCGTGATTGGAACGACTTTAGTGGATCCGCCATCTCATTGGAGAAGATAGGCGAATTGAATGTGTTTGTCGTGATGTGAACGACTTTAGTGGATCCGCCATCTCATTGGAGAAGATAGGTGGATTATGTGTTTGTCGTGATATGAATGACTTTAGTGGATCCGCCATCTCATTGGAGAAGATAGGCGAATTGAATGTGTTTGTCGTGATGTGAACGACTTTAGTGGATCCGCCATCTCATTGGAGAAGATAGGCGGATTGAATGTGTTTGTCGTGATATGAACGACTTTAGTGGATCCGCCATCTCAATGGAGAAGATTGGCGAATTGAGTTCCACCAGAGGCTTTCGCCAGAGCGGGTAAAGTGGGAACAGTTTAGCCTCGTGTACCAGTTGGAGGGTGTGAGGGCCAGTTTAGACTCGTGCACTCGTGGGAGTTGGTGAAGGAGAACTAGGGGTAGTACTTCTTCAGATACTTACCGTTGATGGGCATCATGATCTTATCGCCATTCGGTTTGACGAGGCGATAGGCGCCGTTCGAGTAGACTGTCTCTATCACGAACGGTCCTTCCCATTTGGACTGGAACTTCCCCTTCTTCTTGGAAGTGAGGATCATTGGTTGACGAACGGAGAGCACGAGCTCTCCCTCTTTGAAGGCTCGGCGCTTGACCTTCTTGTCGAAGCTCTTGGCCATCCGAGCTTGATAAAACTCAATGTGCTGCTGAGCTTCCAGTCACTTGTCATCTAACGCCTCGAGCTCTTCGAGTCGAAGTTAGTGATTTTCCTCGGCCATCATCCCTATTGCTAGGGCGACTCAGAGGGATGGAATCTGAATCTCTAATGGTAATACAGCTTCACAGCCGTATACCAATGAGTAGGGCGTGGTGTCAGTCGGTGTGCGAACCGTCGTGCGATACGCCCACAGGCTCTCGCCTAGCTTTTCATTCCAGTCGCGCTTGCTGGTGGAAGTCAACTTGGTCAAGATCTTGATGATCGTTTTGTTGAAAGCTTCGGCCAAACCGTTCGCTGAAGGGTTGTAGGCCGTGGAAGAGAGGTTCTGTATTCGGAACTTGTCGCAGAACCTGGTGAAGGCATGGCTAACAAATTGCGTGCCATTGTCATGAATGATATGCCGGGGTACGCCGTATCGGTATATGACATGGTGCTTGATGAATTTGATCACGTCGCTAGTCTTGACTTCTCTTAAAGGGATGGCTTCGGCCCATTTAGAGAAGTAATCGGTGATCGCGAGGATGAAGCGATGGCCTTTCGCCGATGGTAGAGAAATTGGCCCCACTATGTCCATCCCCCATGCCTCGAAGGGCCAAGATGCCCTGGTCGGATGCAGATCCTCTGGAGGCTGGTGTATGTAGTTGGCGTGGATTTGGCATTCGTAACATCGCTTTGCATAAGCGACTGCGTCAGTAACCATCCCAGGCCAGAAGTAGCCCATCCTCCGTAGGCGATCCCAAAGTTTGGGTCCGGGCTGATGAGCTCCGCACACGCCGTCATGTGCTTCGCGTACGGCTTCTTGCACCTCCGCTTTTGAAAGACAGCGAAGCAGCAAGCCGTCGTATGACCTTGGATACAACGTTTTAGTGGTTGAATCGTAGTAGAACCGCGAGGCACGTCGTCGGATAGACTCTCGTTCCTTCGAGTCCTCGGGCAATATGCCGTATAGGACATAATCGATGATCGGGAGACGCCAGTCTTCCTGATCTGGCTGCTCCGAGGCTTGATGAGTGGCGTTCGCCTCTGGGACGTCTCTGGGTCGAAAAAGTTTTCGGCTGGCGACTGTGACCCTTTGGGTCGTTCCTAAAGGCTGGGCCAAATTGGTTGCCAAGGATGCAAGGGCATCCGCATGGGTGTTCTTTGAACGGAGCACGTGCTCAATGCGGAAGCTCTCGAATAACTCCACTAGTTTGACGGCCGCTTTGTGGAGTGGGACAAGATCGTCATTCCTGACTTCATATTCGCCAGTCATTTGTTTGACTGACGGCCGCTTTGTGGAGTGGGACAAGATCGTCATTCCTGACTTCATATTCGCCAGTCATTTGTTTGACGATGAGTTGGGAATCGCCGTAAGCCCATATTCGCCAGTCATTTGTTTGACGATGAGTTGGGAATCGCCGTAAGCCTCCAGGTGCTTGATCCCTAATTCCTTGGCCAACTCAAGCCCTATGAGCAACGCGTTGTACTCAGCTACGTTGTTGGTGCACGGTTCTGTCAGGGAAAAGGCTCGGGGTAACACGTGACCATGCGGAGAGGTGAGGACCACCCCCACTCCTGCAGAAATAGAGCCGCTCGCGCCTGCGCGAGATGCGCCGTCGAAGAACATCTGCCACACCTCTGGCGACGAAGTCATATTGGCTTCGGGAGGTTCATCTGGCAGATCTTCGAATAGATCGGCCTTCACCCCCAGCGGGTGACTAGCTATGAGATCGCAGATGGCTTGTCCCTTGACTGATTTCTGCGGCATGAAGTGGATGTCATATTGAGAGAGCAGAAGCGCCCACCTGGCCATGCGCCAATTTAACGCTGCAGGTTGTGTCATGAAGACCCGAATGGGATTCATCCGCGAGATGACATTAATGGTTTGGCCAACCAAGTAGTGCCGCATCTTTTGGATAGCGAACACCAAGGCTAGGCATTCCTTCTCGACCATTGGGTACCATTGTTCGGCGCCCTGCAAGGTTCTGCTCAGGTAGTAGATGCCTTGCTCATGGCCTGCATCGTCGTTTTGAGCCAAGAGGGCACCTAGAGAGTGTTCCATGGCTTGGCGCCGCAAGGACAGGCGGATTTGAGAGATAAGCTTTGATCTCTTCAAAGGCCCTTTGGCATGGCTCGTCCCAAACGAAGGAAGTACCTTTCTTCATCAGCTTAGAGAAGGGCTGACATTTGCCCGAGAGATTCAAGATGAATCTTCGAATATAAGCCAGTCGTCCTTGAAGGCCTCTTAACTCTTTAAGATTTCGGGGCGGTTGGAGCTCTTAGATAGCTCGCACCTTGTCTGGATCAATCTGGATTCCTTTCGTCATGACGACGAAACCTAGGAATTTACCGCTAGACATCCCCAAGAATGACTTAGTAGGATTCATCTTGAGCTGATGAGTCCTCATGAGTTCGAACATCACCATCAAGTCTTGGAGGTGATCCTCCTTATGGCGACTCTTCACGACCAAGTCGTCTACATAGCATTCGACCGTCTTTCGCAGATGATCTCGAAAGATCATGCTCATGGCGCGCTGGTAGGTTGCGCCGGCATTCTTGAGCCCGAAAGGCATGACGGTGTAACAGTACACCCCCATGGGAGTTCTGAATGCAGTGTGTTTCTCGTCTTCGGGGTGCATTTTGATTTGGTTGTACCCCGAGAAGCCGTCCATGAAGGACATCCTCTCGAATCCGCACGTATTGTCAATGACGACATCCGTGATGGGCAGAGGGAATTCATCTTTAGGGCACGCGGCGTTGAGGTTCCTAAAGTCGATGCAGATGCGGATCTTGCCGTTCTTCTTCAAGACTGGGACAATATTCGCCACCCAGTCGGGGTGTTGCTCCTCTCTGATGAAACCGGACTCGATCAGCTTTTTTACTTCAGATTCGATTGCCTCCATGATTTGGGGGCGAAACCGCCTCTGCTGTTGCTTGATTGGCTTGGCGTCAGGGCTGATGTTGAGGCGATGCGTGGCGACCCGCGGGTCTAGACCGGGCATGTCCTCATAGTTCCAGGCGAAGACGTCAATATATTCCCGTATGAGGGCGATGAGATCCTCTTTTTCTTGAGGAGGCAAACTGCCGCTGATGAATATGGGTTTGGGATTCGCCTCAGTACCCATGTTCACCTGGAGGACTTCGTCTTCCGTTGGTGGTTCGCGCTGTTCGAAGCGACTGTTCCACTGGGCGTTAACATGGCGATCCCATGTCTCGTCATAAAGTGGAAGTCGTTCGTCCTCCGCCATTCCAGTGGGGTCTACTGTGGCCATGTTGACTGTAAGGCCATCGAATAGATCCCTCACGCTGACGTCCGAGTCCCAAGCCGAGGTTGTTGACGATTGATCCCCTGAACATGCGTAATCGGAATCCTCGTCGACGTAAAAACACAAATCTGACGAGGAGGAGGAATAGCCTAAGCCTCTCTGTGTCTTGTTGAAGTAATTTGAGGGCTTTCCTTTGGGGACGTAGGTGGGTTTGATGACCGTCTTACGCCCTCGGCCATAATTCAGGCCTTCCAAGCGAGTGAGGTCATACCCCATGTCGCTCATCATACGTTTCGCAACTCGGCTGTATTGCGAAAACTGGGGCGCTGGGTCTTCGTCCTCAGATTCGTCCCATAGCGTGCGTAGGGGATGATCGATTCGACCGAAGATGATGTCTTTTCGATACCTATTCTGTGCTGGCACGACGAACACAGCTTGCGATGACTCGATCGGCCGCGTTTTGGAGACGTATGACGAACATACCGGCAAGTGTAGAGAAGACTCACTGTAGAGTGTCGACCGTCCACGTACTTCAAGCACTGGTGTAGTGTGGACGGAACGATTCGGTTGCCATGAATCCACGGACGCCCCAGGAGTATGTTGTAGGAGGGTTCAGCATCGATAACGTAGCACGTCACCTCCGTCTTCATGTCGCCTATCCGACATTTCAGGCGGATTTTGCCGAGCGGCCGAGTACCCGTGGCGTTAAAGCCGAAGATGGTAGTCGTGGTCGAGGCTAGGCGTTTCGACGGTATCCCTAGGTGCTTGATTAACTTCAGGGGCGCGATGCTCAGCGCAGACCCCGGATCAATCTAGATCCGATCCACTTTCGCCGAGCCGACGTATCTTGTGAAGTACAACGGCCGGTCATGGGACGTGCTCTTAATGAGCATGTCCTCAGGAGTGAAAGTGATGCAGGGGATCCGTCTCTCTGAAACTTGGCAGCAAGTCGCACAGCCCTGTTCGGTCCCCGTTTCTTTTGAGAAATGGGTCGAGAACGCCTCTGCGTCGGCCAACGCCTCTTGTAGGGCCTCCCGGGTAGGTCTGGATAACCGGAGGAGGTCGTACATGGTGATTGAACCGGTAAGGCTGGCGGCTTGAACTTGGTCCATCTGGATTGGGAGGGACTGCTGCGGCTGGCCTCGCGGGAGGTCCTGCCGGGTTTTCCGCCCTCACGGGATATTCTTTCGTGAACTCCTTTCCGACTCTCGTGGCGAAGACGTTGGTGTCTTCTTCAGAGTCGGTTAAGGCAGTCATCGCCGCGTCATCTCTATCTAGGATGGCAGAGACAACGTTGCAATGCTTCCTCTTAGTCTCCTTGGAAGGCCATGCAGTCCACTGCTCATCACTGAGGAGGTCCGGATGGACCCACATCACCTGCCCTGATGGCAGAGTTTGTGGAACCAAACCCTTTTCCCGCTGGTTATGAGGATCGTCATTAATGATCTTCAAAACCGCCTTGGGGATAGGAATTATCCCCGCCGGAGCCTGAACCTCCGGGAGACCCGTCTCAAAGCTTAAAGTGACCATGTTCGCCGTCACTTGCTTTTGGACCTTCTCTTTCTTCAAGACCCCCGCGTCGTAGAGAGCCTGGAGTTTGTCCTTGAGGACGTAGCACTTGGTTGTGTAATGGCCAAGGAATCTATGATATGCACAGTAACTTGGGTCACCGGTTTTGTCTGCCTCCTCAGGCTTGGTGGCTTCTGGCAACTTAATTCGCCCACTCTTGAGTAGAGTGTCGAAGGTTGCCACCACCTGGTCTTTTTTGAAATCATATTGCCGCTGGGGGCGTGGCTCAAACTGCCTGGGTTTAGGCTTTTGAGTAGCCTTTGGTGCCGGGGTAGAGTCGACCGCCATGATCTCTTTTCCCCTCGACCGAGGAGGATTCTTCGGCGCAGCTGGCTCCGCTGCTCCCTTTTTGGACTGCGGCTCTTCGGCCTCCAGCCTCTTGATCATATTTTCAACTTGCTCGCCTTGGCGAACAAGTTCCTTCCAAGTCCGGGTCTCTACTGCCCCTATTTTGGACAGGATATGGATCGACAGATTGTTGCGGCACATCTTAATCAGCGTCCCCTCAGAAACTTGGTCCCGACAGTGGACTGACCGATTCCGAAATCTTTTTACGAAGTCGTTGACCGACTCCGACTTCCGTTGCTTCTCAGCGAGGAGAGTGGCCATTGACACTTCCGTGTCATCGTCGAAGAAGCGGGCGAGGAAAAGCTTTTCAACGTCGGCCCATGCCTTGATAGAGCCGGGCTCTAGTTTGCGGAACCATTCGAAGGCTACCCCCTTGAGGGTACCTATAAATAGTCAAGTGAGAATGGCGTCGTTCCCGGTAAGGAATCCGGTCTGCGCCATGAAGTAGTAGATGTGCTGAGAGGGTGACCCATTGCCATCAAACTGTACCAAGCTGATGGGCTTGAACTTTGCTGGGTATGGGACCGTGTCCCATTCGATAGGGTAGGGACGTACCACCCCCAGCTTGTTCATATTTTGCTGAAGCTTCAGCGCGTTCAACTGGTCCTGGAATTCGTCGAATCTTTTGCCACGGGTGCTATCCACGGTGTGTGACGTTCCTATCGATGTTTTGGAGGAGTAATCGGACTGTCGATCATCCTCCGTCTCAGCCGCTGGACGGTGAGGGGGTACCCACTCCTTGTCCCTGGTTTGTCGGGGTAAGGGACGTTGGGTCCTCTTCTTCTTATTCTTCTTGTTCAGCAGTTGCTCCATCATTTCTCTTAGAGAGTCGATGGTCGCCTATTGTTCCTCCAGCTTTTGGGCCATTGTCTGCTCGGTATCGAGTTCGGTCATGTGCACTCTCGCCTGCGCGTCTTGACTTGAGCGCGAGGTCTGAGATGTGGCCGCTGCCGAATGAACCTCGTCTTCGCCGCAGGAGGGAGGTACTAGGGTGGAATAGTCAAACCCAATACTTACCCCCCTGCGACTACGGGTTCGCTGGAATATGCCTTCCTGCCGGCGTCGAGCGAACCGAGTGTTAGGTCTCAGGACGGAGTCCGAGTCTGGCGAGTCGGAGAGTACCGCCTTCCCCTTATCCATCATGTTGACTGTGGCGGATGAGAGCTCCAGGTCATCAGCAGCGCGTCTTTTCTGGTGACGGCGCCTTCGACGGGAGGGCCTCGGTCGAGAGGACTGTTGAGAAAGTCTCTCAAACACCGAAGGTTTCGCCGTTCCAATGCATTGGCAGTCGGCAAGGACCGTGTGGATGAGTCTCTCGCAATGACACTGAGGATTCGCCTCGTGAATAGTGCGTTTGCGAGTCAAGAATTCTCTGAGGTCTTCTACGGGTGGTTGGTGACAACCCCCAGCCTCAGAAGAATCGCTCTGGTGAGCTGACGAGAGATTTTTGGGCGCTCTCTCTGGCGCGTGTTGGGTGGAACGCCTTGGTGTTGGAGTCAGGCGATCTCGCCTTGACTGGCGAGTCTTCGCGTTTGAGCGAACTCCAGTACGTGGGCGAGTTTCGACCCCATGTTTAGAAGAGCGGGTTCGGGAGGAACCGCCTATTTCCTTTCCTTTACGTTTATCCGCCAAATGATTATGGCGAGGCTCGCCAGCCTTCGAGGATTCGCCTATCCGGGTAAGCTCGCTTGTTGGAGGTGAATTATTCGCATCAGGGATATGACCTGAGAAGCGAAGTCCTCCTGAGCGGATGGCTCTGCCGGAGTGAACCGGCGCTTCCTCCGAGGCAGGTGTCTGCGTGGACCGCTTGGCGATCCATCTGGCAGATCCTTGCCTCTTGCGCTCGATCTCTGGCTTGGCCTTGATCGACTGCAAGGGAGTGGGCTCCTCCGATGAGATTCGGGTGGAACCTTTAGGTGCAGAGGCTTTGACCGTCTGAGGTCGGCCTCGGCGCACAGCCCTGTGGTGTTTGCGGGACGCATCGCCACCAGAGGAGGAGGAAGACAAGTACTCTTCGTACTTGGCCTGGTCGAACTCGATTTCTAGGGACTCCATGGTCGTCCCGACAGTAACCTCATCAAACTGAGCCACCACCATTTCATTCGATGAAACAGCTTCTCCCACTGTGGTCGCCATCTTCTGTAGGGTGAATATTTGATTTCCCGAAAAACGGGGAGTGTTCGTTTGTATTAATAAGTAGGCTTATTACAAACTAACAAATCAAATGGTTACAACAGAAGCAGAGGGAATGCCCTCTTTGTTTTGTGTGGGGACTTTAGGTGGCTATAGGACGCTTCGCTCGCTGCTCGTGTCGAGTCTGCTTCCCTTGGACCGTTCGATCGAGGTTGCTGGAGAGCTTCAGTTCACAGTAGAAGCTCAACTCAAGGGAGTTCGGGTCTACTTAGTTCGCCGGCGATCGGAGCTCGGAACTAAACAGTGATGCTACAATGCAAAGATTATGCAGAGAGCTTGGTCTTAATTCTTTTCTCTAAGTTTGCGACCTCTCCTCCAGTGTGCTGGAAGGGGCTTTTAAATGAAAGAGGGACAGCTTGACTCATCCTTGAATTATGGGATGTGACCATATCTTCTTCAGAGACGTCTAGCTGCTCCTCGGCGGATCTAGCTCTTGACTCAGACAACCGAGGTGAGTCGCATTTATGAATGCTCAGGTTTGACGGTCCTGGGGTACTGTGCTCTCTCCCTTCGGGTCGAGAGGGATGGGAAGGTCCATCTCAGCACGTGGGGTAGCGGATACCCAGCTGTATTGACGGTCTTGGGGTTTGCTGGCGGATTCGACTCTGGACTCGGGTAGGCGAGTTGAGTGAAAGGTGAACTTCCGCCATCCTGATCGATCTTAACTCGTGCTGGCGAGCCGACCGTAAGGCGAACCTAGAACCGAGCATATCTGACGTCTATGCGATTTAGGCCCGTGCCAGAGAACTGAGCATGCGAGCTCTTCTCGCAGGCGAATTTCCTGTAAGCCTATAGAGGTATTTTTTACCGTCTACATGCACAGAGATCAAAGCTTATGGGTATGTAAGTCTCTGCATTTTTTCTGAATAGATAACCTATTTATACCCCTTGAAAAGATAATTTTTTAAACTTTAAAAACGTTTAAAAACGGCTATAAACAGTCATAAATTCAAACTTTGAATTCTGAAAAAAATTGTATCTGTAGTCAACTACAATACATATTAGTCGATTACACTGAGTTCAAACAGACTCTGTGTATTCAGAAAATTTCTCAGTAGTCGACTACAATGCTCATTAGTCGACTACACTGTATTTTGATAGAAACTTGTAAAATAAAATTTGCCTTCAGTAGTCGACTATAATGTTGATTAGTGGACTATACTGTAAAATGACAGAAACTTATGTTTCTGTCAAACACTTAAGTAGTCGACTATAATGTAAATTAGTCGACTATACTGTAAAATAACAGAAACATATATTTAAGTTTTATACACAAGTAGTCGACTGCTATTCTAATTAGTCGACTACTAAGAGTAAAAATTATAAAATAAAAAGTTTTTATACTCAAGTTTTAACTATAATTCTAATAGTTAACATAGGGGATTTCTATAGTTAACCAACACACTAAGCCTGTGTTAGTGTGTTCTAATATTGTGTGTGTGCGTGTGTGTGATCAAGGCTTGTACAATAATTCTAAGTAAAGAAATTGTAAAATACATTTTCTCATATGTTCTTCATCTTCTTCACTTCATAATGCCTTAAAATCAACTTGTACTTGTTCATATTCTGATATTGAAATCTGCATATAAAAATTAGTGTATTTGTATAACACACATTGTATAAATTGTTATCATCAAAATACTATCATGGAGATATGATATTCAACATTCTCCCCCTTTTTGATGATAACAAATAATTTATGCATAAGTATGTAAAATAACCATACTTACTCCCCCTGCATATATGCAAATTTGAGTCTATAACAATACATGACTATTTCTCCCCCTTTGTTATCAACAAAAAGAGGAAAACATTTATGCTAAACATGATATTATTTCTTCAACATGAGCTAAAACTTCAAACAAATCATCCAGGTTATGAACATAGTACATAACTTCATCCATCCAAATAGGTAGGCAAAGACTTGCCATAAAGACCAAAAGTTCCACTATGTTCATCACCATGATCTGTTTAAAATATGTAGCACATATATTAACTAACCAAACATCATCATAGATAAGTAAACACACAATCAACATACTTGACATAGTAGCAACATAAATAACATATTACATAAGTCCTAACATCTCACAACTACATAGTTTTTGATACTTAAACAAAATAACATAATTGTTTTGAAACTTAACATAAAAAACATCCTAAGGTGCTAGAGGAGGTTGCTATCCTTGAAAATATGCATTAAGCTTTGTGTCCAAGTCTTAAAACTTCTTGATTAGCTCTTCTTGATTACTAATGATATATGAATTCTAAGAATATAGAGCTCTTTGACCAGTTTCAAGTTCAAGAATACGTGCACTTAAAGTATTGTATTGCACGTCTTAAAAGCATGAGGGTTCTGTAGGAAATGGTGGTGGTTGACTAGAAGAAGCTCCTACTTGAGTTGAAGATTTTGGAATATCTTGTGGAATTTCTTCTTGATGAGGTTCATTTTGAGGATTTTGTTCTTGAATTTCAAAATTTGTCAACTTCATCCTAGTTAGGGCATTGGAATCAAAGAATTCAATGGAACGGACAACAGAATTTTCAGATTAGAGACCCACATGAAATTTGTTAAAGATTTTTGTTAAAAATGCACCATAAGGAAGAAATCCTCTTGGTATTATCAGAAGATTATCAAAGTAAACTTTAGCCCAATTAACTTGGATATTTCTCATTATAGCATATAGAGCTTTTGCTAAATCTAGGGAAATAAAATGAAAACTCCCAGTTTTTGGAAATAAGTTATAAGCTAGGATTCGTGCAATAAACCTAGAAATTGGACGAAGTTTGTTTGAGTTATTTAAAGGTTTGCCATATTCAGGAAGAAATATATGATTAGATAAAAGATCTGAATCATTCATCCCAACTGACCTAAGAGAAACTCCTTGATAAGGAATATTGAAAATTTTTCCAATTGACTTTGTAGTCAAGTCAATCTCTATTCCTTTAACAAGAGTCTTAAGTTTTTCAGAACCACCAATAGTTCCCACACGTTCTATATTAGTATAGAACAATTGCACAAGAAATGGATATGTGGGTTTTCTATTTTCAGCAGAGAATAATTCAAGCAATCCCACATTTTTAAAATATGATCCAAAGTTCCAGGGAATAAAATCGTCAAATTTCACAAATCGTCCTGGAAGAACTTCAAAAGATAATATTTTGTTAAATTCTTCTAATAAATCAGGACTTTTTAAATAAATGATGATTTCATCGTTAACAAAAGTATGAGTTTGCTTAGCTTTCTTAGATCTAGACATGATTAAATAAATGATGATTTCATCGTTAACAAAAGTATGAGTTTGCTTAGCTTTCTTAGATCTAGACATGATAAAACAGATAAATAACAAAAGATTCAAAGATCAAGTTTTGAAATATACCACAAACTGTTGAAACCCTAGATTAGTTGACTAGAACTTGGAGTAGTTGACTACTGATCTTGACAGCTTGACAGATTTGAAAGAAAATTGAAGAACTTGATGAAAAATTTGAGAACAACGAAGATGACCTAACCTGGAATCGTGGGTTCTGAAGAGAGGAAGAAGAGGGCTCGGTTTCTAGATGGGTTAGTGGGTAGTTTTTAGGTTTTTACTTTATTTTTTAAAAGAAATTACAATGTATGGTTCAGATTTGATAGTGAAATAAATGTAGGGTTAAGATTTGATCTTAGATATGTGGCTAGGATTGATAGAGTTAAAAATCTATGGTTGAGATGAGTTTTACTTAACTGAAACGGGTATTAGGTATTGGGTTTTGGGTTTGAATTTAAATAAAAATCCAATAAGCTTTAAAACTGTAAAACTGTGAGTTCAGAATCAGTAGTCGACTAATAGTAAAAGTAGTCGACTACACTGTAATCGACAGGAAGATGATTTTTAGATTATGACTCAGAGTAGTCGATTATAAATGAAATTAGTCGACTACACTGTAAACAATAGAAAGTTGATTTTAAGATATTAACTTAGAGTAGTCAACTATAGAAGCAATTAGTCGACTACACTGTAATTCACAGAAAAATTTATATGCAAGACTTGTGCATGTAGTCGACTATAAGTCAAATTAGTCGACTATTAAGGGTATGAATGTATATGTGTTTGTTTTAAAAATTTAATTTAAATCTTCAATTGAACATATACCTAATTCCCTTCTTAATTTAACATAAATTTCTTTTTTTAAAGGTTTTGTTAATATATCTGCTATTTGTTTATCTGTAGGTATAAATTCTAATGAAATGTCACCTTTAAGCACATGATCACGTAAAAATGATGTCTAATATCAATGTGTTTTGTACGTGAATGTTAAATAGTATTTTTAGATAAATTAATTGCACTAGAATTGTCACACATAATGGATGATATGGGACAATTTATGCCATAATCAGATAATGTTTGTTTTATCCATAAAATTTGAGCACATGCAAGACTTGTAGCAATATATTCAGCTTCAGTTGTTGATAATGATACTGAATTTTTTTCTTTACTAAACCAAGATACAAGTGAATGTCCTAAGAAATGACATATTCCACTTGTACTTTTTCTATCGGATTTACATCCGGCAAAATCAGCATCATTATATGAAATTAAATCAAATAAACTATGTTTTGGATAAAACAAACCATAATTTGTAGTATCTTTAATATATCTAAAAATTCTTTTCACTGTTTTAAGATGTGATTCTTTAGGATTAGATTGAAATCTAGCACATAAACATACACTAAACATAATATCAGGTCTACTTGCAGTAATGTAAAGAAGTGATCCAATCATACCTCGATAGAGCTTTTGTTCAATATTCTTATCATTTTTATCTTTGTCAAGTGATGTAGTGGTACTCATTGGTGTTGGTTTGCTTATTGTATTTTCCATTCCGAAACGTTTGAGTAAATCTTTTGCATACTTGCTTTGATTGATGAATATTCCTTCTTTTAATTGTTTAATTTGTAGTCCAAGGAAGAAATTTAGTTCACCCATGTGACTCATTTCAAATTCATCCTGCATAGTCTTAGCAAATTCTTGATAAAGATTATTGTTAGTAGAACCAAAAATAATATCATCTACGTATATTTGAATTAGTAAAATATCTTTATTTATTTTCTTAATAAATAATGTTGTATAACCTTTTTCAATTTCAAAACCTGAAGTTAAAAGAAACTTCTTTAATCTATCATACCAAGCACGAGGAGCTTGTTTAAGACCATATAAAGCTTTCTTAAGTTTAAAAACATGATTTGGAAAACTTTCATGTTCAAAACCTGAAGGTTGTTCTACAAAAACTTCTTCTTTTATAAAACCATTTAGAAAAGCACTTTTAACATCCATTTGAAATAATTTAAAATTTATAAAACATGCAAATGCAAGTAAAATCCTAATTGATTCTAATCGTGCAACTGGTGCATAAGTTTCATCATAATCAATTCCTTCTTCTTGATTATAACCTTGAGCAACTAATCTAGCTTTGTTTCTAACAACTTGACCAAATTCATCTAATTTGTTTCTAAAAATCCATTTTGTTCCAATAATGGATTTATTTTGAGGTCTAGGTATAAGATCCCAAACATTATTTCTAGTAAATTGATTAAGTTCATCTTGCATAGCAATTATCCATGAATCATCAAGAAGTGCTTCTTTTATATTTTTAGGTTCAATAGTTGAAATAAAAGCATTATGAGCAATCAAATTAAAATGTGATCTAGTAGTTACTTTGTCAGATATATTTCCTATAACTAAATCATGTGGATGATTTTTAACTTCTACAAAATCTTTAGGTAAATCATTTTGTAGATTATCATCTTTTGTAATATCTATCATAGGAGTATCTTGTATGGTATCAATTACATCATCATCATTATTTAGTATAATAGGTATTTTTGAAAAACTTTCATTAAAAGAAACATGTAAAGATTCTTCAATAACTTGTGTTCTTTTGTTATAAATTCTATATGCTTTACTGTGATTAGAATATCCAACAAAAATTCCTTCATCGGATTTTGAATCAAATTTATCTAAGTTATCCTTTGTATTTAAGATAAAACATTTACAACCAAAAACTTTAAAGTAAGATACTTTAGGAATTTTGTTATAAAATAATTCATAAGATGTTTTCTTTAAAATAGGTCGTAATAAAACTCTATTTAATACATAACATGCTGTTGATACGGCTTCTGCCCAAAAATATTTAGGTAAATTACTATCACATAACATGGTTCTAGCACATTCTTGTAAGGTTCTATTTTTCCTTTCTACAACTCCATTTTGTGGAGCAGCACGAGGAAAAGAGAAAGTGTGTGATATACCATGTTGGTCACAATAATTTGCAAATAATTCATTTTCAAATTCACCTCCATGATCACTACGTATAGAGATAATAGAAGTAGATTTTTGATTTTGAATTCTTTTGCAAAATATAGAAAACTCATTAAAAGCATCATTTTTATGTTTAAGAAAAATTACCCATGTGAATCTAGAATAATCATCAACAAGAACAAATACATATCTACTTTCATTTAAAGATGCTACTCTAGATGGACCAAAAAGATCTATGTGAATTAATTCTAATGGTCTATTTGTAGATATTACATTTTTAGATTTGAAAGAAGATTTGTGCATTTTTTCTTGTTGACATGCATCACAAAAATTACTTTTAAAAGACATCTTAGGTAAACCATTTAATAAATTATTTTTAGAAATCTTAAACATGTGTTTAAAGTTAACATGTCCAAAACGTTTATGCCATAAAATAGAATCATTAGATGATGCAATAAGACAATGTTCATTTGAAATATTTTTCATAGATAAAACATATATGTTATTCTTTCTATGGCCTTTAAAAATAATAGTTATTAAATCAATATCATAAATTAAGCATGATTTTTTTCAAAAATAATTTTAAAACCTTTATCACAAAGTTGACTAAAACTAAGTAAATTATGTTTAAGACCATCAACTAATAAAACATTATCAATGATAGGTTTGTTTGGATTACCGACAGATCCAATACCGATGACTTTTCCTTTGTTGTTATCTCCAAAAGTATTGGTACCACCATCCTTGTTTTGAAAAGATGACAACAATTGTATGTTTCTAGTCATATGTTTGGAATAACCACTATCCAAAATCCACCTATCTTTCTTGGGTACCTGAAATAATAAACATTTACATTTTGGTACCCATACTATGTTGGGTCCTTTAAATTAGCCTTTGGGAAACCGAACCCATGTAGAGTTTGATTTGCCTAAATAGTTAGGTGATAAATAAATATTTTTAATAAAATCAGAAATATAAAAATTCTTATGTAAAGAAGATAATTCTTTTGGAACCAAAATTGAAAAGAATTTTGATTTCTTTTTACACAAATTTTCATTTCTATATTCATACAAATCACAAGAAGGTTTTACAAAAATTGTTTTCTTTGATTTATTTTTATTAATTTGAAAACCTAATCCTTTTGTCTTTTGTGATTCTCTTTGAAAAGAAAGAATATTATTAAGATTTTCTTTTCCTTTATTAAATTTGCTTACATTTAAACATATATCTTCATATCTTGATTTAAAAGAAGAAATATCTTTATCTAAACTATTAATTCGAATATTTAACTTATTACATTCTGATTTTAAATATTTATTTTCATTAGATAAATTATCATTTTCTTTTAGTAAAGAAAAATTTTCTTCTTTTAATTCAACTAATTGAGAATTAGTAAAAGTAGAGGAATTTAAATCGGAAATTTCTTCAAGTAACCTTTTATTCTCACCTTTAAGAAAATTATGTGAAATTTTTAATCTTATAAAAGTTTCATATAATTCATTAAAAGCATCTAAAAGCTCTTCATTTTCACTTACATCATCTTGTGCCATGAAACACATGTGAGCACTTTCCTTTTCTTCAATTTCTTCATCTGAGGATGATTCATCACTATCATCCCAAGTGACCGCCATTGCTTTCCTCTTCTTGTTATTTTGAATATTGTTGAAGTTGTTGAAATAACTTGATTTTTGTTTATTCTTCAACATTGGACAATCTTTCTTCATATGCCCTGGTTTATTACACTTAAAACAAAGAGGGTTAGTTGAATTTGAATTCTTAAATTTAAAATTACCTCTTTTGAATAAGATTTTCAACCGTAAGAGTTAACAAATCATTGGCTTCTTCAATAGCGGTAACTTTCTTTTCCCATTGTGGAGTAAGTGATCGAAGTATTTTTCTTATCATCTCCACTTGTGTATATGTTTTTCCAAGACCAATGAGAGAATTTGTGATGTCGGTGAATCTTGTGAACATTTCTCCACTAGTCTCATTTTCCTTCATCTTGAACAATTTAAATCTGTGCACAAGAACAGAAATTTTAGATTCTTTAACTTTATTTGTACCTTCATGAGTTACCTCAAGTGTATGCCAAATATCGTATGCAGATGTGGCCGTTGACACCCTATTGAACTCATTCTTGTCAAGTGCACAAAATAATGCATTCATTGCTTTTGAATCCAAATTTGTATTATTTCTTTGAGAAGTAGTCCATTCTGTAAAAGGAGTTGTTGGCTTCTCATATTTCGTTTCCACGACGTTCCAAAGTTCGTAGCCAATTGATTGAAGGTAAATCTTCATTCGACACTTCCAATAGTTGTAGTTCAATCCATCGAACATTGGTGGACGATTTGTTGAGTGACCTTCTTTGAATTGTGAAGTATTTGTGAATCCAAATTGTGAAGGTAAATCTTCATTCGACACTTGAAAAAAATGCACAAAGATCAAAGCTTATGGGTATGTAAGTCTCTGTATTTTTTCTGAACAGATAACCTATTTATACCCCTTGAAAAGACAATTTTTTAAACTTTAAAAACGTTTACAAACGGCTATAAACAGTCATAAATTCAAACTTTGAATTCTTGAAAAAACTGTATCTGTAGTCGACTACAATACATATTAGTCGACTACACTGAGTTCAAACAGACTCTGTGTATTCAGAAAATTTCTCAGTAGTCGACTATAATGCTCATTAGTCGACTACATTATATTTTGACAGAAACTTGTAAAATAAAATTTCCCTTCAGTAGTCGACTGCTATAATGTTGATTAGTCGACTATACTGTAAAATGATAGAAACTTATGTTTTTGTCAAACACTTAAGTAGTCGACGTGTTAATTTGACTGCTATATATTTTTGAATATATAATCTAAATCTAAATATCCCAACTGGGCGGGAACAGTTGCCCGAGCCTTGGGGACTATAATGTAAATTAGTCGACTATACTGTAAAATAACAGAAACATATATTTAAGTTTTATACACAAGTAGTCGACTGCTATTCTAATTAGTCGACTACTAAGAGTAAAAAATATAAAATAAAAAGTTTTTATACTCAAGTTTTAACTATAATTCTAATAGTTAAAATAGGGGATTTCTATAGTTAACCAACACACTAAGCCTGTGTTAGTGTGTTCTAATATTGTGTGTGTGCGTGTGTGTGATCAAGGCTTGTACAATAATTCTAAGTAAAGAAAATGTAAAATACATTTTCTCATATTTTCTTCATCTTCTTCACTTCATAATGCCTTAAAATCAACTTGTACTTGTTCATATTCTGATATTGAAATCTGCATATAAAAATTAGTGTATTTGTATAACACACATTGTATAAATTGTTATCATCAAAATACTATCATAGAGATATGATATTCAATAGACCGCACCTTTGATTTACCCTGTGGAGCCAGCAGAGACTTTTGCCGTCAACCGTGATGGTCGACCATCAAGCTGAAAATTCACACGGTCGACCGTCATGGTCGACCGCAGATGTTTCTAGAAATTTTCTCAATCTCTAACATGGCTCGTGGTCGACCGCAAGAATTTCACGGTCGACCGCCGTATGCCCAACAACTCTTTTTGTACAGAATCAGAAAATCTGATTTCTGGGATTTTGTGAGATTTGGTTTGGGGTTTTTGCTGTTGTTTTCTCTTCCTATATAAACCCTTAAACCCCTTCTATCTGAGCAACCAATGAGAATGTTTTAAACAAGTTTAACAAGGGTTTTAAAGTTTGTTTTGTGTATTTTAAAAGAGTTTGGTTTGTGAAGACTGTTTCACAAGTAGAGGAGATCATCTACATTGTTTGGGCTTCATCTTAATCCATCTCTCCATCTTGTTTTTCAGAGAAGAATTTCTAAACCGAGTGTGAGGTGTGGACGTTGATCAGTGAGCGTTGAAAAACAACATTGTGAGGTGTAAACGTTATTCGGGTGAGCGTAGAAAACCCGGTTGTGATAGTGAATTTCTCCCCGGGAGTGGGGAGCGGAGACGTAGGACGGACGGTCCGAACTCCGTAATCATTTGCTTGTGTTTGAGTTTGCTTTGGCGTTTCATTTGTACTTAGTGTTCATTGCATTCTTATCGCCATTGTCAATTGCCCTATCACTTCTGTAGATTGTTTATTTTACCCTTGTGTTAGATTATATATCATTGCATATATTTCACTATATATCTCTGTTTGGTGGAAAATTTCGATGTAAAAGAAACGAAAGAAAAATTGACTTGTATTCTCTCAAAATCGATTATAATTTGGATTCCGATTACAAAAGAGAGGAGGAAGAAAAATTGACTTGTATTCTCTCAAAATCGATTATAATTTGGATTCCGATTACAAAAGAGAGGAGAATGAATTTGATTCTCCCCTTTGTTTAAAACTAGGTTCTTCACGGTGGCGATGGAGTGCCTCCCTCGAATGCTCACGTCGAGTTTGCTCTCCGTTGACGATCCGATCATTTTGCTTCACTGGAACGATGTCTTCTCTGCACGATTCGACGCTGTGGAGAACTTTTGTGGAAAGTTTGAGAACTCTGAACGAGTTTATAATAACTCTGTGAAAGAGTTGATTTGAACCGAAGATCGGTTAATAAGCCAAGGCTAAAGAAGCTCTTGTTGCAGATCTCCCAAACTCCAGAAAATGCTCCAAGGATCTCTTCTGCTGCTGTCAAACCGAGAGCCAAGTCCCTTCTACTCCAACCTCGCTGCCAATTCTCCGATCCAAAAAGCCAGCCTCAACTCCATTAAGTTTACCCATATTTATAGGGAATTAAGGGGTGTAACTGCCCCCTTAATTCTCTCCATAATGGGATTGAGAGGGGTGTAACCCCCCCCCCCCCTAATCCGCTCCCAAGTGGGGCAAAAATCCCTCAGATCATGGAGGGAAAACGGTTCCTACAACCGTTCAGCTCGTGTTTGAACGAGTCAAATGCCCACGTTAGCGTTCAGGACCCTAACTCCGTATTTTAGACTGGAGACGCGGAGTTGGGTACCCGATGGGCATTAAAAAACGCGGGTCTGACCCCAGCATTTTAATGTTGTAACGCGGATCCGACTCCAGCGTTCTGATATTGTAACGTGGGTTCGACCCTCGCGTTTTGATGTCGTATGCGGGTCCAACTCTAGTGTTTTGATGTTGTAACGTGGGTTCGACCCTCGCGTTTTACTGTTGATACACGGGGAGAACCTCCGTGTTTTGGTGTTGATACACGGGGAGGACCTCCGTGTTTTGGTGTTGATACACGGGGATGACCTCCGCGTTTTGGTCTTAGAGCGCGGTGATGAGTTCCGCGTCTTGCTTTGGAGAGATTATCAACAAGTAATCTCTTTTGTCATAGCATTGCAAAGATCATTGTCTTGTGATCTTCGTCTTGGCTCCTTGAGAATATGAGAGTCGTCAGATTGTAACTCCCGATGTTGATTGTGAATGTTGTTGAACTAGAGCTCTCATCGGTTGTCGTGAAGGTCGTCAGATATAACCTTCAACGATCTACGTGAAAGTCTTTAAATTGTAGCCTTCTGGAAGTCGTCAGATTGTAACTTCCATCATCGGTGTTTGATGGGGGATAAGCTATCTATTGTGATTTTTAGACAGCCTACAGAACCCCCTCCAAAGTTTTTGAAAGTTCATGGTTGACTTGGATGAATTTTCAGAATACTTTGGATCACAACTCTGATCCTGGAGTTGTTGATTCCTTGTTGTAAAGAAGTCGTTCCCTGCACTCGCTTCGAAGGTATCTTGGTTGAAGGGATTTTCCATGTAGGACCTGTGTGAAGGTATGCGCCATAATCCTGCTTCTGGAATGTTGGGGTGTATCCCTATGTTTTGAACTTGAGACGTGGGTCTCACCCTTGCATGTTGAATTTGGAACACGGGTGTGACCTCGGCGTTCGGTTTTTTGCATCGCGGGTCTGACCTCAGCGTCTGACCTCCGCGTTTGGTTTTTGCATCTCGGGTCTGACCTAAGCGTTTGGTTTTTACATCGCGGGTCTGACCTCAGCGTTTTGACTTAAGACATGGAAGTGGCTTCCGTGCCTTTTTGACTAAGTCTTTGAGACTTGTCTTTAGCTCATCTGTTTCAAGTCTCGGCTCACATCCATTAAGCTAATGGACCTACGAACATGCATAGGATTTTTGGAAAACCCTCAGCCATTAACGGATTTGATAAGCCTTTACCGACTACCGTTTGAGTTAGGCTAGCATGTGAATTATTTGAATCCGTTTCACATGTAACGTTGTGCTAAGAGAATGAAGCCTCTTAGACTTGATGCTATGATTTTGAATACATAGACTTTGTCATTTTTATGAAAAAAGACTAACCGACAACGCGTGTTAGGCGTTGACTTATCCCTACTTAGAATTCGGGATAAACTTCTCCATGCATGTAAGGCATGGATTTTGACATTATTAATAACGACCTGCTACGATGTCGTATACGTAGACTTTTGTCCTTTTTACGGTGAAAGACTAACCGGCAACGCGCGTTAGGCGTTGACTTATCCCTACTTAGGATTCAGGATAAATTTCCCCATGTGTGTAAGGTATGGATTTTGGTGTTATTAATAACGACCTGCTATGATGTCGAATACGTAGACTTTGCTATTATTGTGGGAATAGGCTACCCGGCAGTATGTGTTAGATGAAGGCTTATCTCTAATTAGGGATCGAGATAAAATCCCCCATGCATGTGTGGCATGGATTTTGGTGCTACGATGTTGAATACATAGGCTTTGTCACTATTTGTTCCTGTGTTATATTTTTACTTGAAACACTGAAAGAAAATTGAAAACGCCAGAGGTGTAGTATTAACTTGGCATGAATTTTTACTTAGAGTGAAATTCGAAAATTTTCTTTGTTATCACTAGGATAATTCCAGAAAATCTTTAATCCACTAGGGATTTTATAATAAAACTTGCTATTCTTGTTGCAAAAAGGATTAACAAGTTCATTGGGGGGTAGACTGTTAGAGGTGTGATGTTAACCTAACAATATTTTATGGACCTATCGCTCTATTAAAGAGAGTCGATAAGTTGGTTTGGTTGTCAGAGGTGTGATGTTAACTTGACTGGAATTTATGGACTTATCGCTCTATTGAAGACAGTTGATAAGTTGATTTTGTCAGAGGTTTAGTGTTAACATGACAGGAATTTGTGTTGCGATTAGAGAAACTTTGTGGACTTATCATCCTATTGAAGAGGATTGATAAGTGGGTTGTCAGAAGTTTAGTGTTAACGTGACGAGAGTTTGTGTTGCGATTAGAGCAACTTTGGAGACTTATCATCCTATTGACGAGGATTGATAAGTTGATTTTGTCAGAGGTTTAGTGTTAACGTGACAGGAATGTGTTGCGATTGGAGCAACTTTGTGGACTTATCATCCTATTGAAGAGGATTGATAAGTTGATTTTGTCAGAGGTTAGATGTTAACTTGATAGGAATTTATGGACTTATCGCTCTATTGAAGAGAGTTGATAAGTTGATTATGTCAGAGGTTTAGTGTTAACATGACAGGAATTTGTGTTACGATTGGAGTAACTTTGGAGACTTATCATCCTATTGGCGAGGATTGATAAGTGGATTGTTGTCAGAGGTATATTGTTAACGTGACAGGAATGTGTTCTTGTGACTTTCACAAGATTTTATGAATTAGCGTCTCGTTGGGGAAACTTGCTAAATGAGTTTATCATCAAAAGCGATAAATTTTGATGCTTGTGATTTGAACAAGATTTTGAAGACTTAGCGTCTTGCTGGGGAAGATTACGATTTGAGCAATTTTGAGGACTTATAATCCTATTGTCCAGGATTGATAAGTTGATTATTGTCAGAGGTATATTGTTAACGTGACAAATTGGGAGTGATGCAAGTTGAATGCATACTCTGTGGGGATGATGATCGTCAGAAGTATAATGTTAACTCGATGATGTGAAAGATTCATTACTCTTAATCCAATGGATTCTAAGTAACTAACCCCCAGTCTTGATTAAGACTTAGCAGGCGAATAAAAAAAGAGGTAGACAAGGCACATCGCCTAGTGGGGCACTATCCATGAAGTCGGAATAGAGGCACATCACTTGGTAGGCCATTATCTGATGAGTTTGACTATCAGAGGTAACTGTTAACATGATAGTTGTGGACTTACCATCCTATTAAAGCGGATTAGCAGATTGATGGACTATCAGAGGTAACTATTAACGTGATAGATTTATGGACCTGTCATCCTATTGAGAAGAGGATTGACAAGTTGAGGGACTATCAGAGGTAGATGTTAACATAATAGTTTTGTAGACCTGCCCTCCTATTAAAGTGGATTGGCAGATTGATGGACTATCAGAGGTAACTGTTAACGTGATAGTTGCCCTCCTATTAAAGTGGATTGGCAGATTGATGGACTATCAGAGGTAACTGTTAACGTGATAGTTTTGGTAGGCCTACCATCCTATTAAAGAGGATTGGCAGATTGATGGACTATCAGATATAACTGTTAACGTGATAGTTTTGGTAGATTTTGTGGTTGACAGAGGTATTCTATTAAACATAACAACTCAGAAACTTTATTACTCATAATCCAATGAACTACCAATAAACCAACCCCCAGTCTTGAACAAATGCAGGGGAAAAAAAGGTAAACATGGCACATCGCCTAGTAGGCCACTATCTAATGAGTTTGACTATCAGAGGTGTCTATTAACGTGATAGTTATTAGACCTGCCATCCTACTAAAGAGGATTGGCTTCAGCAGCCGTAGTAGAAGATTAGGCTTGGTCCGATCGCTCAGGTTGATCCTGCCTACTTTGTTCTTCAGCTTTGATCCTGGCAATAATCTTTTGAGCCTGTTCGCCTTGAGAAATTAGTTGTCTCTAGGAATGGCATTCTGCAACTCCGATTCGGGCTAGGATGTCGGTCTGCAAGTTGTGTCGACAGGTCTCTACTAAAGTAGATTGTGTCATACCTGACGAACACCGGAGAGCCATGGTTCGGAACCTTTTGATGAAGGCTTTGACGGATTCCCTCTTCTTCTGCTTAGTGGCGAGAAGGGTATGGATAGAGACTTCTGTATCCTCTTCAAAAAATCTTGACAGGAAGAGTCTCTCTAAATCTGCCCACCTTTGGATACATCCGGCAGGTAGTTTCCTGAACCATTCAAAGGTAACTCCCTTAAGGGTGCCAAGAAAAAAGGGAGCCAGTATGGCATCGTTTGATATTACATTCCCAGTCTGTGACTTGAAATGATAAATATGTTGGTTCGGTGATCCCGTGCCGTCAAAAGTTTGTAGCATCGGGACTTCAAATTTTGGAGGATAAGGGGCTGCATCCCATTCGGCAGGATAGGGCCTGACAACTCCCTCGTCTTGGAGCTCGCTTCTGTTGGCGATGGCATTAAGGCGGGCTTCCAATTCTTCCATTTTGACAGACTGGAGATTGTACTCATTCTCAGTCTCTCTTCCTTCATTAGAGGAAGATTCCAGGTTATGGGCTTCTTGGTCAGAAGTCATGTCATCAACCACCTTTCCCTTCCCTTTTCTTGTGTGAGGTCAGGATGAAGACGTTTTTCCTCTCCGGGAAGATTCTTGCCTGGGTGGCGAATATGTCTTCTGAGATTTGGCCTTGTTTGCGATGATTTGAGTCAACAGGGCCATGAGTTCATTGATGGCCTCTTGCTGAGATTTGATCATGGCCTCCTGCTCATCAAGTCTCTTCGTGAGATCTTCATGGTTTTCCGTCATATAAGCGGGGATCTCATATTCAACAAAAGAGCTTGATGATTGGGACTCTGCAATGGATGAGTGTTCATCATTGGAATTGGTTCCCCTAGCTAACCTCTGATAGTTGACAGGGGAATGGCTCCTGTTCGCGTCCAAGTACGTCGGTAAACTCCTTCAAACTCATTAGCAATTTCTCTGACGGTCGGTGAATGACTTGTCTCAAAGTCATCGGAACTAGGACCTGAGTCTTTCCCTCTGCCGATCACATTGATAGTGACCTCAGGATATTCGGTCTCTGGAGACTTCTTCCTGTGCGAACATCGTCGTTGGTTAGACAAAGCAACGTTCATTAATTGGTCGAACACTAATGGTTTGGCCGCATATGAGCTGCATTGATATCCCGAGAGGACCATAGGAATCAGCCGTTCACATTGGAATGAACGAATGACTTGCTGCATCGGTCTTTCTCTCGATATGAACTCTCTCAAATCTGTTGTAAAGATTCGAGGAGAATTACTCACTGATCGTGAGGTTTGAATTGGAACCCCCAGTCCATGATTGGACAGGACTGACTCTTGGTGAATATGGATCTGGTTGAGATGCCTTGAATCCATAAACTTCTTATATCCACCCCTCAATCTAGTCGCGCTACGCAGAGTATTCGGGGGTCTCGCGAGAGTCGTGTTTGGTATTGGATTTGGAACTTAGGACGCGAGGGTCGCGTTTGGCTCTTGAGACGCAAAGGTCGCGTTTGGCACTTGAGACGCGAAGGTCGTGTTTGGCACTTGAAACGCGAAGGTCGCGTTTGGCACTTGAAACGCGAGGTCCGCATTTTAGTTTGGCAACGCGAGGGTCGTGTTCTTCATTGTCGACGCGAGGGTCGTTTTTTGACTGGGAAACGCGAAGTTGAAGTTCACGTTCAACGTAAGCTTGAGGTCCGCGTTTTGGCTGTAAAACGCGCCATTGAGGGCCACGTTCAGTCTGGTTCTCGCGAAGCTCATGTTTGGGCTCATAAACGTGAAGCTCAGGGTCGCGTTTAGGCTCACGAACGCGAAGCTCGCGTTGGTTAGAGGATCGACTTTCTCGGAGTTGTGCTCGTCGCTGAGACCTTCTTCTTCGACAAGCAGCGTTCTTCTTAGCCTGTTTTAAGGCTTTTGCAGGGGCATCATCGGTGTTGATTGAATCTATCTCCGTCATAGGCCCTTTACCACCCATGACACGTCGTGTTGACGCGGGTATGGAGTTTTCAATTCGTTGAACGAGTTTGGCAGAGGCAGAGCCCAGTCCTTCAGAGGAGGGGCTGTTTGATGAATTTTGGCCAAAGGAGAGGACTTTCTTCGGCACTCCAGCAACAATTGGAGATTTAGTCGCCTTGGAGACTTTGTGGATCTTGCGCATAGGCTTGGGGCTAAGGGATCTGGAGGAGAGAGCCTCCTCGAACTTGGCTTGATCGAACTCGATGATCAGAGTTTCAACGGTCGTTCCAATGAGCATGACGTCGGATTGCGCCATCACTTCTTCATCAGAGAAGCTGATCCCCAGCGAAGTCGCCATCTTTTGTTTGGTGAAAAATTTCGATGTAAAAGAAACGAAAGAAAAATTGACTTGTATTCTCTCAAAATCGATTATAATTTGGATTCCGATTACAAAAGAGAGAAGAATGAATTTGGCTCTCCCCTTTGTTTAAAACTGGGTTCTTCACGGTGGCGATGGAGTGCCTCCCTCGAATGCTCGTGTCGAGTTTTCTCTCCGTTGACGATCCGATCATTTTGCTTCACTGGAACGATGTCTTCTCCACACGATTCGACGCTGTGGAGAACTTGCGTGACAAGTTTGAGAACTCTGAACGAGTTTAGAATAACTCTGTGAAAGAGTTGATTTGAACCGAAGATCGATTAATAAGCCAAGGCTAAAGAAGCTCTTGTTGCAGATCTCCCAAGCTCCAGAAAATGCTCCAAGGATCTCTTATGCTACTGTCAAACCGAGAGCCAAGTCCTCTCTGCTCCAACCTCGCTGCCAATTCTCCGATCCAAAAAGCCAGCCTCAACTCCATTGAGTTTACCCATATTTATAGAGAATTAAGGGGTGTAACCGCCCTCTTAATTCTCTCCATAATGGGATTGAGAGGGGTGTACCCCCCCCCCCTTAATCCGCTCCTAAGTGGGGCAGAAATCCCTCAGATCATGGAGGGAAAACGGTTCTGACAACCGTTCAGCTCGTGTTTGAACGAGTCAAACGCCCACGTTAGCGTTCAGGACCCTAACTCCGCATTTTAGACTGGAGACGCGAAGTTGGGTACCCGTTGGGCATTGAAAAACACTGGTCTGACCCTAGCGTTTTAATGTTATAACGCGGGTCCGACTCCAGCATTCTGATGTTGTAACGTGGGTTCGACCCTCGCGTTTTGATGTCGTATGCGGGTCCGACTCCAGCATTTTGATGTTGTAACGTGGGTTCGACCCTCGCGTTTTACTGTTGATACACGGGGAGGACCTCCACGTTTTGGTGTTGATACACTGGGAGGACCTCCGCGTTTTGGTGTTGATACACGGGGAGGACCTCCGCTCTTAGAGCGAGGTGATGAGTTTCGCGTCTTGCTTTGGAGAGATTATCAACAAGTAATCTCTTTTGTCATAGCGTTACAAAGATCATTGTCTTGTGATCTTCATCTTGGCTCCTTGAGAATATGAGAGTCGTCAGATTGTAACTCCCGATGTTGATTGTGAATGCTGTTGAACTAGAGCTCTCATCGGTTGTTGTGAAGGTCGTCAGATTATAACCTTCAGCGATCTACGTGAAAGTCTTCAAATTGTAGCATTCTGAAAGTCGTCAGATTGTAACTTCCATCATTGGTGTTTGATGGAGGATAAGCTATCTATTGTGATTTTTTGACAGCCTACAATCTCATTGCTAGGATATTGCTCTTTGGTTATATTACTCATTCTTGCTTATAACATATTATATATCTATCTTGCAAGAATATCTTGTTAATTAGTTTTAATTTGTATAAAATCAGATTAGATTAGCATAAGACCCTAATCACCCCCCCCCCCCCCCTCGGGTCTAACAATTGGTATCAGAGCTTGGTGCTCTTTGATTTAAGGTCTAATCACCTTGAGTTAAAGATCCAAGTTATCTTTTTGTGCTAATCTTATTTTGATTGTATTTCTATCTTGCTTGCATATTTTTACAAATTATAGATATGAATGATGCATCTTATTTAGGCTATGATTCTAGTATTGCTCCTAAATTCAATGTTTTCCCTTATGCTCAATGGTGTTTTAGATTCAAAATATTTGTTCAATCTAAAAATATCAATTTATGGGAAGTCATTGATTGTGCTTATATTGTGCCCACATTAGAGAAATCCAAGTGGAATAAAAATGATAAAAGATTATTTATTATGAACAAGCTCTTGTTGGAATTCTTACATAATGCATTTGATTCATCTTTGTCTAACAAGTTTGTTCATTTTGATAGTGCTTACACCTTATGAAAATTTATTAAAGTACATCAAGGGGACTTGGAGGTGATCCGTCAAGCTTTAGAGGATCCGGCTTCAAGTTTATATGGAGCATCATGCACACGGCCACTAGGCGATAGCCCTAGTGAGGTTTGCGAGTTCGAACCCGATAATGATTTATCTAGTGATGAACTTGCTTGTGCTAGTGATAAATTATTGCATGACTTTAACAAATTGCATAAATATTTTATTGATTTAAAAAGCAAGCATGTAGAACTTATATCCGATCAAGAGAAGCTAGCTTCCAATTTTGATATCATTTCTCAAGAAAATGTTGCTCTTAAAGAAAATAATGATTTGTTAAAATTATAAAATGAGAAATTATCATCATCCATTTCTAGCTTATCTCATGCTAAAAATAATGCCATGTTAGAAGTTGAGAACATAAAAAATGATACTGCTTCTTTTATAAATGACTATTTGTGTTCTACTTCTAATAAAAATGCATATGTGCCAAATGATGAGTTGAATGTTGTTAAAAATTGCATTTCATCCTTAGACTCAACTCTTAAATGCATATGTGCCAAATGATGAGTTGAATGTTGTTAAAAATTGCATTTCATCCTTAGACTCAACTCTTAATACATGCATTAATAATCATAAGAAGGAATGTTGTTAAAAATTGCATTTCATCCTTAGACTCAACTCTTAATACATGCATTAATAATCATAAGAAGTTTATGGATATGTGTGCCAAATCTAAGTCAAAATCATCCACTCATTATGCACACATATATAGCAAAGTTTACAAGTATTCTATTTACGGCCGTAAAGGCCATTTAGCTAAATTTTGCTATGATGCACACAAACATAAAAATATTAATCCTTCTTGTGCATCTCATAAAGTTTCTTCATCATATTCACATGTACACACACATATAGATCATCATAAACATGCTCATGTGTACAAATGTGAGTTTTGTGGTTGTTTTGGTCATTTGACCAAATTTTGTTTTGATTTGAGGAAAGTTTCTCGTTTGCAAAATAATTTTAAAGAACAACCTATTTTTGCAAATGATTCTCGTGCACGAGCTAAAGGTCCACAAAAACAAATGGATCTCTTTTATTGCAACAAATTACAATCAGAAGGGTCATTTGAGTAAATATTGCTTTGACCGTGTTAGTACACCACATATGCCCAAGAGGGTTTATAACCCTAGGGCTTTGAGGTTAAAAGATAGAGGTCATGTCCCTAAATCTCTTGGTACCAAGAATTCTTGGGTACCAAAACAAATTTGATTTTTAAAACCAAGTATTTTAGTGTTTTTCTTTTTGCTTTTCTTGGTTTTGAAAATTATGTTTTAAGATCTTTTGGTTATAAAAACAATTTTTCTTTGATCAAATCTTTTGTTTTCATGATTATTAGTTTTGATTTTGATAAGAAGTTTGTGTTTATATAACCCTCCGGGTTTATTGGGTGTTTATTCCCAAATCATGTTTACCGGATGCTAGAATGATTATATGGGTTGGAACAAGCTGAAGAGCTTGATATATTGTTACCTCTCTTGAAATTCTTTTATCAAAGATTTTGTTTTGAATTATTGCTTTGAATTCATTATATTTCACTTATATGATGATATTTATGTGTTTGTACTTATGGATCATCTATTCGTGCCTTATAATGTATTCCATATGTGGTTTGATCAAATCCCACAAAGAAAATTCTCTTGATTGATCAAACATCGTTTTTGGATTTAAACTTTGATTTATGATTTCTTTTGGTTGATTTATTTTTATTTGAAAACTTTTTGCATGATTCTCATGTTCCTCTTCTTTTGTTTTTATAAATCTATTCTTTTATATGGCTTTTATATTTTTTGTGTTAATGAGACACTATTTTCATATTGACATATTTATATGTGTTCTCATTGTCTTTTTGTATGTCAGTTGTGTTTAGCATGTTTCTTGCTTGCTCACATATGTATGCCTTAGCATTCATTGCATATATTCATTAAGGCATTTTAATAGAGGGAGTCTTCCCTTTTCTATTATTTTTTTTATACTCACTCATGCATATTGATTAGGGGAGCTTTCGCTCTCTTCATTCTTTTGTCTTCCCCATTTTGATGTTGTCAAAGGGGAGAAATATTGTGAGTATATTCTTTCTTGTTTATATGCATGATATATTATACTTTGTATATTCATTTTTTTCATGCATATATCCTTTTTGTAAATTTTTTGTCATCATCAAAAAGGAGGAGATTGTTGGCCATCTTGTTTTGATGATGTTTAACAAACAATTTACTTCAAATGTTGTTTGTCTAGTGTTTGTGTTTTCGTATTTATTCTAGGCAAATAACGAGTTGGAGGATGGATGGAATTGCGCATTCATGATCATATCCAATGGAGGTTGGCGAAATAGTAGGTGAAGTTATGTACAATTCAAGTTGAAAATCCAAGTTCAAACTTCATCCGTAAGATTACCAAGTCAAGCTATTGAAGATCAAGATCAAGCTTGGGTAAATTTAGTTTTAGGTTTTATATTATGTGTGTTGGTACTTTAAGCTCAATCATATACACACATACACGTTTTGGTTTTGTATATATATAGTTATATATATACAACGTTTTGGTTTTGTATATATATAGTTATATATATACATATATGTTTTGGTTTGATAGTTTTTAAGTTTTGATATGAAACAATTGAATATAATTAGAAAACAAATTTTTGTTTCATACTTACATGCATATGTATGATTTCATCAATATCAATTTTATTCAGTTCAATGAAATCATGTTTTAGTGCATTATATGTGTATTTTAATAAAATACTATATTCATTGTTTATAGACTTTATAACAATAGTTTACATCTTTCTTCAAGTCTATAAAATTATTTTGTATTGTTTCAAAACATGGTTAAAGTAAAATGTCAAAACTCATATGTTCACATTTTCATGTTTTGGACTATTTTGTAAAATAATGATATTTTTTATTTGGGAGGTCCTTTCTAAAAACTAGTTTTTTTAGCATGTGTATTATCATGTCTACAATCATTTTCCAAAGTTTTATATTTTTTGGAATTTATTTGATATTTTTAAACAAGGTTTTAAATTAGAAGAACTGCTTACAAAACTGTCATTTTCATATATCTGTTTGCGGTCGACCGCCACGGTCGACCGCGCCTTTGATTTACCCTATGGAGCCAGCAAAGACTTTCACAGTCGACCGTCACAGTCGACCGCAGATGTTTCTGGAAATTTTCTCAGTCTCTAACATGGCTCGCGGTCGACCGCGAGAATTTCACGGTCGACCGCCGTATGCCCAACGGCTATTTTTCTACAGAATCAAAAAATCTAATTTTTGGGATTTTGTGAGATTTGGTTTGGGGTTGTTGCTGTTGTTTTCTCTTCCTATATAAACCCTAAAACCCCTTCTATCTAAGCAACCAATGAGAATGTTTTAAACAAGTTTAACAAGGGTTTTAAAGTTTGTTTTGTGTGTTTTAAAAGAGTTTGGTTTGTGAAGACTGTTTCACAAGTGGAGGAGATCATCTACATTTTTTGGGCTTCATCTTAATCCATCTTTCCATCTTGTTTTTTCAGAGAAGAATTTCTAAACTCATATCTCGTTTTACATTTGCATATTTGATTTGATTATCATTCTTTAAAGCTAGTTTTTTTATATTGAGTTTAGATTTGATAACTTATATATTGTTACACACACCCACATTGAGCTTATTGTATTCATACATAGTATATTTGGGTTGGTGAGTGTTGTAACTTTGAGTGTGAGCTTACATTGAGTTATCATCTATTATAGAGAACAAATCATTTGTTATATTGTGAGATTGTAAAGTTTTCGGTGAGCTAGAAAACCGAGTGTGAGGTGTAGACGTTGATCGGTGAGCGTTGAAAACCGACATTGTGAGAGTGTGAATTGTAAAGTTTTCGGTGAACTAGAAAACCGAGTATGAGGTGTGGACGTTGATCGGTGAGAATCAAAAACCGATATTATGAGGTGTAAACGTTATTCAGGTGAGCGTAGAAAACCCGGTTGTGATAGTGGATTTCTCCCCGGGAGTGGGGAGTGGAGACGTAGGACGGAAGGTCCGAACTCCGTGATCATTTGCTTGTGTTTGAGTTTGCTTTAACGTTTCATTTGTGCTTAGTGTTCATTGCATTCTTGTCGCCATTGTCAATTGCCCTATCACTTTTGTAGATTGTTTATTTTACCCTTATGTTAGTTTATATATCCTTGCATATATTTCACTATATATCTCATTGCTAGGATATTGCTCTTTGGTTATATTACTCATTCTTGCTTATAACATATTATATATCTATCTTGCAAGAATATCTTGTCAATTAGTTTTAATTAGTATAAAATCGGATTAGATTAGCATAAGACCCTAATCACCCCCCCTAGGGTATAACAATTTAGTGTTGACTACAGCACATTTACGTTGGGTTTACCCTTCGTTAATGGAATACATTTTTGAGAAGAGATTTCTTCATAATGATCCGGCTACGATATACAAAATCCATGCAACCCATAATAACATTCACAACAATACAAATATATAAAAAAGACCCAATAAAAATATGCAATTGAAAAACAATATATTCATTCAATAATTACTTTAAGTAATAAAATTACCTCATCTTGAGTAATCAGTTGCTAACAAGATATAACAATACGAGTATTCCAATAAAAAAGACGTGTTCATTACATAAATAGTTCAACTTCCAACCAAGTATTCCAAAGAAGAAACTTGTTGATTGCTTAAATAATCTGACTTCCAAAATTTCTTATATATGTGAGTTCAAAACCTTCAACAATCCCGTCCTCTACAATGTTCAATAACCTGAGAATTAAAAAAAAATTCAAATAAGCAGTGTCAATTATGGACAATATATGCAAAATATTAATTATCTTTTTAAGAAAAAAATGCACTTACTCAAGTACGAATAGTCAATCTTCAAAATAAATATTATATCTTTAAGAAAATACTTACCTAGTCACCTTTTCGAGTACGAGTAGGCATTCAGATACAGGGTTTTGTTGGTGAATCGAAATATCATGCTCATCAATATGAAATGAAGTCCAGTTTTCTTCTTTAAGCTATATTTCCATATTGTCAGTCCCACTAGAATTTATTCTACATTGGCCTTACAAATATAAAATATGGTATAAGATACAAGATTTATGAAGATTTATTTTAGAAGCTCATGCACAAAGTACGTAACTCCTAATGAGCTGCACAACAGATTGTGCAATGGTCGTACTTGAAAATTATCTATATCTGAGGTATTAAGGAATTGATGGGGGTAAAGCATGGTTCATAATAATACTGGACTCAATCAATGTTGTGCATACAATTCAAAATTTTAATTTTTATGAATAATGACTTGGTTATTTGGAGAAATAAAATTTTGTTTTAAATATATAATGGTTAAAAAATCTTATACTAATGTCACGTAATCCAAACATGATATACATCAAATGATTTGTAGGACTAAAAGATATAAATATTATCTCATGAAAAGCATCAATGTTATTTGTTTCTGGGCTAACGTCTTACTGTCCAACAAATATAACATTAATTAGAAAGTTAGAATGTTGAAAATTAGCATGATATTAGGTTCATAATCATTACCTGCAGCTTCACCTAGATGTAAACGAAATGTATGGCAACTAATAAAAGAACATTGATCAATTTTATGAGACAAATTAAGAAACAAACATTAAATCAATTTATGAAACCATTGACCCAAGAGGAACGAAGATCTCACGAAAATGAAGACGAACGGAGGCAACATTAGGTTCCATAATAGAGTAATATGAACAAGACATAATGCTTATCTAAGTCAAAATATTTTACTCGTGTGCATCAATTTTCATGGGAAGGACACGAAATTGACCTAGTCATCCATATAAATCCTTAGTTAAATGGAGATTAACTAAAATTTAGTATTCACTTAGAAAACTAAGATAATTAGTACTTTAGATATACGTTAACAAAATAATAGTATATTTAATTCAATTCAGAGCATAACAATTAGCATAAACTAGCAATTACAGTTGTAGATGTTCACATCCATCAAGATGCATGCACTCTCTATCTGGCGCATGGAGCTATTCACAGCAATAGATTGACGACACTTTGAGCTCTCTGCCTAGGTTTCATCTCAAGCAGTTGCACAACTGCAAGTTTTAGCCATAATGCCTGCATTAGCCATGAATCCTGCATTAGCCAAGCAACTTATCCCAAATTGAAGTGTCCATATTCAACGGCATTCCCTTGATCAAATACCAAGCTTATTTACAAGCACAACCTAGTCAAGAGCATCAACCATGCGAGCATTATGTATGACATTAAGCTCCATAATGTGCCCGACCCTCATCTAAATTAAAGATCCATCTTGAGAGCATGCGGAGAAGATAGATGCATTAAGTAACTTCATTCAGGCACGTCGACATGTTAGACGATGGCGATTTGAAAAAACAAAACGAAAAAAGAATGACAAAAAGGAAGATGCACATGTTCCGTGCATTCTCCGCAGCCTCAATTACACAAGCATCCCTAGAGAAGCTAGCCAACATAGCACTTGACAAGCTAACTCAAAAACTAAAAATACATAATAAACCTCCTTTTAGCCTCCCGGCATCAAATGCATTAATAATTTGTAGACAAAGAAAGACCAGAAAGTCTAAGCCACATCCGATTCATCCCCATGAGTGGAAATCCAAGTACTGTTAGATATTTTGTTAACAAAAGGCAATTTTGCCTTCATGAATTATAATAAATATTGTAATTAAAACATGCAATTAAAATATGTGTAACGGATATATAATTATGGGGAACGTTACAAAATTTATGACGAACGTTACAGAATTAATTACGGGTTTTGTAACGTCTTTTCCAACCCTATATATATATCCGTATGTTGAGCTCAAAATGATAAGAAAAAATATACAACAAGTTTCTCTTATTTTTCTTCTCTCCCCTACATATTATTTTCATCTACATTTTAGTTTTATTTTATGGGCAACTTCCTTCATCTGAGCTGAAGCTCTGCACTCTCGCCCGAGTGTAGAGGCCGGCCGTTTCCGGGGGTTTTTACCGCTAGGGGGGAGGGAACCATCTGCGCCAGGGCGATAGGCGGGTTCTCAATCTTCTAGGGCAGTGAATACACGACTGCTCCCGATCAGGCTAGTTTTAATTGTTTAATTTTTCGGATTTATCTGCATGCTATAATCTTAAATTATTTGATAATTTATCCAACAATCTAGAAGATTGAATATTAGGTTTTTAGAGACGGTTATCTCCATGTTCATAGCTTCTGTTTCATATGCCATGCACATGTTTTCAGTAAAGACAATATTTATGTTAGAATTAGTTCTTTATAAAACTGTTCTTTTTAACTTCAATAGTTTAATTATCTAATCATACATAATATTGAATCAAAGTAATTTCAGAAGGTTCTTGTAGATCTTTGTATGGAATAACATATGTACCTTTTCCGTTTTGATTCTGGAGTTGCAATAGGCTTGAGACTCAAGGTTCTTAATCTGTGAAAAGTTTTCTCAATATAACAGTATATTCGTACTTTTCTAAAATTGCGAGTTTGGTTCATGAAGTGAAGTCCAGGTTTCCCATACTTTTCAGTGTACTCATAAGACCTACATTACTTTTTAGTAAATTTGCAATGTGCATCATTGTTATTATTATTATTTGTTTCTGTCATGTTACTGTCATTTTAATTTTGTTACATTGAGGTCTTTATAAGTGATTGTTATAAATGCTCATGTGACTCTTAAATCTTATGACACAGCATATAATCATGTGTATTTCAGTGACATCGTTCATAAAGTTCGGACTCTATATGGCTTAGGACTAGCCACAACGTATCAAGTAAATTTTTTGTGAATTTAATGTGTGCGCATTTGTAATGTTCAATGAAACATGCCTATAAAATTTGTAGCAGTATACATTTTTTTTCCTTGAAAATTTCATATACATGGTTTTGACAAGAATAAAGAGAACAAACTCTGGATGCATAGATGCTTTGAAATATCTAGATTTGTTCAATAATATGGTGCATTCTATTAATAATTCCATACTTTAGTGTATTTATGCATCTAATAAGCTTAGTACAGAAGGTGGTAAAAGTGAATGCAAATTTGTTCAGCAACTTCTGTGGCAGTTGTCTGCAGCAGATATGTTTTTACTCTCAAGACATGAAAATCATGAGGTTCGAACATCAACAGGTAAACCCCCTCCTCGGTCTTATCCAACATATGTTTGCAGTATAGTTGCTAGGCAAATTAAATGCTTGCAGGAAATATTTTAAAGTTTCTATATTCTGTTAAGAAACAAAAACTCATTGAGTGAACCGATTCAAGTTTTTTTGGATTAGTTGGTGTCTAAGGCAAGGTTTAAGGGTTGCGTAACGCGCTCTGCAAGGAACGAGGTACTTAATTGATCTTTGATCAACCTCTATTACTATCCTTACCTGGCTAACTACCCGGGTAAAACTTTAATCTTTTCACTTTAGGAGTTTTTGGTTTGGAATAAGAGGACCGGAATTATGTGAAAATTCATATGCATTTATTTAATTACGCTTCGTGCATCATATTTTACCTAATGATAAATGTTCAATATATGAGCGAACCAAATCAAAAAGGTGCAATTTTTAAAATTCTATTTTATATGATGGGTTATATTTCAAATCTTCAAATGTAAAGTTCATCACTTTTATTGCAATAAATGTTCATATGTCTTTTTAGATAACTTGCATTTGTTACATGATTAATTACAAGGTTTTATGCAAGAATGCACTTGTAAAATTTAAAGCACGTATGTACAAATATTATTATTATTATTATTTGTATAAGAGGTGGTACTAGAAAATGGCAACATAAATTTGGAAGGTCTCCTTTGTAGACAACCAATTTAAATTTGGAAGGTCTCATTTGTAGGCAACCGATTTAAATTTGGACGGTCTCCTTTGTAGGCAACCAATTTGTAACCTCTTATAATAGAATAATTTAAAATTTTTATGCATTTGAATTATGAAGTATGAAATATATTTAAAGATACGAAAATATTTTTTAAGATACGAAATCCTATTATGCTCTGCATGTATCTATTATTAATTTCATTCATGTATGTGCATATGCATAACTGCAGAATTTTTAGTTCCACATTAGTTTGAAATGTTCAGATATTAAGGTCAATCTCTTCAGACATAGACTATGATCTTTTATGATCATAGATCATGACCTAATGTCAATTTCAAACAATATGATGGACTAATTACAAAATAAGAACTTGATAAATAAATAAATACAATGCCTGCTAGGCAAAGTTGTGATTCTAGACTTTGTAAAGTCTGTGAAAAGAATCTTGATGACCCTTTGACTAAGGGATTATCCAGGAGTGTGGTTCTGGATTCATCGAGGGAGATGGGGTTAAGCCCATAGATGAGGTCACTGATAGCGGCAACCCAACCCTTATTTGGAGACGTAGTCCCAATGTCAGTTCAATGTGGTAGAAACAAGCTGGACAAGTGACTCTCGTGTAGAGCATCGACCTAGATATATTTACATATCATTATGTAGCATTTGCTACTACCCCTTCTCTATGATGACGATGCTCTTATGATACAGCTGGCTAGGCTGAGTTTTACTCTTAATAAGGCCAACGCGTGTATTGTGAGGGGTATTAAATAAACAGCTGTAGTACCATTTGAGGACTTACCTACGTGAGAGGAACCGTGATGGCTGCGGTTAGGGGGGGCTGGGCTAACCCCTAGAAACTCTCATGAGTCGGTTTATTGTGAGCATGGCCTTTAACGCTCAACCCGCTTTGCTCAATAGATGAAGCGTATTGTGTGTGTTTTCATCAATACCTGATTAAAAGGGCTTAATGTAGGCATATAAAATTGCTTATAGGTCCCTTAGCTCAGCTCAGCACAAACCGACAAACCAATGAGGCGACGAGATTGACTAATCGCACGCAAGCAACGGAATACGTCCATTCGGCGTGCGAGAGATCAAGCCAAGTGTTCGAAGAGTCAACGAGTTCATCCAACGCAAATGGCCATACTCGCGAAAAACGGAAATGAACGCATCGAATCAAGATCGAGCTTTCGGACTCCAACTCAGAGCGGGCAATTTTTTAACCCAGCCGACGAAACCCTAAATACCGGGGATCCGGATTTACTAGCCAAATGTCAGATTCGTCAACAAATCGAATCCGAACCAATCAACACAGAACCGGAAAACTCGGGCACAAAGGAGCAAAACGACAACACCATGGAGGTGCGGGGCTCACCGAGCACCAAGTGAAGTGCTCGGTGGCCGAGCCAAATGCGTGGCCCATCGAGGGCCGAGCCACCTAGGTGGTCTCAAGGTCATCCGAGCCACCTTGAGGTTGCTCACCGATGCTGTGGCCTCACCGAGCCACCTTGTGGAATAAGAGAACCTCGAAGCGGCCACCAAGGCTGGCTGCCAAGGGCCACCACCGAGCCACCAGGTGGTGCTCCAAGGATGAACATGAAAAAAAATAAGGCCGAAAGCCACCTCATAGGTGGCTCGGCCTCACCACCGAGCCACCACATGGTTGGCTCGAAGCTGGACCAGCAGCCACTTATAGCAGCTGGACTCGGCGCCACCTTTGGTGGCTTCGCACCACCCGAGCCACCTCTGGGTGGCTCGGTGGCCGAGCCACCTATAGGTGGCTCGGTGGCCGCCGAGCCACCTAGGTGGCCGGCCACCCTGTGCCCAAGGCACAGTGAGGGTAGCCTATAAATAGGCCACCCCCTTGTTCATTTGAGAGGGTTGGAAATTTTGGAGAGAGGCGAAGCCCTGCTGGATTGGAGACTCGGAACTTAAAAAAGATTGAAGCTTTGGGACTTCGGGGACTCACTCCTTCAGATCTGGTGCTCGGCGATCATCAACGTCAAATAAGGCAGGTGTTCGAGAGGATCAGATCTCAGATCTACGCAGGCATACTCCGGATCTAAGCTTGGTCTTAGATCCCGAGACTTGGACGATTGTTTCCTTGGTGAAACAATCCTCCCCGGCTATTATTTCCTTGGTGAAATAATACCCGTCGTACTGCGTAGATCCGACCGGATCTAGATCTCGCGGTGGTCCACGGCAAACAACCCCGGCGCAGGCAAAGAACCCACAAAGCGAGCGACCGCAAAACAGGAGCTCGTGATTCGTTCGACAAACAAGGAAACAAAGTTGTAATTTTCATTTCTTTTCAATTTGATTTTCGTTGTAACCGGATCTTATAAAAAGACCGGATCTTTTGTAACTCAAAAAGTTGTAACTCAAGATGACAATGGAATCAATAACAAAGAAAGACACGAATTTTCCAGCGAACAAGGGTGACTTGCCTTCTTTGGGCTTTCAAAGGTTACCCGTCTCAAAACATGCCTGTTTGGGCCTGAATTTTCGGCGTGCTCTTGGGCTCTAGCTTGAGTCGGCGCTATTGTGCTTCACTGACGCAAGAGAAGAATCATATGCAAGATTGATCGACTTGCAGCACAGCCGGCTTCTATTTGGTGAACAAGACCTTCTTGATTCCTGAATCTTAGAATCAACGATGCTTTGAGCTTCGCCGCCATGCTTGAACTAGCTCCATTGAGCGCCACATATGAAAAACTCTGGCTGCTGAAATTCGTTCAGTTTTCAAGCTCATCTCATGGCGAACCAAGTCTGCAGTATAGGTCCGCCAGATTGAATTACCCTTGATCCTTCAGAAAGGTCACTTGAGATCGAGATATGACTTGAAAGAGATCAATAGATGAGCCGTTGCGGAGAAGATTGTCAACATCTCGATTCAAAACAAGAGAAGAACGAATTCCATGCGGAGGAGGATTTTATCTTGAATCAGTTATTGGATGTAATGTTGTGACGAGATCTAAGTGAGCTGAAAGCCCTAAAAAGAAGAGTAAATATTTAAGGATTTATTCCGAATAGTTCAAAGATAAATGTCGGAACATTGTACAATAACGATTGACGGCTCCTTCATTTTGGACGCTCTGCATTCGACTACCCTGCAGCTGCATGAGTAATTAGAGTTTGTGACGTGTAGTGTAAGATGTACCGTTTTTCAGTTAGTTTTAGACCTGGTTACGGACTTGTTCCCACAGCTCAGTAGTCAGTTTGGGTCCGGGATCGGTAGCTGGAGTTTTGAGCCCTAAATGAGTTTCTATGATAAGTTCTGGCAACCAGCAAAGAAATCAAACTCAGGATCTCAAATTCTAAATAGTAGTGTGTATCAGTCTCAACGATGTTCTAAAGATAACCTCTTACGGGTAAGTTAGTTGATAAAGTGGATACTTTGTAAAGGGAATAATTATACCAGCAAGGGACCGCTTAGTTAATTGGTCCGCGTTCACCCGACAGTTGTTTGACAATATATCGTCAAAAAATGGTTTCGCCAGATCTCAAAGGTCTTGTACCAGGTCAAGATGAAGTTGTGTTAACTACGTCGTGAGAGACTTCTATCATTTAAACCTTCCTCGGAATGGCTACAGAAAATTCTAAGTGGTAAGACTGGAAGAGAAGTTAAAAATCAACAATGACGGAGAATTAATTACCTTCGGTGTAACAGCATGCCTTCATCTTCGACCGTCAGCGTCGCCTCTTATAGCTTTTCTAAAGAGCTGCAAAGCATAACGCTCTAGAGCGAGGCGACAAACTCTAAGTCGTTTTAAACCGAGATTGTCACTAAAAGGTGCTCCGGTAATAGGTATACTGGGCTAGCAATCACATAGACAAATCCGTCTACAATGGTACCTTCGTCGTGTTTTAGGCACATACTGTTTTCAGCACCGCCCGATCTTGACCGACGGCGTCATCTGTTGTCGGCATGGAGCACAATCCTCGAAATAGTCAAGGTTCGGAGAAGGGGATGTACTCTGTGTCTTCATCATGACCTCTAGAATATTAAATTTGCTACAGTCTAAAGCTTGGTAGAGGAAAAGGCTGGAAAGATGACAAGAGTCGAAATACCTCTCCACAATGGGCCTATCTCGGCCACCTCCGTTCGTGAAAGTCTGAAACGGCTGCGTGTCGCTTGTCATGGTCAACTTAAGTCGTTATTGTAGGTCGGCCCTTTTAAGTCCACATGTCTGTCCCAGTGCTGAATGCTGGGACGCGTCTCAACTTGCAATCCTGCCTGAGCTGACTGACCCAAGATCGAGCCATGATGCATAAGGTTTCTCTCCTCTTTCCCCTTTGGAACCTACATCTAAAAGTTTACCATACACTTATATTAGTAAGTAGGCAAAATTCTCTTACTTCTTCGAGCTTTTAAGTCAGGCGAGCTCGATCAGTGATCGATAGATCCATTACTCTTTATAAAAAGCTCAGGAAAATTGCTGCATGTTTCTCGAAGTCGCTGTGAACCGCGTATTAGCCACACCATCACTGGCTCGCTTGATCGTCTTCGGAAGTCTCCTCTGTCAGAAGCGACGATTCTCTATCTATCTCCTCTATTTTCTGCTTGCCTTTTACCTGAGGACCAGCAAGCTTACTGTCGCGATTCCTCTCTTCTGCGCACTTTCTCGGATATTCTCTCTCAGGGATAGCGATGCGCTAGCCATCAGCTCCCTTAAATTAACCTCAGAGTGACGGGTATATAGCGACCATATCCATTTTGCACATAAAATATGTCGGCTCTAAGGTGACGGTCAGATTCGAAGACTGAATTTGACACCGGTATCAAGCCCGTCATATTCCACAGCAAGCGCCGAGCGATCTACTAGCCCACCGCGGAGTATGAAACATTGGTGTCGACGCAACCCGGTACGACAGATAAGGCTCTACAATAGCAAGCGCTCTTCACTCGAAAAATGACGTGACCTGGCCTTATTGTGTCATGACAAGATCTGAAGTAAGCAACATCGAGAGAGTCGGTCAGTTTCTGCCAGAGCACTTCTACGTCGCTCCTCCCTAACTTCCGGAGAGTTCCGAGGTTCATCTACACTCTCGAATTAATTTGTACGCAAAGGAAGGAGGATAGATCTGCAAATTAGTGGAGCCGATATTCAAATCGGGGCGTGAAAGAATATCACCCATCAGATACGTTGTAAGGCAGCTCTGCCTTCGTCGTATGGGGATCTTCTCGATGGGGTCTCCATAGTTTGATAAAAGATGTGAACCGCTCCATGACGGAAGCCTAACGATAGGATTGCGGCAACATTGCTAGCAAAAGAGATTAAGCTCCTCCGCTAGGCAAGTGGTGACAGCGGAAATAACCCTCTATCGGCAAGGCATCCGGAAGGTCTGATATTGGCACCACGCACTTCTTCAACCAAAGTGTTATATAACCGGACCAACAAAGTCCTTGGGTGTGGATGGATTTCTCACTAATGCAACAAAGAAGTCGTGACAACTTAAGTCCTGCACAAATCTGACCTTGGACACTCGCAATGGTGTAAAGATCGGGTGCCATGTATTTTCAATCATTGGTGATCTCCGCATGACTCACCGGTTCTCAGTTCAAATACCAGCTTCGTCGGTTTTCTCCAAATTCTTGATAGGTAACCCAGAGAATCTGATTCAAGCTTATTTTGAGGAGACTTTTTACTCGCAACTGGGTTATCGGCTAACAGCATTCTTGATAAAACGTTGATCCCATAACGTGTTCCGTATCGAAGCGTCTGCTTGTGAAGTTTCAATTGATGTAGACTCCCGGTTAGAAAGAAAATATTACTGATACAGATATTCTCCCACTTGCTTCTGTTCTTTATGGCAGACTTGATGCATCTCATGAAAGGGTCGTCCTATTCTCCATTCGAGGTAAGAATGTGTTTGTTCTGGATATTACGCTCTATTTAATCCCGAGTGAAGTGGAGAGCATTCACCGGTGAATCCGTTTATTGTGGTGGCACGGCATAGCGTCAATATAATTTATCGATTCAATCATACCCCCGGTAGAGGACATACTTCATATCGGCCCCATGAATTTGGTCTACAAGAATGAGACAGCCATAGCACACTTGTAATTTTCATAGGTACGGTGTCGCCTAGCTCAGCGAGACGATTACTTCACTCGGCGAGCACTATGGTAGCTCCATTTAGGCGGTCCTCACAGTTCCATCATGTCGGCGCTGTATCTTGGATGTGTTTCTACCACAGGAACCCGGGAAGTGGAATGTGTTGGTGATGTATTCGCAGAGAGAATGTTTGTCCTTGTGCTCTTTCGATCAAAGCACGGTATTTCATCGTGCTTTCACCCGTTGCCCACAATTCTGTTAACGAATGATGCGAGGACGAGGAGCTGATAAACAAGTCGTCCGATCACCGTGTAACCACGTTCATCTTGAAGGTTTATGACGGATTGGATCCATACACAGAATCGCGAAATGTATGTGTCTTTCTTAAAGGCATGCAGCTCCGTATCTTGTAGCGAAGAGTGTCCAAATTAATTTGGCACGTGAATGCGGGGACCCCCTCCCGTACCAACTTAGAGAGCTCATTTGGGAGGTCCAAAGCGAATAAGAAGTGGGCGGAATCGAGCGGGTTGATCAACAGCGGTATATCTTACTCCTTGGCCATCTATCTCGAATTGAGAAAACGAGTCACAGGAGTATTCAACGAAAATGAATAATGTTACTTATCAAATTAGTTTATGAAGAAATATTAATGGCGGACACGGGGGTGTTGAACTCTTTTCACAAAATCGTGAGATAGAAGTCATACCTTGTAATTGGCGAGATTGATTTTTTAAACAGTATTTTCACAAATACACAAGATAATACATTTATCACACGAAGTAGCACGGTAAAGTACCGCATCTTACGAATGTGATACGGGTAAGATCGCTCCATATGCCTTAAGATGCGTTTTGACAAGCGAAACGGTAATCTGATAGCATCAACACCACAAAGGACGCGATATCAGCTTCTTCCACTGCACTCCACACAGAGAACAAGCCGGGCAGGGGATTAATACTAGAAGCGTCCACCTCCTACAAAGGAGGATATCAGCTTCTTCCCAACTGCTCACCAAGGGGACAGAGCGGGGATGTAATATGTAATATGATATTTGGTATAAAATATTGAATTCCAGAAACAGTGAAAGTTATTACAAGGTTTGTGGTAAGATAGAAGCTCCCTCATGGTGACTGTCTCAGTGGCTGAAGCGGCTTCACGAAGCGTGTCTCCTCGTCGAACATGGCTAATCTGCAATAAAGATTCAACAGCTCAGTCAGATCAAGAATTCGACGATAACATAAAATCGAAGATTAAAAGGGAATTGCGAATCTTGATGAATTCTACAAAAATTGAGTTTTCCGAGTAAATCAATTAAACCTATGAAACATTTCTGATGCGCAATTGGAGTACAGAAAAATAAAACGTACAAACTCAGCGCGAGTTCGATTCTCCGCACTAATACTAAGCTAAGTTGCTGGAGATGATTTTTCTCTCAAAAGCCAAAAAAAGTGGACACAAGCTCAATTCTTACATATGGTTCGGTAAAGAGTTTAGCCATTCATAAACTGGAAATTATTTTTTAAACCTCACATACAAACCAAAGTTGAACTTATAGTGTATGAATCGAGGAACATCGGCTCACGACCACAAATAAGTTCCACCAAAGAAAGCCAGATAAAGGATCAAATCAAGCCAAATTACTTCAATACACCTCATTATGACCTTTAAAGGCTTAGCTCATCACAGTATTATGAATGAAGTTCGTTAGCATCCAAGCAAAAATCCTAAATAAAACAAACCTTCCCAAAGTTGAGGAACTGTTTTAATTTTCATTTACAATCAACATCCTCACAACAAGGCAAGAGTTTTTGGATTTCTTTCGAAAGAATTATGCGTGCTTCAAGCCTGGATTTCTCAAGACGTCAGACATCCTTCATAAATGTGGGTAAGAAAGTTATCAGTTAAATCAGACGTTTATTATGAATACAAGCTTGTAATAAGGAAAGCTAATCATCCTATGGAGAATTTCATGTTGCCAAATTAAATTCAAGTTTAAAAGAGGGAGCTTGGCTTATATTGCATTTTGAATGGGCCACTTTGGGAGATAGTGTGGCTGGATACTTACAGAAGCATTCGTTCATTGATAGAGCCATTAACAGACTGACAACATGGCAAATTCTTTTCACGTTCCGGACGTTTGGACGGGAGCTGATCTACTGTTTCTGTCATTGTCAGAAAATGGCACAAGCTGTGGTAGCTAATGTCGATGACGCAAAGAGGAGATGTTCCCAACCCAAGTTTTAATTTTACTCAAATCCAAGAACTAGGGTTCAGGATAAAGAAACAAAGCGGAAGCAATGGTGTGGGTTCACCTGAACTCAGCGGAAGAGGGGTGATTCTGAGTAAGGAAATCCACTAACACAAAACTTGCATCTGATGTCAACGAAAGAGCTGATGACCCTAGCAGAATCAAGGGAAGATAAGTGAAAACAAATCAAATTGAATGAGTGGCAACCAAAATCAAAAACATAAAGATTAACTTTACCTGAATTCGAATCAAACGCCAGGACTCACCTTGTACTTTTAAGCTCGAACTTCACGTCGGCAAGAACCACAAACCCTAGGTTTAATCTCCCCTTTGCTCAAATCCTAAATAGAGAAAGAAGAAAGGAAAGACTCAAAGAACTCTTATGAAGCGGTTTGAAACGAGTTTGAGTTAGGGAGGAAGTCTTTGAAGCTGAGGTTAGCGGCTGTTTTGGATGGGGATAAGGTCTGAAGCCGGAAGTTAGAGAACCATTCACGCTTGTTGGGACATTTAGGATGTGAAGCTTATTCACCTAACGTTGCCTTTGTTCACCCCCCTATAGTATAAATTTGCTTACCCAATTAGATAAATAACTATCCTTCCATTCTCTCACCTAGTTGTTCTAACCCCATTGAAATCAAACACCCACCGTAGAGTTCTGAAACGATTATAAAGTGAAGATGTTAGAGGGGAAATATTGAGTCTTTTTCATCACCCGTACCCTCAAGAAACAGGATGCTGGACCGAATGCCAGCAGCTTGTTGGCCATACCCGCTATAGTCAGACAGCATATAGCTGGACCGTTGAGTGCGAGGTTGGGCCGCGTTTTTCGCCCGCTGAAGCTATAGGACCGCGTATGCTGACCGTTTGGAGTGCGAGTAGCGTTGGTGCGCCCGCTCACTAAGATGTTGACCCGCAATAATTTTATGTTGCGGTTATATCTCACCCCTTCTATCATTTATTGATGTATTTGGATCCGTACTCACACTCCAATGAGCGTGTTACGAATCCATAAATCTGTTTCCCACTCTTGACGAGACAGTTCCTGGAGATATTACGCTTAATATTCTTTAAGCATAACCCGGAACCGTCCGACGGCGTGTACGAGGTTAAACTGATTCCCTAAGCTCCCAAGAGTATATTGAGGTATTTAACTGGTCCCTATCGTTCAACCACAGTCAACGCGTAGCCCAGTCAACGCGTAGTAACGCGTAGCCCTAGTCAATTGCGTTTGCGCATGAGAGTCAAGCTGATGAGTATGAAACCCTAGGGTCCAACGCCGCGTCAACGTGTAAGCCCAGTGTCAACGGGCATCACACGCTTGCGTTATGAGCAGTAACGCCGGCCAAGCGCGTTGCGAGTGCAGACAAATTTTATATCACTCAATGACACAAGCCAAAATCAAGCCTACGAAATTTCGATTCGAGACTTCGAAACGTCAGACGATAACGCACAGCACCGGTCAGATTTTAACTATTTGACAAAATACTGGAATGGGCTAATGCAAGAAGTCACGCTAACTGAAACAGTTATAGGTCCTTTTCACGATTGAAGAGTGGGATCTATCATATCAAGATTCCAGACTCCTCCTAAAAAGAATGAGGCTGAAAACCTTTGAGACGGAGTATCTATTAGGGCCGTCTAACAATTGTATGACATTCCGACGAAACCTCGACGCAAAGACATGTGAACGAGGTCAGAAGGCTTACCTAATAAGGCTCACGGCGCTCGTCAATACGCGCCGTCAATCAGCTCGGATGTGTCCGGGCAGATTGTGTCGGTCACGTCATGGCGCTGTCAATCAGCATCGATGCACTCGGTCACGATTGCGGCACGTCAATCAGCTCAGGTGCTCTGTCACGTCATACACGCACGCATCCAATCAAACGCCGAATGCTTCAACCAACACCGGGGGGGGCCATATGTCAGCTACCCAAGTGATCGACACGTCGACGGTCTATTCCGCACGAGATACAGTCAACGATGTGACCAAATACATGAAATGACGAAAAGTAAAGTCCCGGAAGAAAAAACGCACCAAAAGAAAGGATAGCTCAGGCTGGAGGCCGGACCCGTGCCAGCGCATTAGGATATAAATTGCTATTTAGGTCCCCTAGCATAGCTTCCGGCACGAACTGACAAACCAACGAGCGGACGAGTATTCGCGGAATCGCACGCACAGCAACGGGAGTAAATCCAATTCGCGTGCTCTGGGATCAAGCCAACGTGTTCGACAGAGTCAAGGAAGTATCAAACGTGAGAGCGGACATCGGACGAATCCGATCGAATCAACGATCAGTTTCGGGACTCAGGATCAGAAGTGGATTTACTGATAATCGGATCCGGACTTACTGCCAATCTCGCAATCAATGTCAAGAGTCGTTCCAGCGTCAATCAACAAACAACAGCAACACAAACCGATCAGTCAGTGATCAACAACGAAGGCAGACCAGACAAACGGTAAAAAAATGACGGAAACGAAAACACCGGAGGGAGCTGCGGCCGAAATCGGAGCACCTCAGGTGGTCGGCCCAAGCCGAGCCACCCTGGGGTGGCTCGGCCGCCGAGCCACCCCTTGGGGTGGCCGAGCCACCTCAGGGTGGCTCGGCATGAGCCGAGCCACCTTGAGGTGGCCGGCCACCTAGGGTGTCGGCCACACGTGCACACGGGCACAGTGACGCTTGGCTATAAATAGGAGAGGGGGTTGTTCATTTTGAAGGGTTGGAAATTTTGGAGAGAGGCGAAGCCCTGCTGGATTGGAGACTCGGAACTTAAAAAAGATTGAAACTTTGGGACTTCGGGGACTCACTCCTTCAGATCTGGTGCTCGGCGATCATCAACGTCAAATAAGGCAGGTGTTCGAGAGGATCGGATCTCAGATCTACGTTGCTACACTCCGGATCTAAGCTTGGTCTTAGATCCCGAGACTTGGACGATTGTTTCCTTGGTGAAACAATCCTCCCCGGCTATTATTTCCTTGGTGAAATAATACCCGTTGTACTGCGTAGATCCGACCGGATCTAGATCGCGCGGTGGTCCACGGCAAACAACCCCGGCGCAGGCAAAGAACCCACAAAAGCGAGCGACCGCAAAACAGGAGCTCGCGATTCGTTCGACAAACAAGAGAAAAAGTTGTAATCTTTCTTTTATTTTATTTTGATTTTCATTGTAACCGGATCTTATAAAAAGACCGGATCTTTTGTAACTCAAAAAGTTGTAACTCAAGATGACAATGGAATCAATAACAAAGAAAGACACGAATTTTCCAGCGAACAATCTGGCGACCACAGTGGGAGCCACCGATCTCGCTGCCGAGATCGGAGCGTCGCAGCCGCGGATCTTGATCCCAGTCGTGGAGGAGGTCGAATACGAGTTCGATCAGACCAAGTTCGAGGAATACCTTTCATCCTCGTCTAGATCAACCTCCCCCCGCAAGTCCAAGAAGTCCAAGTTCTCTTCCAACAGAAAGGTGCGTTGGTACGAAGAAGTTGAAGCTACCAACGACGACCTCATCTCGATTGACGCCAAAGTTGCGTCAGATGAGGCTCCACCAATCTCCAACCAGATCAAGCTGGTTCCAACCAATTCCTCCGTCACCAAAGGAGCGGTGACTCTCTCAAAGAGAGCCCGCCAAAGGCAACGCCAACGCTTGGCCAAACAATTCGCCAAAGCGATGGAGTCCACCGACGGAGTCCGCTACAACGCGGGTCTGAAGAACAAGAGAGGCAAACAGCCTCAACAACAGATGAACGGCGCCCCTTCCAAGCCGCCAACAATGGAATGGGTCCGTGTCAAACGGAATCGTTCGACGCTGGAAGAACGTATCCGCAAACGCCGCGCACTATCAGCGCAGGCACGGGCTCAAGCCGAAGAAGCCCGTAGAAAGTTGCAGAAAGAGGTGGTCAAGAAGCCGCCACCAACTCGCAAAGTCTGGAGGCCAAAGTCTGAAGCGGCAATTCAGGCTAAGGAGCAACCTTTGCAGCCTCCAACCAAAATTCAACCTCCGGCGAACCCAGCTAAGTCGCCGAGAATTCCCATAGCTACTCCGGGAGATCATGCAGAATCCTCCCGAAGAAGAAAGCCAGTCTTGGAGCGCCTCGGTCCAATTCCCGATGAGCGAAGCAAAGCTCCGATCCAAGAACGTTTGGGCCCACTAAGAAAACCCCGAACGAATCAACACGCTGGGGGTCGCCGCCACCTCCAACATGACAAGGAGCTCAAGGCAACTGCGCGCGCTAATTTGCGCATTGAGGTCCAAGAGCCCGCTGAGAATTCACGCCCAAAAAGGCATGTCTCGAGGCGCGTGACTCTTGAAAGTCCAAAGAAGGTAATTCTCCCTCAGAAGGAAACGTTATCATCTGATGATGATTACGTTATACCTGAGAAATTGTGCCAACACACGATAGGTTGCTCTGACGAACCAGAAAGAGGAGTCCCCGAGAACAGGAAACTCAGTGCCCTTGTTCAAAGCTCATTCGGGCGGTACTGTCTGAGTGCAACTGCATCAAGGTAGTCCCAGAGAGAATCTCAGTGTTCGAAAGGCTCGGCACCGAAACGCCAAAACCAAGGCATAGGCGTTTTCGGCAAAGAAGAACGGTGGTTAAAGACGAAGAATTTCCGAGGGTTACCGCCAACATGACCAGCAAAGAGACATCGACACAGATTGATCTCAAATCATTTCTGGAAGCGTCCCGGCGTGTAACCTGTCTTCAGTCCGGAGCCATCGCACGAGGAACTTATGGTAGGGTTCGGACAAGATTGCCTTCGGAAGACGAAGAATCGGATTCCTGCTCTGCTGTCGCATCGGACAATACAGTGTCCAGCGAAGGACAACCCCGCGAATCATTTATGATAAGCGCGGAAGAAATGGCCAAGATGCTTGAAGACGCTTTGGCTAAGCAGAAAGAAAGTTTCAAATTCGAGATGGAGATGACCATGCAGCAGATTCTTGCATCAACCTTCCTCACATGCATAGGTTTGAGATGAAGGACCCACTTTCAACATGCCCAAATTCCAAATACAAAGGGATGATTGGATGGAAACAAAAGAATTTGGAATAAATTTTTTCCAATTTTAACAATACTAACCATTTACCTTGTGTGTGTATTCCAAATACTCAAACCATCACGCATAATGAATTTAAATATATCGCTCAACTACCTTTCAATGTTTAAAATTTTATCATCTACATAAAATTTATAATTTAACTATTGGACAATATTTGCAGTTCTGTATCTGAGAAGCAACCTAAGAATGAAGCTAAGCTTGTGCAATTTTCAGTAAAATGTATACGCATAAATGAATTAGATTAACAGTTAAATAGCATGGAGTACCCAAGAGACTTAACATAGCAGTAAACTCACCTAATGCTCTCACTTAGTGCTCCAAAAAGGACTACAGAATTCAGACTTTTCAGCTATTTTGAACATCTTTTATTAAAAGATTATGATAAGGATTCAATGTAAGCACGGAATACATAGTATCAAAGGTTTTCAAATCCATTCGAAGCTAGAAACTGTCACAATGAAGGAGAACAAACCCAGCACAAAGCAATTAAAATGTAAACCCCCACAATAGGCAAGCCTGGTTGCTTGTTAGCACAAGCGAAACCTTTCCTATTTAAAGCACAAACTTTTACAGAACACCCAATGAAAATTTGAAGAGGAAAAAAAATAGTCCAATAGGATAAAAGATTTTTTTCACCTATATACCCCCAAATCAACCATATCTGCATTACCCCTCAAATCTAGATGTCTTCTAAATTTACCCCCAATTCAACCATACTTAGTGAAATACCCCAAACTTAAAGATCGTTAGTTTTTTAACATAACCCATTAGAATTGCCATAAACTGGCAAATATTTAGATTTAGAAGGTAAATTCGCGGTTATGGTTGATTTGAGAGTATATAGGTAAAAAGCACATAAAAAAATACCACAATTTAATTTAGAAATTGATACCTGTAACAGGCCAAAGAGCATGATTATTCAAACTCCTGCAATCCGAAAGCTTCAAAATTCGAAGATTCCGAAATCCCCCCAAATAAGCCATCCACTCAGCATCCACACTGCTCTCCCCACTCAGATCAACCTCTTCAACGCAATGCTGGAAAACCCTGCACAAAATCAAAATAAATTTCACAGACTCCAACAAAAAAGGTCCAAAATAAAATAAAAAAAAGTTAGGGCTGGGGTTTTGAACGGACTCGAGGAGGGAAGGGTAGAGGAGGCGGCGGTGGCGGAGGCGGCGGAAGAGGGCGTCGGCGAGGTGGGAGGGGAGGCGCTCCAGGGTTCGCTTCTGACGTCGCCATGTCTCGACGATCTCTCTGCTGGAGCTCGCAGATTCGATGCAGAGATTTGCGAGAGATGGACTCGTCTTCCTCTTGCTTTGCTTTTTTTCCATTTTTTTTTATTTTATTCCCCCTCTTCTTGCTGATTTATTGATCCGAAGTGAAAAAGGGCAGAGGGGAGCAATTGATAAAAGAGGGGCAGCGTGGCGAGCAAGAAACTTGATTTAATTGTTTAGTGCGGGAATTTTTGGTAAAAACATACAACCAAACAGCCCCTAATAACGATTCTTTCATGCAAGAAACAATAATTTGCAGATTTAACCTTGAATGATTAGGGTTTTTAATGACACGCCTCCCGCTTATATCATATTTGCATATTTACCCTCTAAATTTCACATTTGTTAACTCTCCCTCAGACATAGAAGTCCCCTATAACAAAGCTCTCATGTTGCACCCCAAAAAAATAGGGATAAATCCATATATAAGATAAATACGCAGGGCATATATTCAAGGTGGTTGGACCATGAGAACCCAATCTATTTGGACTTCACAAATTAAATCAGTTTTAGTGGGTATATAAATCTGGTCCCAGGACTGAAAACTAGTTTTCAATTTGACAGAGGGAACAGGGTTGGACCAGTCATTTCTTTAGTTTTTCCTAAACTAGCTAGTCTTCGATCTTTTATACATACCAAGACGGCGAACATCAAATTGAGCTCGTATGATCTCTTGTCTAAATTCGTAACCACGGTCTGGCCTTCGTACGTACGATCAGAAGAAATCAGAAGTTTCTCGGTGACTTGGGGGTGGGAGGACGAGGACAAACTACTACCAAATTCCACATGTTTCACAACTTCGGTGTTAAACGAAGGCTGGCAGGTACCCGTGTCGCAGGAGCTTAAGCTCTCCTAGTCTCCGATGTCATTCTCAAGGTTGAAGGTCAGTTTGGTTGCTCTTTGTGCTCTCTCGCTGTTGGAGGGGGAGGATTTTATTTGGGATCCAGCCATCGAGGTGCATCTCCTATCCTAACTCTTCTTTCATTTTTAAACTAAAAAGAAAAAACTAAAAAGAAAATAACGGTTTAATTTTTTTTTACCTTTCTTATATATAGTTAGATTTAATAAAATGAAGTTTTGTGCAGGTATATTTATTAGAAATTAACGTTGGAAATATATTTCGAGATTTTTTTTTTTTTTTTTTTTTGACGAGCAATATGCACGAGAGGGAAATTTTTATATAATATCTATGATAAAAAATTTTAATTGAAAATTAGATTAATATTTGTTTTAGGAGAAATTTTTGAGGTAGGCCGGTTTTGAAAAATATCTGGAAAAACTGACAGTTTTGCTAAACATTTAGGAAAACCGACCTCTTTTTGGCTAGCGGCTTGCCAAAAAGATATTAGTTTTGATAAATTTGGGTTTTAAAACACACAGGACTAGTAGTCTCATGTATATAGTGACCGCTAATTGGCCACTAAACTAAACACAAAACACCCACGAGACTAATATCCCCGTGGGTTTTCGGAAGTTTTAGAATATCCACGGGACTAGTAGTCCCGTGGATTTTACAGAGACTTTGTTCTCTGCTGCCCAGAAAACCCATGGGACTAGTAGTCTTGTGGATTTCTGGGCAACCCAAAACCTGCACAAAAACATGCATAGATTGATCCTGATTTACACCATGCATATATACAATGTATCATATACACAAAAAAAATAAATCCACGTCATATACATTGCTAAACAGTATAATTGTTATATAAGTTATAAATTTTAAGAATTAAACATAAATTAAAACATATTTAATCAATTTACAACATCATGACACAATGGATGGTTCATACACACACGCGCACGCGCACACACCAAAATACTCCCAACAAATCTAAACGTATCCAATAAATTTAGTTACGAATAGAGTCTAAGTAAAAAAACAATAAACTATCACAGACAACCTAAAAGTCCATCCCTTCCACATTGTCTCCCTCTTCATATCCGCTCAGATCATCAGCGTCCTCCTTCAACTTGAGCTTGTACGTGCTCGCTCTTCGGTTGTGTGTGGGGTTATGACGGATCAACTTTATTGTCATGCGAGCAAGATCCACCACGTCTTCGTCGGCATGCATATAAGACATCCTCCTCATGCGCCATCTCCTCGCGAGCATCATGTTAATCCTCATGAGTTCGATGTAGAGCTCTACGAACCTTCCGGACTATCCGCTGCTGTACCAATATATGTACATAATCTCCTCTTGTGGTAGCTATGCCCTTATTTGTAATCCCCTCTATCTCATCAATAGTGTCTATCTGCAATTACGTAAAAATTTGTGTGTGTGTGTGTGTGTGTGTGTGTGTGTGTGTGTGTGTAAAAGCAACCAAAAGCTAACACGGGTTAAAAAAACTAAAAATCGATGGAAAACTATTTGAAATTACGTAATTTACTTATCCATTCTTTATATATACACCTCTTGTTATGTATCTTGCTTGTTGGAAACGTATCTCGAGTTCGTCAACTAGGGGCGTGGTTTGAGTGATTATCCATCTTCTGGTAATCCCTCAATACTATCTTATATAATATGTTTCCTCCATCAGAGGATAAAGTTATTCGACGATATTGAAATGCCGCTCATTCCATCTAGCAATGTACTGATTATGTGAATTTGCCCAGTCAATTTGATGCCCACCTTTGGACGCCTTTCTCTCTATTCTTTCTACTTCTTGTGGAGAGTGCTATGCCAAACCAAACTACCTAAGCATGCGATCTGACACATGCATCTCCATAATTTCAAAGCAGATGAGAGTAACTCTTGCTCTCCATATATCATGCCCCTCCATGCTAATCAGTGGTAGATGATGTAGGTAAGTTCTGTATGGCTGCCACACCAACTAAAAAAATATTACACATATTAGTATGTATCTCTTTAAAATATATCAGTAGCTTAAATTTTCTTAAATTAAAATTTGATACCTGAAATTTTTTTATCTGGTCGACCTCTCCTCTGTAAAAATCTAATTGTCTTGCAGGAGCCTCATTTTAGTAGTTTTGGACGTTCCATTTGTATGAATGATAAAAGGCTAGAATCTAATACCATAATTAAAATTAAAAATCATTTTTTCTTTAATTAGATATGAAATTATTTACATGTAGCCCAATGGAATCTATCCATCTAAAACTCGCGTCTCGCATAATCTTGGTTTGAAAACCAATCTCTCTCATGTCCAAACTTGTAATAATGTCAAACACCACTTGAGCTCTTTATTTTGCCTATAAACAACTTTTGACATTTCCCTATATAGGTATGCTAAACAACACTACTCCATGATAATATCTCGCATGTGTCGAAGTTCTGGACAAACGGTACCCACCCATCACATTAAAAATGTATTTAGTTGTATTATATGAATGATGAGTAATAATCTAGCAAAAATGACCAATAAAGTGCATTATATGAATGACAAGTTGTATTCAATTAATATTCTCATATGTCATAAAATAATATTTTAGATGAATAATTTCTACAAATAGTTAAATATTGGGAATAATTATATTATCTCAAATGTACTTTATCTTTACTTGAATCGGGGAATAGAAGCGTCCCGATCATGTGCAAAACATATGCACGAGTATGTTACTAGATCATGACTTAGGATGCATCTTCTAGCAACGGGTGTGAGAAATTTTCTTTAAGCCACTTCAATCTAATATTCTTCTGGGCAATGACTCAGAGATAATCCTAACAACTCATCACAAACGTGGTGCCAAACATCTCTATCTGTCCCTGTAACACAAGGACCATCAATGCAAAGACCAAGGATTACTACTATGTCTTGGAGAGTAGTAGTCGACTCGCCGACACATGGATGAAAAGTGGTTGTCTCTGGACTCCATCATCCATCAATGTATTAAGTAGTGCCCAATCAGGTTTCATCCACCATAGCCTCAAGCATGTGAGAAACCCTGCTCGGGCTACCAAGGTCATTATACACTCATCTTCAAGTGGCCAACACGTACGTCCAAAGCTATAATCAACCATAACTAGCTTTGGTCCTCTCTGCACAACAATGAAAAATAATATTAGAATATAACAATGAAAAATAATATTAGAGCATAAAATAAAAAAATTATGACTTATATAACTTATTCATGCATGTATGATTCAAGAATCATTACCTCTGTAAACGATATAATCTCCAAACAGTGTTGTGACTGATCATAGAGGACATCATCACTAATCGACTTAGGAAGCATAGTGCATTTACATGCGCATATAATTGGTAACTTATTAGTTCCTGCAGAATCAATAAGACTATCATCGAGAGGATGAAAACTTTCCTTGTAAGCCTTTTGGTAATTCCATTAATTACTAAACTAGGCAATACCAATCATAAGGTAATCTAGCACCACCATCCTGATTAGAACTAGCCGTTAAATCATGTTCACATAGTAATTTTTGTAATTGTGGTATATTACGAGTATAATTGGACTCCCGTTTGTAGATAAATGGTGTAAGTACCTTCACAATATTTAAGCTTCCATTCATTATCGTTGAACGAAGTAATTCTACATGATCTTACAGCCACAATCCTTTTCTGCAGAATACTCTTATTTTTAGAGTGTAACTCATCATCCAACTTGCACCATCACTACGTCTCTTATTAAAGTAGGTGTTTAATCTATAAACCGTCCTTGCAACCAAGGCATGTATTGGCATAGCTCAGGCACCCTTGAGTACATCATTGAAACTTCCAAAGTAATTAGTTGTCATTATACAATAGCGCACTCCACCATCTCTACATAATGCTCATCGATCTTTGTATTGCAGCTTCAAGTTTTGTTCTATCTAGTTGTGTGCTTCAACTAATAAGGACTTAATTTTCTCCCTACAATTCTCATATACCAGTGTGTCAGCTATACACCCTGCTTGCCACAATATATTTTGTAAATTGACCTCTTCGTATTTTTTCTTAAAATTATCTCTTATATGCCTCAAGCAATACAAGTGATGATGTGGTACTCCAAACCCCTTGTGCAAGGCCCGTGGAATTCCTGTCATTCAGTCTGAATTAAAAGTAATCGTTCTAGGGCTTTGATCAGTAGGGATGAATCTATAAATACATTTAAAAAATCACTATCAATTCGATGGGTCTTCTACCTCAATAACAGCGAAAGCCAATGGAAATAGCCCACCATTTGCATCTACACAAGTTGCAACCAAGAGCACTCATTTGTACTAACCATATAAATGTGTGTCATCAATGCTCAAGAGCGGATGACAGAATGAGAATCCTCTGATTGCGGGTCCAAATGCCCAAAATACTCGCATGAACCTCTCCACTCCTAGTGCGATCTCTTTAGACAATATTTTGTATTAGGTACCCGGATTTTTTCTCTTAATTGCTTTAAGATATTACAGAAGTAATTCATAAGATTTCTCTCAATCTCCAAAGATTTTAGACAACACCTTCCTCCATGCATCATATGCTTTATATTTGGATCTAGTTGTTTTATCATATCATATACCCTTGTAATTATCTGACTTAGAGTAAGATCAAGTTCTCGCCTTACTTCAGGCATAATTAGCTTCAAGATATAAGAGAAAGTTGATGCCTTATGATGATATTGACTATCGAATTGCAGCATGTATAAAGTCCGCAATAACTAGAGATCATAAATTACCATTAGATTTTTTTTCCTAATAATTGCACTAAGCTTCCGTGGACACTGTGAATTTCTTTCATCTTGAGCACTTGCATACTCTCCTTAAGGTTTCTCGTTGAAATAGCATTTCACATGGTAGGTTGTTATATCAATTTTCACTAGCTTGAATTTGACCTGATTCTTGATTGACCATTCATGTATAGCAAAAACTAAAGTTTCCTTATTATCAAATAGATCTCCTTTTTTTAAAAGTGAAGTCCTCAGGTTGTTCGAAATTAGAACCAAGCTCAACGAACTCAGCTTGTGAGGTATTTATCCACTCCTCATTTTAAAACTCTTCTGGCAACAGTTCTTCAGACTCCACATAATCATTGTTTATATAAAATTCATCCATCTAACGGGCGCCCTCATCGATTCCTCCAATTGCACATTGTATGCTATCAAGACGTTCCTCCTCTTCAGCATCTTTATAATCATCATCTGCCTCCTCATCCTCTTCTACAATAAAATCAATTGGTAAATTATCTGTAACTTAACCTAAAGAGTTGTGGAACATATCAATTGACGTTGGAAATGGAAAGGTTGAGTCCATGTCATTGCACTCGAGTCATTTTCTATGTGCATGGAACTTGGCGATGAAATGAATTCACTCAAGTTATTTTCTAAGTCAAGCACGCGGGAGAACTCTCCAGGAGTGTATGAAATTTGGGCAACCACCGGATATTAGAATATTTTTAATAAAAAGTTCGATTGAGATTTGGCTTTCTGCAAGTTGTATCATGTCACTCATTTCTTGATCATTGGTGATCTCTATAGCAATTATTCTTTTTTCATTATCAAACAATTACAAAAGACCTTAGTGGCATACTCTACATGATTAATTTTAATAACTCTATATATTTGCTCTCCATTAAAGTTGCAAATTCTAGATAACATGAATATTTTTCTAGATCCTCCCTCATATATAGGCATATTATTCATTCTAACGCTCAGTTTCCCGTTGAATAAGCAAATAATCGGTATTCCATTCGCCATCAAAATTAAAATATTAACATTCATCATATGCAAATTATCTATACTATTCAAAAATTAAAATTTATATATCTTATTTCTAGTTAAATTGTAGTTGAAAGATCCACTATATTAAATTTAACCTATCAAATTTTAACCAAATCCTATTGTTTATCAAAATTGGAAAAATTTTATTCTAAATATACAAATATTTCCAAACTATAATTTTAACTAAAAAATAGAGATACGTTTATTAAAAATAAGAAAATTATAACTATGAAGATTTGAAATTCATCAGAGTCGGAGAGGCTAGATAGCGTCGGAGTTCAACAATGTCGCCGTGAACATTTCGGAAGATCTCAATTTGGGTTTGGAGAGAATATGAGAGAGAAATTTGAGGGAGAATGAGGTGATTTGGGAGAGAGTGAATGGAATGGGGGAGAGAGATTGGAAGAGAGAGATTGGGAGAGGGTTGATCCAATTCGGATTTTTAAGAGGAAGAGAAATGGGGGGAGAGGGAGAGAGAGGGAGAGAGAGAGGGAGAGAGAGAGAGGGAGATGGTTGTGTCGTACTTTTTACGCACAATTGGGGCTTTTGTAGGCCCGACAAATACACGGACTATTAGCCTCGTGTATTTGTTGGGCAATAGAGACACGAAGTCTTTGCGTAACCCACATGACTAGTAGTCCACTGGGTTTCATATTTGTAAACAGAAAACCCACGGGACTAGTAGTCACATGGGTTTTTTGTGTTTAGTTTAGTGGTTGATTAGCGGCCACCAAATACACGGGACTGCTAATCCCATGTATTTCGAAACCCAAGTTCAGCAAAACCGACCTCTTTTTAGCCATCTTTGGTGAGTTGGTCAAAAAGAGATCGGTTTTGCTAAATATTTAGCAAAACGGTCGGTTTTGCTAAATATTTTTCAAAACCAGTCTATTTCAAAATTTTCAACTTTGTTTTATGATTAGAGAGAGGGGAAAAAAAGAGCTAACACCTCTTTAAATTTTTTTACATCTGACTATCAAACATTAAATTTTAAAGGTAAATTTCACAAAATCCTCCAAAGTTTGGACATTGTTCAGATAACCGCTTAATTTTAAAAAATGTCACAAAATCTCCCATGAGCTTAATCTCCCATGATGTTTGTTACGATACCTCCCAACCTAACTGTATAACTTCTTTTAATCTAGTTTAAAGGGATTTTGTGACGCCCCCTTAAATGTGATGTTCGCGAGGTAACCCCCTTAATTTCCAAATTGTCACAAAACCCTCTTTGAGCTTTTGTTAGAAAACCCCGAAACTAATGTCCTTAGAGAATTTTTCTTTAAAATGTTTAAATTGAAAGGTGTTTTTTGTTGAGAAACCCAAAATTTTAGATCAATTTTGTGAATTTTGAAAGTTGAGGACAGAGAAATGCCGAACTTAGGGGGTTTGGCGGAATTTACTCTAACTTTAAGTGAAAAGTAATTATGGTGAAAGCACTTTTTTTCGCTAAAGTATAATTGTAATGTAAGTGTCAATTGCGTGCAATTATATTAACTATAACAACACATGCAACTGATTGGTCCAATTTCAAAAAATTTGTGATCTGAAACTACAATAGTATGCACTTATTTGTTTTGATGTATCAATACTTCATGTTGGTTGCTTTTAGATATAAAATCTAAACTTCCATTTAGTAGAGATCCTATCATAATCATCCATATACGAGTGGCATGGTTTAAACCATTGATTAAATAATTATAATTTTTAATTTAACTCTTTAACTATTTGTATCGTATAGATTAACCCCATTGTATAAGATGTTTTGATAGAATCCTTTCATGCACCCATTTGCTCAAGAATGTAACAAATTGTGAACTACGTTCTATTTTAATCCGCATTAATTACTTATAATCCGCATTAATTACTTATGGCAAGTGAAATGTCATTACAAATGTATTTGTAAAGAAAAATGATAAGTGTACTATACTTTTTATACTACTTTGGCACTATCACAAACAAAAAAAGGGATCTTTCCCTGAAAATTGTAAAATAAAAATTGGTGACTCAACATGACCCCACTCTCTTCTTTGTGGTAGTGCTAAAGTAGTATGAAGAGTATATTACATTTATCATTAATTGTTTATTAATTACAGTGGAATAAATAAATATAAGGATAAATTTAACAAAACTCCCTTACATTTGGTAATTTTTCATACAACCCCTTTAACTTCAAAATCACGCAAATGCCCCTCGAGTTTTGGAGCTTTCGAACACACCCTTCAAAATGAAACATTTTTTTAGAAAACACCCTAATTATATTAGTTTGATGTTTTGAAAGTTAATGGAGTTATATCAGGAACTCCCACGCACAAGGGAGCTTTAAAAAGCTCCTCTCAAGTTAGAATGAACATTACAAGTAAAATCATTAGTTGGATGTTTTTTTGGCAAAACTTTTGGGGTGGGGGGAGGGGGGTTAAGATATTCAAAAGTTTAGGAGAATTATTTGAGAAATGCCTAAATTTTTATGAGATTTTCCTAAATATGACTAAAAGACACCCCCCCTCCCTCAACCATGAGGGGCGTTTCAGAAAGCCCCCATCAATTATGGATTTTTTTCAGATAATCCTCAACTTTCAAAATATGATTTATTTCCCTTCAACTTTTCTCATTTAAGCTCGTAAACTAATATAATTAAAATCTAAAGGAACAAATAATTTAAAATGACCATACTATCCCTAAGACATTAAATTTTTTATCATAGTGTTCCTTTTTAACTTCTTTGGTTAGAAATACTTTTTATTTTATTTTCCCATCTTCTTCTTCCTCCACCTCCATTGCTAGATTCACGTGCGAATCTAATTTTTTCACTCTTTTTCGAGACACTAAACTTCTTTTATTTTCTACTTATCCATGCTTGTAATGTTTAAATTAATTGAAACTTTAGAATTTTTTAAGATTAGTTTCCACATCAAAATCCATTGAATTGAAGTCTAGTATTTTGATTGGGTTGAGTTTTTAAAGTCACATTATTTTTTTAACCAAGAGTTCTTTAGTCATTACATATTTTAAATTAATAATATTAGGGTGGTTGTTTGAAAAATCTATAAAGATAAAGCAGGTTTTGTAAGACACCTCATAATTAAGGGGGGGTTTAGTCATACTTTCAAAGTGGGGATTGTCTACAACACCCTCGAAATTGACGGGGGTTTCTAAAGTTAAAATAGTTATGAGGGACTTTTTTAGACAAGCCCCATAGTTGAGGGAGTTTTCTAAAATTAACCCTAATTAAAAAAAAGGACCTTTACTATATAACTAATAATTAATAATCATCCTTCTCAGATTCTACATGGTGGGGGCCGAGGACGTAGGCAGTTGCCAAACCTCGTAAATCTTGGTGTACTTTTCTCTATACTACGTTTCTGCTGTTTTAGGGGTTTAGCTTTAGCGTAGCCCCGGGTATTCCCGAACACTTGGTATATTAGAGTATTTGAGCAAGTCATGAAAGGCTGCAGCTTTTACCATAGCATGGCAAATTATTGTGTTGATGTCATATGAATAGCTGCAGCTTTTACCGATTAACTTAGAGAATCTTGTCTGTCTGGAATTTGCAATATTAATAAGGCAGTCACCTTGTAAGATCATTGCATTATGTTTAAGAAAACAACTGGAAATTTTGAACAAGCTTTAGAGACCTAAAGATTTCAGCATTAGTTTTCAAGTATTGTAACAGTTCTAAGATCATTGGTAAAATTCAATATATGTGGTTGTAAAATGAAAAATATTCTCCATTGGAAACGCAAAACATTAAAACTGTTCAGGGAAAAATCTACC
>NC_033794.1:55940315-55992030 GCF_001876935.1 Asparagus officinalis
GAAAGTGATTGTATTGTTTTGAATTGCGATTCTCCAACGCTGTCAAACATTCTCCCTTCAAAATAAAGTACTTTTTAATATCATGAATTAGAAATATAACTCACCTTCTTCTCATCCTCCCTCTTAGTAATAAGAGTCATCCAATTATATGAAGGAACATTCTTACCAAGCTCATGGATCCTCTTCCAATAAATGATTATATCCGTGAAGTATTTTTTTTATTGAGTTAATTCCTTCACCCTCGAATCATCTTACTCACTCTAGGCATTACATAACCCCGAGAGTTCAGGTTGTCCTTAAGACAGTAATGATCTTACAAATTACATGTGGAAAAAACATACATTATAAGAATAATTTAATAAATAGTAATTGAAAGAAGAAATATAATAAATAATCATCATGAGCCACTTCCCAGATTTTATTTTTGCCATTCCATTCTTGTTCTTCAAAGTTAGGTCAAACGAATTGGCACGCAGCCTCCTCACCGGCCTCAAATAATCGGATTTTTGAAGAGCGCGCGCCGTCGCGAGGACAAGGTATTGACATAGCACCATCATAACTCAGCGTGCGACCGCAAAATGGGAACAGGATCTCACGATTCGTTCCACAAAACATGACACAGTCTTTTTATATTTTTATTTCTTTTTGATTTTTTTTGTATTTATATAGGTCCTTCTCGGAATTCCCTTAATTAAAAGAACAAACATAAGAGAACATCTTTGTCATATATACGAGTATAAACTCTTCAATTATACAACATACAAAGTTAAGTTATTACAATAGTGAGGAACATCCCAATAGAACCAAGTCAATTTTTATGACTTAGCTGTAATCTATTTCACCTACGCGTCTTCGCGCTATTTGCACTCTGGTTTTAGAACTGTACCTTCTGTATGTCTGTCTCCGTTCTCTTAGCCTTTTGTCAACGGAGGATCTACTGCGTTCCTTTTTAATCTATTCCCCGACATTTGCATCGTCCTCTCTGTTGTTGTAGATGTAATCCTCCTGACATATCTGAGTTTTGCAGTGGGGTTGGGCGTGGAGGGGGGCGAGGGTGAGGGTGGTGTTGTGTGGTAGGAGTGCGAGCATACTAGCGCGAAGAGTTGATATTAATCAGCAATATGGGGTCCAGAGGGGGTGTCTATAAAGCCGTTATATATAAGGATAGGAACAGAATGAAGCTCTGATTAGGCTTGAGCTTCACCGAAGGCATCCAGCTAAATCTTCCCCCCAATAGTCTAGCTATCTCTTGTCTTGTCTATATAATAAACTTACGCAGTTGCAAGGGCAGTGAAAAAGTACTCCCCCTTCTACATAACAGGCATACTTTAAGTCTGATTATTCTTATAGTTTATTAGTTGGTTGGAATATATAGGGTTTAAGGGTGTAACCACCTTCCTTAATTTCGCTCCTAAAGTGGGGCTAATGGTGATGTAACCGCCCCTTAAAATTCACTCTTGGAAGTAGAGTTACTAATAAGATTAGTAGATCTGATGATGTAGTGGACTCATAAGAGATGCATGTGTGTATATCCACACAATATCTAACATAATAATAAATACGATATGAATAAACGTATTTCTCAATTGAATTAATTCAATTAAACAAATTAATACCTTCAATGAGTGAGGATCCATGTAGAGATAATGGACTTCAAGAAGGTCGTGAGAATGTACTTGTATAAATAAATATTAAATATGATGTATGTATATTTATATCATGATTACAATTTATTTGAACAAATAATACTTATACTTAATAATGAACCTAGTCAATCTTGGAAAATTTTCTCTATTTGCTTTATCCTTTGGTCCATCTACAACTTAAATTATTAATCTATATAATTTTTATTCAATACATGCAAGAAAAATAGGTGAATGCTGATAGTTGCATCGATAAAATAAAAATTAGTTATATTAAAACTTGAAGTAACTACTTTCCAATTCCACAAGTAGTAAATAAGTTACATTCAATCTCTAACATCATGGATGTCAAGCCGATTTTGTGGAGTACACATATTAAACGTGAAATGTTGCGGCCATGAGTAATTAGGAAAAAAATTCTCCTTCAGGCTCATTTGGGTCATCAGAAATGTTGGCGTTTTCATCAAGAGAAAGTTGAACAAGAGTCCTCGGTTCCTTATACAATACGACCCAAAGCTTTGGCTACATAGGATCTTTGATATAAAACACTGAGTAGCCTGCTTGCAAACATAAATTTCAAATCAGAGTATATCTAGTTACCTAGATTTACAAGATTAAAATCATATGCATCCCTTATTCCATCAGCATGACACCATCAAACCTTAAACATCACATAACTACGTATAACTTTTGCACTATATGCATAGAATATCTCCATAATATCTTCTAGTTATCCATAATAAATTACATCTTCAAGTACTAGATTCTGGTCTATCGAGCTTGAATAACATTCTTTATAGTCAGCAGCCATGGCCCCACTATTTTGGATAACTCTCTCTTCCTCAATTCCTACCTATCGAAATAAACACTCATTTACATGATATTTGCTGCATTGCTTAACTGTGTAGTGTGGGATTTGTATGTGAATTCTTATCTCTTCTAATATTGGAAAACCTACAAATATTTGTCTTTCTACCTAATATTGAACATAATCACATACGATCATTAAAAAGTTAATCTAAATTTTCTAAAAATTAATTAAAAGTTAACCTATTTGGTAAAATGCTTTTCATGTATCTTTACAATTTGATTGTGTGTTGATGCGCCGATTATTTCTAGCTACAACTCCTCCAAATGTCAACAGTTGATATTGTTAGACCCTAGAGGGGGGTGATTAGGGTCTTATGCTAATCTAATCTAATTTTATGTCAATTAAAACAAATTAACAAATTATTCTTGCAAGAGAGATATACAATATGTTACAAGCAAGAATAATCAATATGAATAAAGAGCAATATCCCAGCAATGATATATACAATGAGATATATGCGAGGATATACAATGAACACAAAGGTAAACAATCTAAACTAGATAGTGGGCAAACTAAATAATGAGACAATGGCGATATGAGCAATGAGCACAAATAAGAATAAACGCCTAAGCACACTCAAACACAATCAAATAATCACGGAGTTCGGACCATTAGTCTACGTCTCTGCTCCCCACTATAGGCTGTCTAAAAATCACAATAGATAGTTGATTCCCCATAAAACACCAATGATGGAAGTTACAATTCGACGGCTTCCAGAAGACTACACTTTGAAGACTTTCACGTAGATCGATGAAGGTTATAATCTGACGATCTTCACAACAACTGATGAAAGCTCTAATCAACAGCCTTCACAATCAACATCGGGAGTTACAATCTGACGACTCTCACATATCAAAGAGCTAAAGCAAAGATTACAAAATGACGATCTTTGCAACGCTTTGACAGAAAGAGACTACAAATCGACGGTCTCTTCAAACTAAGACGCGGAAGTCTTCCCCGCATACCAGCATCAAGACGCACCGCGTTCACAGCCACGGACACAGCTCAGATCCAGCTACAAACGCTGCCAACGCAGCTTCCAACACTGCCAACGCAACTTCGAAATTGCTGCCAACGCAGCTTCCAACCCTGCCAACGCAGCTTCCAAATTGCTGCAAACGCAGCTCACGAGCAGCTTCCAACACTGCCAACGCAGCTTCCAAATTGCTGCCAACGCAGCTTCTAAATTGCTGCAAACACAGCTCACGAGTAGCTTCTAACACTGCCAATGCAGCTTCCAAATTGCTACCAACGCAGCTTCCAACGCTGCCAACGCAGCTTCTAAATTGCTGCAAACGCAGCTACCGAGCAGCTTCTAACGATGCCAACGCAGCTTCCAAATTGCTGCGTCTGAGCTTCCAGACACTGCGTTTGAACATAGAATTCATGCCAGAACACGGATTTTGCGTTTGACTTGTTCAAATACGAGCTGAACGGTTTCAAAACCATTTCCCACGATCTGAGGGGATCACAACTCTACTCAAGAGTGATTTAAGGGGCGGTTACATCCCATTAGCCCCACTTAGGAGCGAATTAAGGAGGTGGTTACACCCCTTAAACCCCTATAAATAACTAAGAAATCAGCTTAGTTTAGGGGGGATCTTTCATCCTTCTTTTTAGACAGCAAAGAAGAGATCTTGGGGGGAATTGCTGGAGCTTCGGTGATCAACAACAGGAGCTTTCTTCATCCTTGGCTTATAGACTGATTTCGATTAAATCAACTCTTTCATAGAGTTTCAAACTCGTTCAGAGTTCTCCACAACGTCAAATCGTGAGGATAAGACCATGTTCTAGTGAAACAAGACATCGGATCGTCAACGGAGAGCAAACTCGACGCGAGTGTTCGCGGGAAAAATTGTGTTCTTTGATTCCATTGTACTCTTGAGTAATAGTTTATCGATTACAAAAGATCTAGTCTTTTTATAAGATCCGGTTACAAAAAAAATCAAAAAGAAATAAAAATTATAACTTTCCTTTTATGTCGAACGAATCGTGAGATCCTGTTTTGCGGTCTCTCGCTTTTGTGGGTTCTTTGCCTGCGCCGGGGTTAATCCATGGACCACCGCGTGATCTTGATCCGGTCAGATCTACACGGTATAGCGGGTGTTATTTCACGAAGGAAATAACAGCCGAGGGGATTATTTCACCAAGGAAATAATAGCCCGTAGTTATCGAAATCGACCAAGCGAAATCGAGACTCTTCTCGGGATCAAAGACCAAGCTCTGATCCGGAGGGAAACCGTGTAGTTCTCAGATCTGATCTCTCTCGAACTCCTACCTTATTTGGCGTGGATGATCGCTAAGAACCAGATCTGAGAGTCTGAGTCTTCTAAGCTTTGAATCCGAAGGTGAGTTCTAAATCCAGCAGAGTTTCGGCTCCAAAATTCCAACCTCTAAAACAATGAGCCACCAAGCCTATTTATAGGCATTTAGAACCAGATCTAGGCTCAGATCTCCAGGTGTTTGCTATTTTGTCGTTTTCCGGTTTTGCGGTTTATCCGAACTCTGATTTGTTGATCTGGACTCTAATTTGGTAGTCCATATCCTGATTTGGTAGTAAATCTGCTTCGGTGTTTAACCTCATCGCCTCGTTAATCTGCTTCGTCGCATCTCACTTAGCTTCGATGTTGTTGTCTAACGATCATGCTTGGATACATCGCCCGATGGTTCGTTGGTTTGTCGAATCACTGTGCCGAGCTGTGTTAAGGGACCTATAAGCAGTTTTATACGCCTACAGATACCCCCTCCAAAGTATTTCAGTCTCATTCTTTTATAGTAGAGTCTGGAATACTTTGGATATGATTGTCCCAACCTTCAATCGGTGTAACGGGACCTTGGAATGGCTTCTATTCTTGATTCCTTCAATCCTCCAGGCTATTCGGTGCTTTGTCGAATGTCTGCAAGGGTTCCGGTGCTGCATTTATTGTCTGACCGTTGTCGGAATTTTGAACTTGAAGTCAATTCCTGATTTTCTGATTTTTAGCTCTTGTTTGCTATTTCAACATAGAACCGACCATCGATTGTTGGCGTTGAGTCTTAATTTGCAACGCGTTGTTCGGCGTTTGAGCTTCATTGTGACGCGTTGTCCGGCATTTTGAAACAGTTTATACTCGTACGTCTGCTGGAGTCTACAAAGTTTAAGCTCTTAAGGAATTGGAGAGTGGCGGTCTCAAATTTAGGGCTGCAGGACCAACTATTACAGTTGTTTCGTCTGCATATGTGGATATTATCCCGAAGTTGTTGGATGCCCAAGTCACGAGACCAACTCATAAAGTTGATGTGTCAATGACTCGCATTTATAGAATTTTTAGCAAATTCTCAGTCATCAACGGGTTTGATGCGCCTTTACCGACTACCATTTGAGTCGGGCTAGCATGCGGATTGTTTAAGTCCGTTCCGCATGTGACGTTATGCTAAAAGAGTTAACCATTTTAGTGATACGATATTGAATACGTAGACTTCGTCTTTCTCCTGTGAAAAGACTAAACAGCAACGTGTATCAGACGTTGACTTAGGATTTTTAGCAAATCCTCAGCCCTCAACGGATTTGACATGTTTTTACCGATTACCGTTTGGATCGGGCTTACATGCGGATTGTTTTAAGTCCATTCCGCATGTGACGTTGTGCTAAAGAAATGAACTCCCTTAGACTTGATGCTACGACTTCGAATACGTAGACTTCGCCATTGTTACGGGAATAGGCTACCCGGCAACGCGTGTTAGGCGTTGACTTTTGGATTTTTGGCTAACCCCTTGCCTTCAACGGATTTGTTTAGCCTTTACCGACTACCGTTTGAGTCGGGCTAGCATGCGGATTGTCTAAATCCGTTCTGCATGTGACGTTGTGCTAACGGAATGAATTCCCTTAGACTCGCTGCTACGACTTTGAATACGTAGACTTCGCCATTGTTACGGGAATAGGCTACCCGGCAACGTGTATTAGATGTTGACTTATCCTTACTTAGGTTTCAGGATAGAATACCCCAGAATCGAACTCTGGTGTCTTCTTCCACGGAGAAAGACTAAACCGGCGACGCGTGTTAGGCGTCGACATATCATTTCTTAGGATTTTGGTGTAAGGCATGGATTTTGGTGTAAGGCATGGATTTTGGTGTTATTAATAACAATCTGCCACAATGTTGAATATGTGGGCGGGTGTTCTTTTTAACGGTTAAGAACTAACCGGCAGCGCGGGTTAGACGTAGACTTATCCCTGTTTAGGTTTCAGGATAGGATACCTCAGGATCGAACTCTGATGTCTTTTTCTACGGAGAAAGACTAAACCGGCAACGCGTGTTAGGTGCAGACTTATCCCTGCTTAGGATTCGGGATAAACTTCCTAGACTGGAATTCTGGTGTCTTCTTTAATCGGTGAAAGACTAAACCGGCAACGCGTGTTAGGCGTTGACTTATCCCTACTTAGGATTCAGGATAAATTCCCCGTACCTGTGAGGGCACAGATTTTGAGAGTTGAAAAAGGTGGTGTCTTCTCTTGGGGCAAAGACAAACCCGAAATGGGAGAGGAAGAATTTTATATTCTATCTCCCGACACTGAAGAAGAAGAATTTTATATTCTATCTTCAGCTGGAAAGGAGACTAGAGGTGGGATCTCCACCCCCAGAATCCGGAAAGGTGAAACTGAGAGTGGGATCGCCACTCCGAGAATCGAAAAGATTCGGATAACCCTAACTGTCGGAAGGTTTGATTACCGAACTAAAGATGAATTTCTCGTTTATCGAGAGTGAATTGCGCTTTAGAAATTGCCATGAATTGGCGGATGGAAAATTTAGTGGACCCACCGTCAATTGACTTGATCAGTGGGGGATTTTTGTGAGGAAAGATTAATCTGTCAAAAGGATCGAATCTCGTCTCAACAAGATAACTCATGAGAATTAGTGAATTTGATAACAATAATGGAAAACATTCCGACATTTAGAGTTTAAATGTGGATGTTTTACTTATCACTTTTATAGTGATTGGGTTATCCCTAAGAATATCACCCGTGGTATTCTTTCGGGAACTTCCCGATACATGAATAATCCACCCACATCTTCCCTTGTGGAACTGGGTCCGACATTGTACTCAGTTACATGACCGGGTTATCCTTAAGAATATTACATATAAAAATTCTCCAGGAACTTTCCGTGAAAGAAATGAAACAGTTTAGACTCATATACATGTTGAAGTATCAGGGAGCAGTTTAACCTTTTATACCGGTCGGAGGATTAAGAAGCAGGTTATACTCTTATACTTGTCGGAGTCTAGAAAGGAGCAGTTTATACTCTTATACTTATCGGAGTGTTGCCGTTCTCAATTGGAGGCGAAGTTTGAGTTCGGAAGATTCGCTGTCGATTGGCTCCTCTCGGCTTTCTTCCTTCGGAGGAAGCGTTCGGCTTGCTCTCCTCGGACCTTCAAATCCTTCCATGTTTTGGTGGAGAATGAACTCCTCAGTGATCGGGTCTCGACAGTTCATCGCCTTGTTCTGGAACCTTTTGACGAAGGTATCAACCAATTCCCCGTCTTTTTGTTTCTCATCAAGCAACGACCCGATGGATATCTCGGTGTCATCATCGAAGAAGTTAGCGAGAAATTTAGTCTCAATGTCGTCCCAGCTATTCACGCTTCCGGGCTTGAGGCGGCGATACCAATCGAAGGCGGCTCCACGAAGAGTGCCAACGAAGGACCGTACCATCAGAGGCTCATTACCAGAGATAACACCCAGGTGCAATTTGAAGTAAATCAAATGCTGAGTGGGTGAACCCTTCCCATCAAACGGCGTGAAGTTGATTAGACTTAACTTCGCCGGATAAGGGATTGATTCCCATTCTCTTGGGTAGGGACAATGAATTCCCGTCTTCTTCATCTCTTCAGCGGAAATCAACGTATTGATTTTGCTCTCGAGGTTTTTAATCTTCAAGCTTTCACCTGAGTCTTCGTTAGCATTCTCGTTACCACCCTCTGCATTGACGGGAGGATTATTGGCGTTATGGGTTTCATTCGCACCTGTGTCCTCATCTTCCAGATTACATTGGTTACGACGACTTGGCTCGCCTTGCTGGTTCGTCAATGCTTGGATTTGTTGGTCATGCATTTCTCTCATGTTCTGCATGCCAATCTGCATTTCGAACCTGAAGCTCTCCTGTTGTTAAGCCATGGCTTCTTCGAGCATCTTGGCCACTTATTCCGCACTTATCATAAGTGACTCGCGGGGTTATCCCTCACTGGATACCGTATTATCTGACGCAATTGCAGAGCCGGCATCCGATTCTTCATCTTCTGAAGGTAATCTTGTCCGAATCCTACCATAAGTTGCTCGTATGATGGCTCTGGACTGTAGACGAGTTACACGCCGGGGTACTTCCGGAATTGACTCGGGATTATCCTGTGTCGATGTCCCTTTGCTGGTCATATTCATGGTGACCCTCGGAAATTCTCCATCCTCGACTACCCTTCTTCTTTGTCAGAAACGCCTAGGCCTTGGTTTTGGCATTTCAGTGCTGAGCCTTTCGAAAACCAAAATTCTTTCGGGGACCATCTTGATGTAGTTGCACTCAGACAATACTGCCCGAATGAGTTTGGAACAGGGGCATTGAGTTTCTAGTCCTCGAGGACTCCTCTTCCTGATTTTTCTCGTACTCCCATCACGATAGTACAACTCGTCGGCTTGACGGTCGGAGTAACCTATCGTGTGCTGGCACGACTTCTCGGGTATAACGCTATCGTCATCAGACAACAATGTTTCCTTCTGAGGGCGAACTGCCTTCTTTGGGCTTTCAAAAGTCATGCACCTCGAAAGATGCCTTTGTGGGCGTGAGTTCTCAGCGGGCTCCTGGACTTCAATGCACAGATTGGTGCGCGTAGCTGCCATGAACTCCTTGTCATGTTGAAGGTGGCGGCGACCCCCAGCATGTTGAGTCGTTCGGGGCTTCTTCATCGGGCCCAAACGTTCTTGAACTGGATCTTTGCATCGCTCATTGGGAAGCGGACCGAGGCGCTCCAAAACTGACCTCCTTCTTCGGGATGATTCCGCGGGATCTCCCGGAGTAGCTACTGGAATTATCGGCGATTTAGATTGGTTCGCCGATGGTTGAACTTGCGTCGAAGGCCGCAATGATTGTTCCTTAGTCTGAATCGCCACTTCAGACTTCGGCCTCCATACTTGACGGGTTGGTGGCGGCTTTTTGGCCACTTCCTTCTACAGTTTTCTGCGGGCTTCCTGGACTTGAGCCCGTGCTTGCGCTGACAGTGCGCGACGCTTGCGAATGCGCTCATCAAGTGTTGAACGATTCCGTTTGACACGGATCCATTCATTCATTGGCGGCTTGGAGGAGCTGCCATTCATTGGTTGTTGAGGCTGTTTGCCTCTCCTATTCTTCAGATCCGCGTTATAGCGGATTCCGTCAGTGGACTCCATCGCCTTTGCGAATTACCACGCCAGGCGTTGACGTCACCTCTGGCGGGCTCTCTTTGAGAGAGTCACTACACCCTCAGCGGCGGAGGAATTGGGGAGAACAGATTTGACCTGGTTGGATGTCGGTGGAGCTTCACCCGATGCAACTTTGGCATCAATTGGGGTGAGATCTTCGTTGGCATTCTGCACTTCTTCATACCAACAGAATTTTCTCCTGGAGGAGAACTTCTTGGACTTGCAGGGGGAGGTGGATCCGGAGGATGACAGATACTCCTCGAACTTTTGTTTGTCGAATTCATACTCGACCTCCTCTTCGACCGGGATAGAGATCCGCGGCTGCGACGCAACGATCTCGGCAGCGAGATCGGTGGCTCCCACTGTGGTCGCCAGATTGTTCGCGGGAAAAATTGTGTTCTTTGATTCCATTGTACTCTTAAGTAATAGTTTATCGATTACAAAAGATCCGGTCTTTTTATAAGATCCTGTTACAACAAAATCAAAAAGAAATAAAAATTACAACTTTCCTTTTATGTCGAACGAATCGCGAGATCCTGTTTTGCGGTCTCTCGCTTTTGTGGGTTCTTTGCCTGCGCCGGGGTTAATCCGTGGACCACCACGCGATCTTGATCCGGTCGGATCTACACGGTATAGCAGGTGTTATCTCACGAAGGAAATAACAGCCGAGGGGATTATTTCACCAAGGAAATAATAGCCCGTAGTTATCAAAATCGACCAAGCGAAATCGAGACTCTTCTCGGGATCAAAGACCAAGCTCTGATCAAGAGGGAAACCGTGTAGATCTCAGATCTGATCTCTCTCGAACTCCTGCCTTATTTAGCTTGGATGATCGCCAAGAACCAGATCTGAGAGTCCGAGTCTTCTAAGCTTTGAATCCGAAGGTGAGTTCTAAATCCAGCAAAGTTTCGGCTCCAAAATTCCAACCTCTAAAATAATGAGCCACCAAGCCTATTTATAGGCATTTAGAACTAGATCTGGGCTCAGATCTAGGCCCAGATCTGGGCTTGGCCCAGGTGGCTCGGCCACCTAGGTGGCTCGACCACCGAGCCACCTCTTGGTGGCTCGGTTTTGGTCGAGCCACCAGGTGGTGATAGGTGGCTCGGCCACCGAGCCACCCATGGGTGGCTCGGTGGCCCCCGAGCCACCCCTAGGTGGCTCGGCTTTGGCCGAGCCACCCGAGTGGCTCGGTTTTGGCTGAGTCCTCCAGGTGTTTGCCATTTTATCATATTCCGGTTTTGCGGTTTATCCAAACTCTGATTTGTTGATCTGGTCTCTGATTTGGCAGTCCGGATCCTGATTTGGTAGTAAATCCGCTTTGGTGTTTAACCTCGTCGCCTCGTTAATCTGCTTCGTCGCATCTCACTTAGCCTCGATGTTGTGGTCTAACGATCATGCTTGGATACATCGCCCGATGGTTCGTTGGTTTGTCGAATCATCGTGCCGAGCTATGTTAAGGGACTTATAAGCAGTTTTATACGCCTACAGATACCCCCTCCAAAGTGTTTCAGCCTCATTCTTTTATAGAAGAGTCTGGAATACTTTGGATATGATTGTCCCAAACTTTCAATCAGTGTCACGGGACTTTGGAATGGCTTCTACTCTTGATTCCTTCAATCCCCCAGGCTATTCGGTGCTTTGTCGAATGTCTGCAAGGGTTCCGGTGCTGCTGTTCGCGGTGAAAATCGTGTCTTTCTTCATTATTGATTCCATCGTCATCTTAAATAACAGTTTTTTGATCGTTGGTTTGTCGAATCACCGTGCCGAGCTATGTTAAGGGACCTATAAGCAGTTTTATACGCCTACAGCGAGCATTCGAGGGAGGCACTCCATCGCCACCGTGAAGAACCCAGAATTAAATAAAGTGGAGAATCTAGATCATTCTCCTCTCTTTTGTAATCGGAATTCAAATTATAATTAAGATCGAGGGAATACAAATCAATTTGCCTTCATTTCTTTTACTACAAATTTTCCAACAAACAAAAGATGGCGACTCCGCTGGGGACTAGCTTCTCTGATGTAGAAGTGGTGGCGCAATTCGATGTTCATCTTACTGGAACAACCGTCGAAACTCTCATGGTAGAGGTTGATCAAGCCAAGTTTGAGGAGACCCTCTCATCCGGATCCCTTAGCCCCTGGGCTATACGCAAGATTCGCAAAGTCTTCAACGAGACTAAAGATCCAATTGTGGCCAACTCGTTGAAGGACTGTCTCCCTTGGGGGTTGTACTGTTCATACAGTCCCCTCTATGAAGGAGAGGACTTAGCTTAGGCACAACTCCAAAAAAGCCAATCCTCCAATCAACGCAAGCTCCACGTTTTTGAGCCTCAACACGAGCTCTGCATAAGCCAAGCTAAATGCAGCCCTCAGGACTGCGTTTCACCAGCAATACCCGGAGCTCATGTATGCGTTCGGGTAATGAAATCTAATACAGAACCTGGTGTATACCGTGAAGCTTCGGGGCGCTGCTCCCTGGACCCCTCGGCCAGGGGCGCACCGCCCCCTAAACCCCCGGCTCGCGAGACCCCCGAATACTCTACGTAGCGTGACTGGATTGAGGGGCGGATATAAGATGTCTATGGATTCAAGGTATCTCAACGAGATCCATGTTCACCAAGAGCCAGTCCTGTCCAATCATGGACTGGGGGTTCCAATTCAAACCTCACGATCAGTGAATAATTCTCTTCAAATCTTTGCAACAGATTTGAGAGAGTCCATATTGAGAGAAATACCGATGCAACAATTTATTCGCTCATTCCAATGTGAACGACTAATTCCTACGGTCCTCTCGGGGTGTCAATGCTGCTCATATGTGGCCAAACTGTTGGTGTTCAACCGACCAACGAACGTTGCCTTGCCCAACCAACAACGACGTTCGCACAAGAAGCGGACTTCAGATGATGAATACCTTGAAGTTACTTCCAACATGATCGGCAAAGGAAGATCATCAGTTCCTAGTTTCGATGAGTCAGAGAACGATCAGTCTTCTGGCTTGAAAGACTTCCTGAATAGGTTTGATGGAGTTTATCAACATACTCAGACTCGAACGGGAGCCATTCCTCCTGTCAACTATCGGATGTTAGTCAAAGGAACTAATTCCGATGATGAACACTCAGCCATTACAGAGTCCCAATCATCAAGCTCTTTTGTTGAACATGAGAGCTCACTCAGCCATTACAGAGTCCCAATCATCAAGCTCTTTTGTTGAACATGAGAGCTCCGCTTATATGATGGGAAACCATGAAGATCTCGCGAAGAGACTTGATGAGCAGGAGGCCATGCTCAAGTCTCAGCAGGAGGCCATCAATGAAATCATGGCCCTGTTGACTCAACTCGTCGCAGACAAGGCCAAATCTCAGAAGACAAATTCACCGCCTAGGCAAGAATCTTCCCGGAGAGAAAAAGTGTCTTCATCCCGACTTTACACAAGCAAAGGGAAGAGAAAAATGGTTGATGACACGGCTTCTGACCAAGAAGCCCATAACCTGGAATCTTCATCTGATGAAGGAAGAAAGACGAAGAACGAGCAGAATCTCCAGTCTGTCAAAATGGAAGAATTGAAAGCCCGCCTCAATGACATTGCTAATAGAAGCAAGCTCCAAGACGAGGGAGTTGTCAGACCCTATCCTGTCGAATGGGATGCAGCCCCTTATCCTCCAAAGTTCGAAGTCCCGACACTACAAACTTTTAACGGCACGGGATCACTGAATCAACATATCTATCATTTCAAGTCACAGACTGGGAATATGATATCAAATGATGCCATACTGGCTCGATTGTTCATTGGCACCCTTAAGGGAGTTGTCTTTGAATGGTTCAGGAAACTGCCTACGGGATGTATCCAAAAATGGACGGATCTAGAGAGACTCTTCCTGTCAAGATTCTTTGAAGATGATATAGAAGTCTCCATTCATACCCTTCTCGCCACTAAGCAGAAGAAGAGAGAGTCTGTCAAAGTCTTCGTTAAGAGGTTCAGAAACATGGCTCTACGATGTTCGTCAAGTATGACACAGTCTACCTTAGTGGAGACATGTCGACACAACTTGCAGACCGACTTTCTAGCACAAAAGAGGGTTGCAGAATACCGTTCCTGGAGACAACTAATCTCTCAAGGCGAACAGGCTCAAAAGATTATTACCAGGATCAAAGCTGAAGAACAAAGTAGGCAGGATCAACCTGAGCAATCGGACCAAGCCCAATCTTCTCAGTCAGAAGAGGAAGATACCACGGCTACTGAAGCTAATCCTCTTCAGTAGGATGGCAGGTCCAACAACTATCAGGTTAACAGTTACCTCTGATAGTCAACCTCCTTAGATAGTGGCCCATTAGGCGATGTGCCATGTCTACCCTTTTTCCCCCCTGCACGTGTTCAAGACTGGGGGTTGGTTTATTTGTAGTTCATTAGATTATGAGTAATAAATTTTCTGAGTTGTCATGTTCAATAGAATACCTTTGTCAACCACGAAATCCACCAAAACTATCACGTTAACAGCTACCTCTGATAGTCTAGTTTCTCTAAATTCCCCCACCAATCCTCTTCAATAGGATGGCGGATCCACCAAAACTATCACGTTAACAATTACCTCTGATAGTTCATTTCCTTCAAATTTTCCCACCAATCCTCTTCAATAGGATGGCGGGTTCACCAAAACTATCACGTTAATAATTACCTCTGATAGTTCATTTCCTTTAAATTCTCTCACTAATCCTCTTCAATAGGATGGCGGGTCCACCAAAACTATCACGTTCACAATTACCTATGATAGTTTATTTCCTCCAAATTCTCCTACCAATCCTCTTCAATAGGATGGCGGGTCCACCAAAACTATCACGTTCACAATTACCTCTGATAGTTCATTTCCTCCAAATCCCCCACCAATCATCTTCAATAAGATGGTGGGTCCATCAAAACTATCATGTTAATGATCACATCTGATAGTTCATTCCCTCCAAATTCTCCTGCTAATCCTCTTCAATAGGATGGTAGGTCCACAAAACTATCACGTTAACATTTACCTCTGATAGTCCATCAACTTGCCAATCCTCTTCAAATAGGATGGCAAGTCCACCAAAACTATCACATTAACAATTACCTTTGATAGTCCATCAACTTGCCAATCTTCTTCAATAGGATGACAGGTCCGCAAAACTATCACAGTTACCTCTGATAGTCAAACTCATCAGATAATGACCTACCAGGTGATGTGCCTCTATTCTGACTTCATGGATAGTGTCCCACTAGGTGATGTGCATTGTCAATCTCTTTTTATTCCCCTGCTAAGTCTTAATCAAGACTGGGGGTTGGTTACTTGGAATCCACTGGAATAAGAGTAACGAATCTTTCACATCGTCGAGTTAACATTATACTTATGACGATCATCATCCTTACGGAATATGAATTCAGTTGACATCGCTCCCAATTTGTCACGTTAACAATATACCTCTGACAATCAACTTATCAATCCTCTTTAATAGGATGATAGGTCCTCAAAATTGCTCAAATCGCAATCTTCCCCAGCAAGACACTAAGTCTTTAAAATCTTAGTATCAAAATTCATCGCTTCTGATGATAAACTCATTTAGCAATTCTCCCCAGCGAGACGCTAGTTCCCAAAATCTTGTTCAAATCACAAGTACACAAATCCTGTCACATTAATACTAAACCTCTGACAAAACCCACTTATCAATCCTCGTTAATAGGATGATAAGTCTACAAAGTTGCTCCGATCGTAACAAATTCTAGTCATGTTAACACCAAACCTCTGACAATCCACTTATCAATCCTCGGTAATAGGATGATAAGTCCACAAAGTTGCTCCGATCGCAACAAATTCCCGTCATGTTAACACCAAACCTCTGACAATCCACTTATCAATCCTCGGCAATAGGATGATAAGTTCACAAAGTTGTTCCGATCGTAACAAATTCCCGTCATGTTAACACCAAACCTCTGATAACCCACTTATCAATCCTCGTCAATAGGATGATAAGCCCACAAAGTTGCTCTCATCACAACATAAATTTCTGTCATGTTAATATCACACCTCTAACAAAATCAACTTATCAATCCTCTTCAATAGGATGATAAGTCCTCAAAGTTGCCCCGATCGCAACAAATTCCCGTCATGTTAACACCAAACCTCTGACAATCCACTTATCAATCCTTTTCAATAGGATGATAAGTCCATAAAGTTGCTCCGATCGCAACATTCTCTTGTCACGTTAATATCAAACACCTCTGGCAAAATCAACTTATCGACTCTCGTCAAAAGAGCGATAGGTCCTCAAAGTTGCTCCGATCGCAATACTTTCCACTTATCGACTCTCGTCAACAGAGCGATAGGTCCTCAAAGTTGCTTCGATCGCAACACTTTCCACTTATCAACTCTCGTCAACAGAGCGATAGGTCCTCAAAGTTGCTCCGATCGCAACACTTTCCACTTATCGACTCTCGTCAACAGAGTGATAGGTCCTCAAAGTTGCTCCGATCGTAACACTTTCCACTTATCGACTCTCGTCAACAGAGCGATAGGTCCTCAAAGTTGCTCCGATCGTAATACTTTCCACTTATCGACTCTCGTCAACGGAGCGATAGGTCCATAAAAATACTGTTAAGTTAACATCACACCTCTAACAGTCAAACCCCCCAATGAACTTGTTAATCCTTTTTCAACAAGAATAGCAAGTTTTCATTATAAAACCCTCAGCGGATTAAATATTTTCTGAAATTATCCTAGTGATAATGAAGAAATTTCCTGAATTTCACTCTAAGTGAAAATTCATGCCAACTTAATATTACACCTCTAACGCTTCTAACTTTCTTTCAGTGTTTCAAGTAACACAGGAAGAAATAACGATAAAGTCTACGTATTTAATATCGTAGCCAGTGATTATCATTAAATTAATAATCTCTGAATCCATACCTCGCATGTATGGGGAATTTTATCCTAAATCCAAGTAGGGATAAGTTTACGCCTAACACACGTTGCCGGTTAGTCTTTTCCCGTGAAAATGATAAAGTCTATGTATTCAAAATCATAGCATCAAGTCTAAAAGAGTTCATTCTCTTAGCACAACGTTACATGTGAAACGGATTTAAATAATTCACATGCTAGCCCGACTCAAACGGTAGTCGGTAAAGGCTTATCAAATCCGTTGATGGATGAGGGTTTGCCAAAAATCCTATGAATGTTTGCGGGACCATCAGCTGAATGGAGGTGAGACGTGACGTAACGTTTGATGGCTTCTGCTCATGAGTAACTTGTACCGTCGCTACAGTTTCTCTTTGAAGCTCATCATCACACAGGTCATGCGTGGAAAATCCCTTCAACCAAGATGCCTTTGAAGCGGGTGTAAAGAACAACTCCTTATGATAAGGAATCAAAAGCTCCAAGATCAGAGTTGAGATCCAAAGTATTTTGAAAATTCATCTCAGTCAACCGCGAACTTTCAAAAACTTTGGAGGGGGTTCTGTAGGCTGTCTAAAAATCACAATAGATAGCTGATTCCCCCATCAAATACCGATGATGGGAGTTACAATTCGACGGCTTTCAGAAGACTACACTTTGAAGACTTTCACGTAGATCGATGAAGGTTACAATCTCACGATCTTCATAACAACTAATGAAAGCTCTAATCAATAGCCTTCATAATCAACATCGGGAGTTACAATCTGATAACTCTCACATATCAAAGAGCTAAAGTAAAGATTACAAAATAACGATCTTTGCAACGCTTTGACAGAAAGAGACTACAAATCGACGGTCTCTTCAAACTAAGACGCGGAAGTCCTCCCCGCATAACAGCATCAAGACGCACCGCGTTCACAGCCACAGACGAGCTCAGATCCAGCTGCCAACGCAGCCAACGCAACTTCCAACACTGCCAATGCAGCTTCCAAATTGCTGCCAACACAGCTTCCAACGCTGCTAACGCAGCTTCCAAATTGCTGCAAACGCAGCTCACGAGCAGCTTCCAACACTGCCAACGCAACTTCCAACGCTGCCAACGCAGCTTCCAAATTGCTGCAAACGTAGCTCACGAGCAGCTTCCAACACTGCCAACGCAGCTTCCAAATTGCTGCCAACACAGCTTCCAAATTGCTGCCAACGCAGCTTCCAACGCTGCCAACGCAGCTTCCAAATTGCTACAAACGCAGCTCACGAGCAGCTTCTAACGCTGCCAACGCAGCTTCCAAATTGCTACGTCTGAGCTTCCAGACAATGCGTTTGAACGCAGAATTCATGCCAGAACGCGGATTTTGCGTTTGACTTGTTCAAATACGAGCTGAACAGTTTTAAAACCGTTTCCCACGATCTGAGGGGATCACAACTCCACTCAAGAGTGATTTAAGGGGCGATTACATCCCATTAGCCCCACTTAGGAGCGAATTAAGGAGGTGGTTACACCCCTTAATCCCCTATAAATAACTAAGAAATCAGCTTAGTTCAGGAGGGATCTTTCATCCTTCTTTTTGGGCAGCAAAGAAGAGATCTTGGGGGGAATTGCTGGAGCTTCGGAGATCAACAACAGGAGCTTTCTTCATCCTTGGCTTATAGACCGATTTCGATTAAATCAACTTTTTCATAGAGTTTCAAACTCATTCAGAGTTCTCCACAACGTCAAATCGTGAGGAGAAGACCACGTTCTAGTAAAACAAGACATCGGATCGTCAACGGAGAGCAAACTCGACGCGAGCATTCGAAGGAGGCACTCCATCGCCACCGTGAAGAACCCAGAATTAAACAAAGTGGAGAATCTAGATCATTCTCCTCTCTTTTATAATCGGAATTTAAATTGTAATTAAGATCGAGTTAATACATATCAATTTTCCTTTATTTCTTTTACTACAAATTTTCCAACAAGCACCCACTCCTGAGGAGAAATCCACTATCATAACCGGGTTTTCTACGTTCACCTGAATAACGTTTACACCTCACACTCGGTTTTCTAGCTAACCGAAAACTTTACAATCAACACTCTTGCGATCCCACTTTACACCCTCTCAAGTGTTGGACCTAGATGTGTCTCCCTCATGTGCTCGGATGCAACCTCTCTCTAGGTTCGTCAACCGACGCCACTCCTCTTAGGACGATCCCCAACTTATACCACATACTTCTCTTGGTGTACAATTGTATTACAAAGTGAATCTCACAATAAGCATAATACAACAAATGATTGTTCTCTAATACGAATGAGAACATAATGTAAGCTCACACTCAATTGTTATAACTCTCACCAATCAAAATATACTATGTATGAAAATACGATAAGCTCAAGTGGGTGTGTGTAAACAATGAATGAAATAAAATCAACTAAACTCAAATGTAAATACTAGCTTAATAGAATGATAATAAAACAATACAAAATGTAAAGCTAGATAGAGTTTAGAAAACTTCTCCAATAAATGACAAGAGAGAGAGAGAGATGGATTGAAGCTCAAATATCAATGAATTGATCTCCACTTCCTCTTGTGGAATTCTTCACAAACCAAACCCTTAAACAAACTTAAAACCAAACTTAAACTCTTTTAAAACTTGCTTAAAAAATTTCTTGGATGTAAAAAATAGTTATGAAAAAAGGGGTATATATAGGAAAAAAGAAAACAACCCTAAAAACCCTAAAAACCCACTAAAAAATAAAAATCAGCAAGTTACCGTTACTGTGTAACGGTAACATCGGCGGGGGGCCCGGGCGGTCGACCGCGAGAAGAAAAACTACAAAACTGGTCTCTAGATTGCTGACGATCGATCTTTAGGGTCGACCGCACTATAGCACGGTCGACCGTGGCGGTCGACCGTACTTTTCCAGATTTTGACAGATGCTGAAATTTTGTGTATCTGACTTTGTAAAATCAATTAAAATAGTAAATAAACTCCAAAAATCATGAAATTTTGAGGGAAGATTTTAGACATGTAGATTAACATTTTAGACAAAGTATTTCTGAAATATCACTTCCCAGTTGAGATAAATAATTGTTTGAATATAGATATATAGTTTCTAAAAAAACTGCTGAAAACACGTTTATGTAAATTCAATTGAAAATAACAAAACAACTTCAAAATTAGTAAAACTTGGGAAAATGTTTGTATATATGATGATAAACATGTAAACAAGAAATTTTTCAAATATTATTTCCCAATTGTGAAAACGCATCTGTTTTACAAAAACATGCACGAACATGTACACGAACATGAGCTTATTAAAAACTTGATTTTGTAAATTCAAATAAACATAACAAATTAATTCCAAAATTAATAAAACTTTGAGAACTATTTATAAACATGAAATTGAAAATGTTATAAAAAGAATTTCTCAAATTAAATTTCCCATTTGTGAAAACTCATGCATTTTATAAGTTTGTCCAAAACATAAAAATGTGATATACATAAAATTTGATGTTTTGACATAAACAATATTTTGAAACCATATGAAATGATTTTATAGACTTAATAAAATATGTATACAATGATTGTTAAGTCCATAAACCAAAACTTGTGTATATATATAACTATATATATAAAAACCAAATGTGTGTGTGTATATATGATTGAGCTTAAAGTACTAACACACATAATATAAAACCTAAACTAAATATACCCACTCTTGATTGATCTTCGATGTAGCATAAATTGGTACACTTACGGATGAAGCTAGAACTTGAATTTTCAATTTGAATTGCATAGGTTTCACTCCACAATTCCGCCAACCTCCATTGGATATGATCGTGAATGCGCAATTCCATCCATCCTCCAACATATTATTTGCCTAGAATAAATATAAAACACAAATATTAGACAAACAGTATTAGATGTAAATTGTTTGTAAATCATCATCAAAATAAGAAGGCTAACAATCTCCTCCTTTTTGATGATGACAATCAATTTACAAAAAGGATATATGCATGAAGGGAAATAAATATACAAAGTATAATATATCATGCATATAAACAAGAAATAATATACTCATAATATTTCTTCCCCTTTGACAACATCAAAAAGGAGAAAAACAAAATAATGAAGAGAACGAAAGCTCCCCCTACAAATAAGCATGGGAGAGTATAACAAAATATATATATAGGGATTGCTCCTTCTATCAAAATGCCATATGGAGTATATGAAGTAAAGACCAAGGCAAAACATGTGAGCAAGCATAGATAAAAAAAATGCTAAATATTACTCACATACAAGAGGATAATGAGGACACATATAGATATATCATTTATGAAAGAAGTGTCTCATTACATAATTATAAAAACATAGTGTAAAAAATAGATTTATGAAATCAAAAGAGGAACATGAGAATCATGCAAAAAAATTTCAAATGAAAACAAATTAACCAAATGAAATCATAATTCAAGATTTAAGTGCAAGAACAATGTTTCATCAATAAAGAAAACTTTCTTTGTAGAACTTGATCAAACAACATATAGAATGCATTATAAGGCACAAATAGATGATCCATAAGCACAAACACAAAAATATCATCATATAAGTGAAATATAATGAATTCAAAGCAATAAATCAAAACAAAATTTTTGACAAAATGTAAGAGAGGCAACAATATCAAGCTCTTAAGCTTGTTCCAACCCATATAGATATTATTAGCACCCGGTAAATAATATTTGGGAATAAACACCCAATAAACCCGGAGGGTTATATAAACACAAACTTCTCAACAAAATCGAGACTAATAATCATAAAAACAAGAGATTTGATCAATTAAAAATTGTTTTCATATAAAAAATTAGAACAAGTTTTTCAAAACCAAGAAAAAGAAAGATAGAAACACTAATATTCTGTTTTCATATAAAAAATTAGAACAAGTTTTTCAAAACCAAGAAAAAGAAAGATAGAAACACTAATATTCTTGGTTTAAAAATTATTTTGGCACCCAAATTTCAAAACCAAGAAAAAGAAAGATAGAAACACTAATATTCTTGGTTTAAAAATTATTTTGGCACCCAAACATTTTTTGTGCCGGATTGTTTAGGGACATGACCCCTATCAATAAACTTCAAAGCCCTTAGGTTATGAACCCATTTGGGCGTATTTAGTGCACGAACACGGTCAAAACAAAAATTATGTAAATGACCTTTCCGATTGCAATAAGTGCAATGGAAGAGGCCTATTTGATTTTGTTGACCAAAGTGGCGGTGCACGGGAATCATTTGCAAACATAGATGGTCTTTTAAGATTATTTTACAAATGAGAAACATTATTAAACAATGGTCTATTTGGAACATATTGCAACTTAGAAGCTTTTTGCATATCATAATAAAATTTTACAAGATGTCCAAACCTACTAAAATATCATATTTAAAAACATGTGGTCTACTAGAAACATTTGGCAAAATTAATTTTCTTTTTAAATCAAAACAATGTTTGGCCAAATGACCAAAATGACCACATATATCACATTTAAACACACTAGCATGCTTATGATGAGCATTGTGAGAATGAGCATGTGAATGTGTATGTGTATAAGATGATGAAGCTAGATGGGATACACTAGGAGTATTAGCAATCTTAGGTTTATGTGCATCATAGAAAAATTTAGCAATGTGGTCTTTACGACAACAAATTGAGCATTTATAAACTTTACTATACAAGTGTGCATAGTGTGTGTTTGATTTAGAAGTGTTAACATGGGACTTTGCACACAAGTCCATAAGCTTTTTGTTATTTACCATACATGTTTTTAAGGTTGAATCTAAACAAGATATGTGATGTTTAACTTGACTCAACTCATCATTTTGCATACATGTATTGGAAATAGAAGTAGATAAAACATGATCATATTTAAATGAATTAAACTCATTTCTAATTATTTCTACTTCTATCATGGCATTATTATTTGCATGAGTTAAGCTAGCAATAGATGAAGTTAATTTTTTATTTTTTAAACTTAGCATGTCATTGTTTTCTTTAAGTGTAGCATTCTCCTTAGTAATAACATCAAGTTTAGAGGCTAACAACTCATGATCGGATTTTAAAATAATATGCTTGCTTTTAAGATCAATAAAATTATTTTACAATTTTATGTAGGCATGTGATAATCTCTCATATGCACAAGCAAGTTCATTAATAGATAGATCATCATCGGATTCCGAATCGCTTACCACACTAGGGTTATCCCCTAATGGTCGTGTGCATGATGCTCCTCTATCACTTGAAGTCGATTCCGCCACAACACGTCGAATCTCCTCCAAATCTCCTTGATGTGCTTCAAAAAGTTTCCAAATCGTGTAAGCACTATCAAAAATGAGCAAGTTCGTTAGAAATACATGGTTCAAAAGCATTATGCAAGAGTTCTAACATTAACTTGTTCATTGTAAACATTTTCTTATCATGATTGCTCCACTTGGATTTCTCCAATGAGGGCACAATATAAGCACAATCAATAACTTCCGATAAGTTGATATTTCTAGATTCAACAAATATTTTAAATTTAGAGCACCATTGAGCATAAGGAAAATTTCTATATTTTGGAGCAATATTTGGATTATAGCCTAAACGGAATACATTTATATTCATGATATATATGTGAATATATGCAAGGAAGACAAATGCAATCATAACTAGATTAACACAAATAAGATAACTTGGATCTTTAACTCAAGGTGATTAGACCTTAAATCAAAGAGCATCAAGCTCTGATACCAATTGATTAGGGTCTTATGCTAATCTAATCTGATTTTATATCAATTAAAACTAATTAACAAATTATTCTTATAAGAGAGATATATAATATGTTACAAGCAAGAATAATCAATATGAACAAAGAGCAATATCCTAGCAATGATATATACTATGAGATATATGCCAGGATATACAATGAACACAAAGGTAAACAATCTAAACTAGATAGTGGGCAAACTAAATAATGAGACAATGGCGATATGAGCAATGAGCACAAATAAGAATAAACGTCAAAGCACATTCAAACATAATCAAATGATCACGGAGTTCGGACCTTTCGTCCTACATCTCCGCTCCCCACTCCTGAGCAAAAATCCACTATTACAACCGGGTTTTCTATGTTCACCCGAATAACGTTTACACCTCACACTCGGTTTTCTAGCTAACTGATCCCTAGGTTCATCAACCGACGCCACTCCTCTTGGGATGATCCCCGACTTACACCACACACTTCTCTCGGTGTACAAGTGTATTACAAAGTGAATCTCATAATAAGCATAGTACAACAAATGATTGTTCTCTAATATGGATGAGAACACAATGTAAGCTTACACTCAATTGATACAACTCTCACCAACCCAAATATACTATGTATGAAAATACAATAAGCTCAAGTGAGTGTGTGTAAACAATGAATGAAATATCATTGTTTAGAAAACTATACTAAACTCAACTGTAAATACTAGCTTAATAGAATGATAATAAAACAATACAAAATGTAAAGCTAGATAGAGTTTAGAAAACTTCTCAAATAAATGACAAGAGAGAGAGAGAGAGAGAGAGAGATGGATTGAAGCTCAAATATCAATGAATTGATCTCCACTTCCTCATGTGGAATTCTTCACAAACAAAACCCTTAAACAAACTTAAAACCAAACTTAAACTCTGTTAAAACTTTTTTAAAACATTTCTTGGATGTAGAAAATAGTTATGTCAAAGGGGTATATATAGGGAAGAAGAAAACAACCCAAAAAACCCCAAAAACCCACTAAAAAATAAAAATCAGCAAATTACAGTTATTGTGCAACGGTAACATCGGCGGTCGACAGCGTGAAGAAAAACTACAAAACTGGTGTCTGGACTGCTAACGATCGACCGTGATGGTCGACCACACTGTAGCACGGTCGATCGTGGCGGTCGACCGCACTTTTCTAGATTTTGACAGATGCTGAAATTTTGTATATCTGACTTTGTAAAATCAATTAAAACTAGTAAATCAACTCCAAAAATCATGAAATCTTTAGATAAGGTTTTAGATATATAGATGAACACGTTAAAGAAATAATTTCTAAAATATCACTTACCAGTTAAGAGAAATAGTTGTTTTAATACAGATATATAGTTTCTAAAAAAACTGCTAAAAACACGTTTATGTAAACTCAATTGAAAATAACAAAACAACTCCAAAATTAGTAAAACTTGGGAAAATATTTGTATATATGATTATAAACATGTAAACAAGAAAATTTTCAAATCTTATTTCCCAATTGTGAAAACGCATCTGTTTTGCAAAAACATGCACGAACATGTGCACGAACATGAGCTTATTAAAAACTTGATTTTGTAAATTCTAATAAACATAACAAATTAATTCCAAAATTGATAAAACTTTGGAAACCATTTATAAACATGAAATTGAACTTGTTAGAAAAATAATTTCTCAAATTAAATTTCCCATTTGTGAAAACCCATGTATTTTGCAAGTGTGTCCAAAACATGAAAATATGATATACATAAAATTTAATGTTTTGACATAAATAATGTTTTAAAACCCTATGAAATGATTTTATAGACTTAATAAAATATGTATACAATGATTGTTAAGTCCATAAACCAAAACTTGTGTATATATATAACTATATATATAAAAACCAAATATGTGTGTGTATATATGATTAAGCTTAAAGTACTAACACACATAATATAAAATATATATAAAAACCAAATATGTGTGTGTATATATGATTAAGCTTAAAGTACTAACACACATAATATAAAAGCTAAACTAAATATACTCAAGTTTGATTGATCTTCGATGTAGCTCAACTTGATACACTTGTGGATGAAGCTAGAACTTGGATCTTTAATTTGAATTGCATAGGCTTCACTCCATAATTCCGCCAACCTCCATTGGATATGATCGTGAATAAGTAATTCCATTCATCCTCCAACATATTGTTTGCCTAGAATAAATATAAAACTCAAACACTAGACAAACAATATTAGATGTAAATTGTTTGTAAATCATCATCAAAATAAGAATGCCAACAGATATTACACTAGAGATCAATAGTTTTTTAAATTAAAAATTATATTTATTAAAGCCAATTTACTTAGTTTCGACAATCTTTAAAGATTTCCAAGTTGTACAATAAGAACGCATGAGACTGTTTCAAGTCCAATATGGAATAGTCTTTGTTCATCTTGGTACTTCCATGGAAGGTGCCATCTCTATTGCTAATTTGTAAATTAATTATTTTATATATACCTTGCATATACGGAGAGGCAAAAGTCATACATTAATTTGCCATGTAACAGTCAGCAATCGAACCCTCCAGGTGAGCCCAATTCTGCATTATGCCTTTAAAAAATCCAAATATCTAAAGAAACGATAATATCTATGAGTTATTAAGATAAACAATTATATGTTATGTAAATGTAGTTAATAGAGTTTTAACTAATCTCTCCATGGGATGCATCCAACGATAGTTAAATTGACCTCCAAGTAATGCCTCATCTATAAGATGACGTGTAAGATGAACTATGGCCCTAAAAATGAAGGGTGAAAGAATATATCCATTTTGCAGAGTTTCTTTCATTTCTCCTTTTACTACCTTAAATTCTTGAACATTGATAAGTTTAGAGCATAACTTGCAAAAAAATCCATAGAATTAAATTATAACCTTTATTATTTTATTATCAATTATGTTGTTATAAAGTGCTACCAGAAGCAATTGGTGAAGAAGGATATGATAATAATGAGTATTAAGTCCCAAAAGCTTTTGCTCTTTTACGCGAACATTATTTAAAATATTATAGTAGTAACTATCTGACAACTTCATTGATTTCAAGACCTCACATGATCTCCACATCTTAACCTTTGACATCATAATGCAAGATGAAGGCAACCCAAATTTGCCATCACTAACTTCTCGTGCTTGCAGATATTGTCTGATGTTCAATGCATTTGAGTCTCGCCGAGCTCTTAAACCATCCTTTGATTTGTTACCATCCTATAGGAGTGTGGACAACAGGTTGTTGCATAAATTCTATTCAATATGCATTACGTTTAAGCTATACCAGATTTTAAGCTTTTGACAGTAAGGGAGATGAATGAATATATTAAAATTTATCCATTCTATCGACAATTCCATAGCTTGTGTGTCATCTAAACTTTGCACTTGTCTCTTTCATTTTGGTGCTTTGTTCATGACGGAAATGTGTCTCGGAGATAGAATATCCTCTCTAGTATATAAGTTCTTTCCGAACTTAAATTTAGGATATCCCTCAAACAATTTCACAATCTCTTCTCTAGTCATTATAAGTGTCTCCCTTCTTTTCTCTTCTTAGCCATTAAACTTATTTGCATATCTTTTATCATTGTGTTTATGTCTCTTTTGTAACTATCTTCTATTAAACCAAGAAGACATCTTTCGGCTATGTTGTGAATGAAAGCCTTCAGGATTTGGAACACATACAAGACAAGTATATGTGCCTTTCATAGACCAATCAGAGAGATTAGTGTAAGCTAAAAAATCATTAATCAACCATATAAGAATAGCTCGGAGATTAAATAATTACAGGAAAATGCATCATATGGTTGGACCCCCCTCATCCCAGAGATATTTTAACTCATCAATTAATGGCTCCATGAACACATCTGTATCATTACTGGGTGCGTGCTTGCCTAGTATCAGTAATGAAAGGATCATATACGGTTATTTCATACAAAGTCCAGGTGGCAAATTATAAGGCATAAATACTATTGGCCAGTAGGCTAACCCGAACTCATGATGCCATGAATTTGTTGCTAGATAGACCGAGTCTGACATTCCTACACTCTGTGGAAAACCAGGGAAAAGATTGATCCAGATGCTCCCATGCCTCGATAGTAGCTGGATGTGTGAGTTTACCACCATCTGCGCATCCATCCTTATGTTATCGCATATCTTTAGCTATGTCTTTGGTCATATACAACTTCTATAACCTAGGCACTAAGGGAATATGTCAAAGTACCTTCGCTAAAATTTTCTTTTGATTCTTCACTTACTCATCTGCCTTTCGTATTGAAGTGGGCGTATTCTTTCTCTAATGAGACACTCCACACTTCAAATATTTCTTGAGTTTCTTATTATCCTTATAATATAAGATACAATCATTAGGACATGCATCGATTTAACTGTAATCTAAACCCAGAGTGCTAATGATCTTATTCACATCATAGCACTTTTCTAGTATGCTATTCTCTATGTCCAGAATTACCTTGCATAGAAAAAATTTACATGCCATTCTGCTGAGGGTTTTAATATGCATTAGTTGAAGAATAAATGACAATATACTATTCTTAGTGTAGTCATCATAAAGATCCTTCTCGTCGTCTTACAATAATTTCATTAAACTATTAAATCCTATGGTATCACGTGCATTTTTGATATTTTCGACACTTTCTGCATCACAGGAACTTTAAGAACCTACGGTACTTCAACAACTTTGACATCTTCTACCATTCCCCTAAGGGTTTTAATATGCATTAGTTGAAGAATAAACGACAATATACAATTCTAAGTGCAGTCGTCATATAGATCCCTCTTGTCATCTTCCAATAATTTTATTAAACTTTTAAAGCCCATGGTATCACGTACATCATCGACATTTTCGACACTTTCTGCATCGCATGAACTTTAAGAAACTATGGTACAACTTCGACAACTTCTGCAATTGTCACAATATCATTGAACATTGCCTGTGTATCGTCTATCCTTACATTTATATTTCCATCAGCTAGTTCAATATCTTCATCTACTCCATGAAATTTCTAATATTTATACTTTTCATCAAATCCCCATTTTTCTAAGTGTTTTTGTCTAGCAACCCTATCCACCAAACCACTATTTCTACACATGCTACATGGACAACACAATATATCATTCTCTAACTTCCTCAAATTCACATACACATACTCAAGGAAGGCTTCTCATCCTTCTCAATATTGAGTGTCATCTCCTGCTCTTCTTTTTATAATAGAAATATTAATCCATGACTGGTCAAGAACTTCTCCCATCTGTATGTTAGGTACAATTATTAATTATTTTTATATCTTATAAATCATTTTAAGTTTGATATTCTTTATTGTAATTGATTTGAATAAATACTAAGTAGGTGAGATTTCTCTTTTATATTGGTCATTGTCGTAGGCGTATAAAACTGCCTATGGGTCCCTTAGCACAGCTCGGCACGGTGATTCGACAAACCAACGAACCATCGGGTGACGTATCTAAACGCGATCGTTAGTCCACAACACCGAAGCCAAGTGACACACGACGAAGCGGATTAACGAGGCGACAAGGCTAACGAACCGCACGCAAACAACGGAATAAATCCACTCGCGTGCGGAATCAAGCTAACGGTTCGGTGAGTCAACGAGTCATCCAACTGTGGAACGGATTCAAACTCGAACACCGAAGCGGATTTACTACCAAATCAGGATCCGGACTGCCAAATCAGAGGTCAGATCAACGAAGAAGCTCGGATAAACCGATAAACCACGAAACCGGACAACGGACACAACGGCGAACACCCGGCCAAAACCGAGTCACTCAGGTGGCTCGGTGGCCGAGCCACACTCTGATCTGGGCTCAGATCTGAGCCCAGATCCGCTTTGATTGCCTATAAATAAAGGGGGCATGGCTCATTTTTGAAGGGTTAGAATTTTGGAGCCGAAACTCTGCTGGATTTAGAACTCACCTTCAGATTCAAAGCTTAGAAGACTCGGACTCTCAGATCTGGTTCTTGGCGATCATCCATGCCAAATAAGGCAGGAGTTCGAGAGAGATCAGATCTGAGATCTACACGGTTTCCCTCCGGATCAAAGCTTGGTCTTTGATCCCGAGAAGAATATCGATTTCACTTGGTCGATTTCGATTACTAAAGGCTATTATTTCCTTGGTGAAATAGTACCCCCAGCTGTTATTTCCTTCGTAAAATAGCACACGTCATACCGTGTAGATCCGACCGGATCAAGATCGCGCGGTGGTCCACGGATTAACCGCGGCGCAGGCAAAGAACCCACAAAAGCGAGAGACCGCAAAACAGGATCTCGCGATTCGTTCGACATAAAAGGAAAGTTGTAATTTTTATTTCTTTTTTGATTTTGTTGTAATCAAATTTTATAAAAAGACCGGATCTTTTGTAATCGATAAACTATTACTCAAGAGTACAATGGAATCAATGAACACACCGGATCTTTTGTAATCGATAAACTATTACTCAAGAGTACAATGGAATCAATGAACACAATTTTTTCCCGCGAACAATCTGGCGGCCACAGTGGGAGCCACCGATCTCATTGCCGAGATCGTTGTGTCGCAGCCGCGGATCTCAATCCCGGTCGAGGAGGAGGTCGAGTATGAATTCGACCAGCAAAAGTTCGAGGAGTATTTGTCATCCTCGTCCGGATCCACCTCCCCCCGCAAGTCCAAGAAGTTCTCCTCCAGGAGAAAGATCCGTTGGTATGAAGAAGTGCAAAATGCCAACGAAGATCTCGCCCCAACTGATGCCAAAGTCGCATCGGGTGAAGCTCCACCGACCTCCAACCAGGTCAAATCTGTTCCTGCCAACGCCTTCGTCGTTGAGGGCGTTGTGACTCTCTCAAAGAGAGCCCGCCAGAGGCGACGTCAATGCCTGGCACAGCAACTCGCTAAGGCAATGGAGTCCGCTGACGGGATCCGCTATAACGCGGATCTGAAGAGGAGGAGAGGCAAACAGCCTCAACAACCGATGAATGACAGCTCCTCCAAGCCGCCAACGAATGAATGGATCTGTATCAAACGGAACCGTTCAACACTTGATGAGCGCATTCGCAAGCGCCGCGCACTGTCAGCGTAAGCACGGGCTCAAGTCCAGGAAGCCCATAGAAAACTACAGAAGGAAGTGGCCAAAAAGCCGCCACCAACCCGCCAAGTCTAGAGGCTGAAGTCTGAAGCGGCGATTTAGGCTAAAGAGCAACATTTGCAGCCTTCACTAAAATTTCAACCTCTGACGAACCACTCTAAATCGCCGATAATTCCCATGGCTACTCCGGGAGATCACGCAGAATCATCCCGAAGAAAGAAGTCAGTTTTGGAGCGCCTCGGTCCACTTCCCAATGGACGAGGCAAAGCTCCAATTCAAGAACGTTTGGGCCCGATAAAGAAGTCCCGAACGACTCAACATGCTGGGGGTCACCACCACCCTCAACATGACAAAGAGATCAGGGTAGCTAGGCGCACCAATTTGCGCATTGAAGTCCAGGAGCCCACTGAGAACTCACGCCCACAAAGGCATGTTTCGAGGCGCGTGACTTTTGAAAGCCCAAAGAAGGCAGTTCGCCCTCAGAAGGAAACATTATCGTCTGATGACGATAATGTTGTACCTGAGAAGTCGTGCCAACACGCGATAGGTTACTCCGACCTTCAAGCAGACGAGTTGTATTATCGTGTTGGCGGTATGAGTAAAACCAGGAAAAGGAGTCCTCGAGAACTAGAAACTCAATGCCCTTGTTCCAAACTCATTCGGACAATATTGTCGGAGTGCAATTGCACCAATACAGTCCCCGAGAGAATTTTGGTTTTCGAAAAGCTCAGTACTGAAATGCCAAAACCAATGCCTAGGCGTTTCCGACGAAGAAGAGCGGTGGTTGAAGACGGAGAATTTCTGAGGGTCACCACTAATATGACCAGCAAAGGGACATCCGCACGGGATAATCTCGAGTCGATTCTGAAAGCACCCTGGCGTATAACCCGTCTGCAGTCTGGAACCATCAAACGAGCAACTTATGGTAGGATTTGGACAAGATTACCTTCAGAAGATGAAGAATCAGATGTCGGCTCGGCGGTCGCATCAGATAATACGGTATCGACAAGATTACCTTCAGAAGATGAAGAATCAGATGTCGGCTCGGCGGTCGCATCAGATAATACGGTATCCAACGAGGGACAACCCCGCGAAGCGCTTATGATAAGTGCGGAACAAGTGGCCAAGATGCTTGAAGAAACCATGGCTAAACAACAGGAGAGCTTTAGGTTCGAAATGCAGATGGTCATGCAGAATATGAGAGAAATGCATGACCAACAAATCCAAGCACTGACAAACCAGCAAGGCGAATCAAGTCGTCGTAACCAGGTTAATCAGGAAGATGAGGATACAAATGCGAATGAAGCTCATAATGCCAACAATCCTCCCGTCAATGTTGGGGATGTTAATGAGAATGCTAGCGAAAACACATGTGAAAGCTTGAAGATTAAAAACCTTGAGAGCAAAATCAATACATTGATTTCCGCTCAAGAGATGAAGAAGACGGGCATTCCTTGTCCATACCTAAGAGAATGGGAATCGATCCCGTATCCGGCGAAGTTCAATCTAATTAACTTCACGCTGTTTAATGGGATGGGTTCACCCACTCATCATTTGATTTACTTCAAATCACACCTGGGGGTTATCTCCGGTAATGAGCCTCTGATGGTACGGTCCTTCGTTAGCACTCTTCGTGTAGCCGCCTTCGATTGGTATCGTCACCTCAAGCCAGGAAGCGTGAATAGCTGGGACGACATGGAGACTAAATTCCTCTCTAACTTCTTTGACGATGACACTGAGATATCCATCGGGTCGTTGCTTGACAAGAAACAAAAAGACAGGGAATTGGTTGATACCTTCGTCAAAAGGTTCCGGAATAAGGCAATGAACTGTCGGGACCCGATCACTGAGGAGTTCATTCTCCAGACTTGCCACAACAACCTCGCATTGGACGTGTTGGAAGCAATGGGGACAACACCGTCCAAAACATGGAAGGATTTGAAGGTCCGAGGAGAGCAAGCCGAGTGATTCCTCAGAAGGAAGAAGGCGGAAAGAGGCCAACAGGCGACGAATGCTCCACAACAAAATTTCGTCCCATGAGGGAAAGGTAATGTACATGCTAATGCAGTTGATGCTAATCAAACTTTCCAATTGCAACCTCAGCAACAGTAGCAGCAACAAGCACCACAATAATCTCGGTCGCAATGACAACAACGGCCTCAGAAGCAGAAATCTTCGGAGCCGAGGTTTCCTAAAGTGTACTCCTTCAAAGATGACGAAGTTCCCGGTATCTTTAAGTACCTGTTGGAGAATAACAAAATCCAGCTGCCGGCGATCGTGGACCAAGAAGGGTCTAGCAAAGTGACGGATCTGAAGTATTGTACATACCATAGAGCAGTCCATCACCCTACCAAGTCATGCTACCATCTCAAAGATAAGATCCAGGCGTTGATTGATGTAGGCGTCATAACCCCGAAGCCGTCCAAGAATGTCAGAGCAAATACAGTATCAATCAGCTTTGGATCGGTGCCCACAACATGGTTCAAACCGGAACGCATCACCAAAGTAGGAATGAAGATAGTAAACGACGACCCACATGGACAGCACCAAAAAGGATTTGTACCACACACAGCCCCAAACGGCAAAATCCTCTGGGCCCATCCTGATCTTATTGAAGACGATCAGTGGACGACTTCCTCGACCAGAAAGGGTAAAGGCAAGTCCTGCAATGCTACCTCCGCGATCTTCGAAGAGGATGGTAATGAAGCTCCTACATTCCCGCTCTCCGAAGAAGAATAAGAAGTCTTTGCCACTAGAAGCGGAAATGAGTATCACTTCAACTATCCATCGCCTAGTGATCAGTTAGTTGAGCAGGGGGTGACGAAGCAAGGACCAGCCAAAACTCTCATGGAGCTTGGTGTGATTACGGTTCCTAAACCTGTTGAAGAAGCTCGATGACAACCGGTTAATAAACAGAAAGAAAAGAAGCCCCAGGAGGTTCAGAATTCGAAGGAGTCTCGTTTTAATCGTCCGATTGGAAGAGATAAACCAGAAAGCTCGAACACTCCGCACGTCTTTGATATTATGGCTCAACTAGCTAACATCCCAGCGCGGATAACATTGTATGAGTTGCTACGGTTGTCTAAAGAAACCAGGGAAGCCTTGCAAGAAGCCTTGGCCAATACAGAAGTGTTCCTTACTCGGATCAAGCCGACACTTGAAGAGCCGGAACTGTCAATTCAACACTGCAACATAGCGGCTAAAAACCTTCCCTGCATTACCTTCACCAAAGAGGATATGCAGACGAAGAATTCAAACCATGATCGGCCCTTATATTTCATTGGGTACATTGGCTCCAGCAAAGTCAACCGAATCCAAGTGGATCCGGGTTCTGCTATGGTCGGCCTTGGATCCATAGTAACGTTATAATCCCCTCCACTCTCCATCAGTGTTTGAAATATGTCGACACTGATAATAAGGTTAGGACGGTGGTCGCGGATAAGCAACCATTCAAAGGGTATGAGAATTATTTCACTGATTCTCTCCTTTATGGTAACGAATCTGATACTGAATCATCGGCCCATGGCACGGACAGCGGAGAAGAAGCTGATACCGAAGCCGGATTTGATTACAATGGAGGTTATGTTTTAAACGACATTGTACCCTTTGTAATCAACCTTGACGATGAACAATCGTCAAAGGGCAGTTGTAACTGGCAACTTGCCAATAATGAAATAAATAATGATTTAGAGTACTCCCTGTCTCTCTCTTGATGATGTGATAAAAGAATTGTATGATAATCCCGATTTATATATGCCGCTTCGATCGTCCTTTATAGCAAAGGAACGCCTCCAGCATTCTTTCGGAACAACCCTGGTCATCCCGACCAAAATAGGAGGTGAAAAAGAAGTGATTTACGATAAAGGAAAAAGCTCTTCATTACCAGATCATTTCTTAAGGGAAGATGAGAATGATGACAAACATGGTCGGTATTTATCTAAGTATAGCCCAGAAGCGCGCAAGCTCATGGAAAAACAGGGATATGATTTCACACTCGGAGAAGGTTTATACTTCGATCGAGGTCCCCGTATTCCAGCCAAAGCAGCATATGTACCAAAAGGGAAACCGGACAATTATTATAAATACAGACGAGGGTTAGGGTATGAATCTTCTTCAGAAGACGAATATTGCTGGTTAATCAATAACCAATTATCTGAGCAATACAAAGATGGGTACCCGTCAAATTCCTCGGAATGGGATTCCGATACAAGTTTGGGGGAAGCATTCAAAGCCCTAATGGCAAACATGGCTACAGCTGATCCGTCCACAATGGAGAACGATGATCAAATGCCAACATGGGAAGACCCGTGGGTTCATCACCTGAACATGCAGTATGGTAATAGGTTCGAACAGAGAGAACCCCCCCCCCAACTGAAGATAAAATAGTCCAAATTAACATGGGTGACGAGGCCAACTCAAAGCCCATATTCATCAGTGATAGTCTTCCCTCAAATGAGAAGGAGGAATTAATTACTCTCATCAGGGAATATATTGACGTCTTCGCGTGGAACTATAAAGATATGCCAGGGCTCAACCCCAATGTGGCAATGCACCGCCTCGACATCAAGTCGGATGTCAAACCTGTCAAACAATAGCAAAGACGGTTTCGTCCGCAGATTATGGAAGCCATCGAGGCAGAGTTTAAGAAATTGATCGAATCAGGATTTATCCGAGAGAAGCAACATCCAGACTGGCTAACCCATATTGTTCCAGTCATGAAGAAGAACGGTAAAATCAGAATTTGCATTGACTTCAGGGACCTGAATACGGCATGTCCAAAGGACGACTTTCCTCTCCCAATCACAGATGTCATTATCGACAATACGTGCGGATTTGAGAGAATGTCTTTTATGGATGGATTTTTAGGATATAACCAAATTAAGATGCACCCAGATGACGAGAAGCATACAGCGTTCAGAACACCCCTCGGTGTCTTTTGCTACACGGTGATTCCTTTCGGTCTAAAGAATGCAGGCGCCACGTACCAGCAAGCAATGACTAAGATTTTCCAAGAACATCTCAGGAAAACAGTCGAGTGCTACGTTGATAATTTGGTTGTAAAAAGCCGCAGCAAAGAAGATCACATCAAGGACTTGAAGACGATGTTTGATCTCATGCGAAGTCATCAATTGAAGATGAATAGCTTACATCTGGCGGTTCATCTCGAATCTTTCTGGGAAATGCCAACCATTCTCTAAGCTAAACAAGAAAGGTGTGTTATTTATTTGGGACGACGCCTGCCAAAAAGTATTCGAAGATATCAAAACATATCTGACGAATCCTCCTGTTCTAGTTGCACCAAAATCAGGTAAACCGTTCTTGATTTACCTCAAGGCGATGAACCACTCGATAAGTGCTTTACTAGCACAAGACGATGATAATGGTCACGAACAGGCAATCTATTACCTAAGTCGGACCTTGGTAGGTACCGAGTCTCGATATCCGATGATTGAGAAAGAATGCCTCGCATTAGTATTCGCAATGCAAAAATCCAGTACGGGTATTTATGACGCAACCGGCCTCTATGATTTGGCGGTTAGCGAAGTGGGCCCTTCTCTTGTCCTAATATGATTTGCACTTCAAACAGCAGAAGTCAATCAAAGGACAAGCGATTTGTGGTCTTTTGGCGGCAAACCCGACAACGGATACGGCAGAAGTATATGATGACTTACCAGATGAAACCCACGAGGTTAACACTACATCGCACCAACAAGTATGGCAATTATATTTCGATGGTGCATCGAGGGCAGTTAATAGGGCAATAACCCCCGGATGTTCTATAGTTTCCTCCGGAGTTGGAGTTGTCTTAATTTCCCCGGGGAAGCATGTGATGCCTCGGGCTTATTCACTGACTAGTCCATGTTCTAATAACTTAGCCGAGTACAACACGCTTCTCATTGGACTCAGTTTCGCCAAGGAGCTGGGGGTCGAATATCTCGAAGCTTTTGGGGATTCTCAATTGATAGTCAACCAAGTCCGTGGAGAGTATGAAGTCAGGAACCAATACTTGATCCCGTACCACCAGGAGGCCATCAAAATGGCAGATTCTTTTGAAGAATTCTTTATTGAATACATCCCTCGTCTCCAGAACGCTTATGCGGATGCACTGGCAGCACTAGCGGTATCACTTGCGCAGCCTCCCGAAACGGAACTATTAGTCACAGTAAGGACGCATCAGCTCTGCATACCCATATACAATATGGATATTGAAGAGGAAGATGATAGAAACATAAGCGCCAAGGAGGTGAATTCAACTCAAATTGGGTCTGAGTCCCGAGATTGGCGTTTTCCTATTATTGACTACGTCCAATATGGTATTTTGCCGGAGGACGTAAAAGAAAAGGAATCAATCCGTCGAAGAGCACCAAGATTCTTCTATAATACCGAGACCCATACATTATACCGTAGAGGGTACGATGGTTTGTTACTCCGATGCCTTTCGAACAAAGAAGCAGAAGAAGTTCTTAAGGAAGCACACCAAGGAGAATGTGGTGCGCATCAGCCCGGTCCCAAACTGTATGATCGCATTAGAAGAATGGGATATTTTTGGCCAACAATGGTTCGTGACGCAATCGAATACGCCCGAGAGTGTCATGCTTGTCAAATACATACAAATTATATGCACCAACCACCAGAGCGTCTACACACGTCAACCATATCTTGGCCATTCATGACATGGGGTATGGACATAGTCGGTCCTATTTTTCCCCCTTCAGTCAAAGGTGATCGATTCATTCTCGTAATCACGGATTACTTTTCAAAGTGGGCTGAAGCAATTCCGCTTAGAGAAGTGAAGACGAACAACGTCATCAATTTCATCAAACATCATGTCATATACCGACACGGCGTGCCAAGACGGATCATTCATGACAATGGTCCACAGTTCATAAGCAACGCCTTCGTCAGGTTTTGTGACAAGTTCAAAATTCAAGATGTTTCGTCAACAGCTTATTATCCCGCTGCGAATGGATTAGCTGAGGCGTTTAACAAGACGATCATTAAGATCCTGTCAAAGCTCGTGAATACCAATAAACGAGACTGGGATGATAAACTCGGTGAAGCACTCTGGGCTTATCGTACCACCATACGTACACCTACAGGAGCTACCCCATATTCGTTGGTATACGGATGTGAAGCTGTGCTACCATTGGAGATCCAAATCCTATCCCTTCGGATCGCTCTCGCAACCAAGATGACGACAGAAGAACAACATCAAAAACGTCTCGAAGAACTCGAAAGGTTGGATGAAAAGCGCTTGGAAACTCAACAACACATCGAGTTTTATCAAGCCAGAATATCCAGGGCTTTTAACAAAAGAGTCCGACAGAGAAGCTTCAAGTAAGGAGATCTGGTCCTCGCTGCTCGACGACCGATAATCCTCAACTCCAAGAAGAAAGGTAAATTTGAACCCAAATGGGAAGGACCGTTTGTGATAGACACAGTCTACTCAAACGGTGCATATCGCCTGATTACTCAAGAGGGCGCCAGGTAATTAATACCGATAAATGGGAAGTTCCTGAAAAAATAATATCCCTAGTACACTTAGGATAACCCATTTACCGGGAAGTTTCTTGAAGAATATTACACTTAATATTCTAGAGGATAACCCAAAATCATTTTCACCACCAAAATCCCTCACTGATCAATTTCAATTGACAGTGAGTCCACCAAAAGTGTCTTTCTGACCCTCTTGACTCTTTCCATGAACAAGAGGTCCACTTTCAGTTCAGAGTCCCCTTTCGATAAACGAAAGAACTCCCTTCTTTTTCTCTTTGGTTAAGCCTTCTCATGGTTATAACCGAAGTTGAAATTTCACTTCGATAAATGAAAAAACTCATCTTCAGATTAGATAACCAATCCTATAAAAGGTAAGTTTAAAATTCCACTTCGATAAACGAAGAACCCATTTTCAGTTTAGATAACTCATCCTATAAAAGGCAAGTTTATCTAGATTTTCCAGATTCTCGGAGTGGAGATCCCACTTCTAGTTTCTTTTGCACTGGAAATAGAATATAAAATTCTTCCTTTCCAGAATCAAGGAATAGAATATAAAATTCTTCCTTCCTTGTATTCGGGTTCGCCTTCACCCTAAAAGAAGACCGGGAAATAGAATATAAAATTCTTCCTTTCCCGCATCAACATTTTCCAAGAACTTGTCGATCTAGGATTCATCCTAGGAAGTTTATCCCGAATCCTAAGCAGGGATAAGTCTGCGTCTAACACGCGCTGCCGGTTTAGTCTTTCTCCGTAGAAAAAGACACCAGAGCTCGATTCTGGGGTATTCTATCCTGAAACCTAAGCAGGGATAAGTCTGCGCCTAACCTGCGCCGCCGGTTAGTTCTTAACCGTTAAAAAGAACACCCGCCCATATATTCAACATTATGGCAGGTTGTTATTAATAACACCAAAATCCATGCCTTACACGCATGGGGAATGTCATCCTGAATCCTAAGAAAGGATATGCCGACGCCTAACACGCGTCGCCGGTTTAGTCTTTCTCCGTGGAAGAAGACACCAGAGTTCGATTCATGGGTATCCTATCTTGAAACCTAAGTAAGGATAAGTCAGCGTCTAATACACGCTGTCGGATAGCCTATTCCCGTAACAATGGCGAAGTCTACGTATTCGAAGTCGTAGAAGAAAGTCTAAGGGAGTTCATTCTGTTAGCACAACGTCACATGCGGAACGGATTTAGACAATCCGCATGCTAGCCCGACTTAAACGATAGTCGGTAAAGGCTAATCAAATCCGTTGAAGGCTGGGGGTTTGCCAAAAATCCTAAGTCAACGTCTGATACATGTTGTTGTTTAGTCTTTTCACAGGAGAAAGACGAAGTCTACATATTCAATATCGTAGCACTAAAAGGGTTAACTCTTTTAGCATAACGTCACATGCGAAACGGACTTAAACAATCCGCATGCTAGCCCGACTCAAACGGTAGTCGGTAAAGGCGCATCAAACCCGTTGATGGCTGAGGGTTTGCCAAAAATCCTATATATGCGAAAGTCACTGACGCACCAGTCCCATTAGTTGGTTTCGTGACTTAGACATCCAACAAATTCGGGATAAGATCCACACGTGCAGATGAATCAGCTATAATAGTTGGTCCTGCAGCCCAATATTTAGGACCGCCATGCTCCAATACCTCAAGAGCTTAAACTGTGTATACTCCAACAAACGTCAAGCGATCCGAAACCCTAGGGTCAACGCCGGTCAACGCGTAACCCTAGGTCAACGCCAGTCAACGCGTTGCGATCAAAAAGTCAACGCACGACGTTAAAAACCCTAAGGTCAACGCCGGTCAACACGTAATCCTAGGTCAACGCCAGTCAACGCGTTGCGATCAAAAAGTCAACGTATGACGTTCGAAACCCTAGGTCAACGCCAGTCAACGCGTTGCGATCAAAAAGTCAACGTATGACGTTCGAAACCCTAGGGTCAACGCCGATCAACGCGTAACCCTAGGTCAACGCCAGTCAATGTGTTGCGATCAAAAAGTCAACGTACGACGTTCAAACCTAGGTCAACGCCAGTCAATGTGTTGCGATCAAAAAGTCAACGTACGACGTTCAAAACCCTAGGGTCAACGCCGGTCAACGCGAAACCCTAGGTTAACGCCAGTCAACGTGTTGCGAGCAAAAAGTCAACACGAGTCAATATATCATGACGGAGATAAATCAATTCAAATGAGGCTAAACCAGTCTTGAACCAGGTTGAACCAGTTCTGAACCAGTTTGAACCAGATTTGAACTAAAATTCAAATTAGAGCTGAACCGAGTGTCGAAACGACTTCAAAACGACCGATGGTCCAGTCCCTTATTTATTCACTCCTCTCCCATATATTCGGAAGGGTCGGAAGATTTTTGGAGCCTAATTACTGCCTTTTTGGGTCATTATTAGGCCGGTTCAGCTCATTCTCAATACTCCGAAAAGTATACGAGTATAAACTGCTTCTTAATACTCCAATAAGGTATACGAGTATAAACTATTCCCTATTTTTGGTTGAGAAGTTTCTGGAGAATATTTTTCTAAAAATATTCTTAAGGATAACTCAACAACACTACGCCGGACAACGCGTCGCAAATAAGAACTCAACGCCAACAATCGATGGTCAGTTCTATGTTGAACCAGCAAACACGAGCTAAAGATCAGAAAATCAGGAATCGACTTCAAATTCAAAATTCCGACAACGGTCAGACAATAAATGCAGCATCGGAACCCTTACAGACATTCGACAAAGCACCGAATAGCCTGAAGGATTAAAGGAATCAAGAACATAAGCCATTCCAATGTCCCGTTATACCGACTGATGGTTGGGACAATCATATCCAAAGTATTACAGACTCTTCTATAAAAGAACGAGGCTAAAATACTTTGGAGGGGGTATCTGTAGGCGTATAAAACTGCCTATGGGTCCCTTAGCACAGCTCGGCACGGTGATTCGACAAACCAACGAACCATCGGGTGACGTATCTAAACGCGATCGTTAGTCCACAACACCGAAGCCAAGTGACACGCGACGAAGCGGATTAACGAGGCGACGAGGCTAACCGAACCGCCACACAACACGATTAGTAAATCCACTCGCCGTGCGGAATCAAGCTAACGTTCGTGAGTCAACGATCATCAACTGTGGAAGCGATTCGAACTCGAACAGCCGAAGGCGGATTTACTGCGGCGCAAATAGGATCCGGACTGGGGCCAATCAGAGTAGTCACGACGGAAGGGCTTCGGATAAACCGATAACACCGAGGAAATCGAGCAACGGATCACAACGGCAAACACGCCGGCCCAACGCGAGTCACTCAGGTGGCTCGGTGGCCGAGCCACCCGGGTGCTCGGCATGGCGAGACACCCCATGGTCGGCTCGACCATGGCCGGAGGTCCACCAGGGGTGGCTCGGTGGCCGATCCACACTCTGATCTGGGCTCAGATCTGAACCCAGATCCGCTTTGATTGCCTATAAATAGAGGGGGCATGACTCATTTTTGAAGGGTTGGAATTTTGGAGCCGAAACTCTGCTGGATTTAGAACTCACCCTCGGATTTTCAACTTAGAAGACTTGGACTCTCAGATCTGGTTCTTGGCGATCATCCACGCTAAATAAGGCAGGAGTTCGAGAGAGATCAGATCTGAGATCTACACGGTTTCCCTCCGGATCAGAGCTTGGTCTTTGATCCCGAGAAGAGTATCGATTTCGCTTGGTCGATTTCGATTACTAAAGGCTATTATTTTCTTGGTGAAATAGTACCCCTGGTTGTTATTTCCTTCGTGAAATAGCACCCGTCATACCGTGTAGATCCGACCGGATCAAGATCGCGTGGTGGTCCACAGATTAACCCCGGCGCAGGCAAAAACCCCACAAAAGTGAGAGACCGCAAAACAGGATCTCGCGATTCGTTCGACATAAAAGAAAAGTTATAATTTTTATTTCTTTTTTGATTTTGTTGTAACCGGATCTTATGAAAAGACCGGATCTTTTGTAATCGATAAACTATTACTCAAGAGTACAATGGAATCAATGAACACAATTTTTTCCGCGAACAATTGTCATACTAAATATGGCTAAACACTCTATGATAATCTTCATTGTCTTGATTTGAATAAACACTAGGTTCGTCTAAAACTCTCTCAGCCATCATAAAAAGACTGCTATTCCATTAAGAATATAGAAGTGCTTATATCTAACTTTGAATACTTTATGTATTTTTATTTCTAAAAATTTTGGTAGCACCTACCCGCTGTTATTCGAGTACATTGTGTGGATGTTATTATGTGTATCGGTAACAGACTAAACTTGATGAGTAATAGACCGAAATGCATAACAACATACGCTTATTATGCATGGAGAGCAATGAGTACGTGAAATTAAAATTTTCTAGAAACAAAAATGCATAAAGTATACAAAGTTAGATGTATGCACTACTATATTCCTAACCCATTTGAACTAGACAGATTCAATAAGTACATGTCAATTCTTTCTACTTATAATATAAAGTAGATGATCCTTTTTGGTATAAAATTAACTTTGATGTTCAAATTGAGTTGTCTATCTTATATTATAAGTATAAAAAATTGGTAGTAATTAATGGAAGAGGATCTACAACTAGCTTTAACTATTATTATGTTATATATCACACCGCTAATTTTTTTAAAAAAAATATACAAATGTTTGATTAATTCAGATATTTTATGATAGGGTTTGTGGTGTTATGCTTTCATTTATATTATGTGCAAAATTAATAAGGGTAATTATTTGAAAAATTACTATTATTAGTGTATTAGTTAGGTATATTACTATTTTCTTTTATGGTTTGAGTTATTATTAATATTAAAATTAGGGTAATAATGGGTACATAATTTTAGGGTAATAATGGTTGAATAATTTTTAAATTACAAAATAACTAATTGAAAAAATAATCTAAAAATTATAAGAATATTCAAAAAAAGAAAATCACCTCAAATTTGGATACAGTACTAGATTTGAATTATTTTCCCCAAATTGGATGGAAAAGGACCACCTGAAACCCTAAAATTTGTGCAAATAATATAATATAGCTGATTTTAGTAAAAATGATAAAAAAAGGAATTCAGATAGAAATATGTTTACCTAGAATTAGGAGTGGCGGATGGGTAATGCAGCTTAGCAGCGGTTGCAGCGTGCGGGGGGAGCAAGGGCAGGTAGGCGGTGGTGATGCGATTAGAGAGAGCCTGGTGGCAATGAGCTGGCGGCACAGTCAAGTAGTGGGGCAGGTCGGTGCAGATCATATATATGTACATATAACTTCGTGAGGGTAGGTGGGTGCGGCTAGGGTTTCTAACTAGTTTAGATTTTTTTATTGGGGCCACCCATTGGAGATGGGTTACCCATCACCAATGAACTTCAGTGACGAGTTGCTTTTCCAACAGGGCCCAACCTATCGCTGAAGCTCACATTGGCGATGAGTTTTTGGTGATAAGTTTTTCGCTCTCCGTCACCAATGCAAGTTTTTTTACTAGTGCCTTGTAAATTTATTCCCTCTATGCCGATAAAATGGAGAGTACTAGTGCTAATAAAACCATGATCAAGCTCAAATTGGCTGATCTGGAAGCCGAAAATAGATGATATTTTTTTCTGTAAGGACTTGTATGATCCAATTGAAGGTGAGGAAGCATAGTTGGCAAGTCTGATGCAGACTGAAAGAAAGAAAATAGAAAGGCCATTGGAATTATTAGATAATGGGTAGATGATAGTGCATTTCATCATATTTTTAATGAAACTAATGCCTACTCATTGTGGAAAAGATTGAATCTCGGTTTTAGTAGAAGATAGCTACGAACAAGGCATTCTTGATCAAAAACCTTACAAATTTAAAGTATGAAGATGGTAGCCTGATTGTAGAGCACCTAAACAAGTTCCAAAGCATCATGAATTAGCTAGCGGCAATGAAAGTCACTTTTGAGGATGAAGTATAAGCATTGTTCTTGTTGGGAGCTGTTGTCGGACAACTAGGATACCTTTGTGGTAATAATAAAAAACTCTACTCGGAATGGCATCATTTGCAATAAGTGTTGTTACTACAAGCCTGATTAACAAAGAACCAGAAGGAAGGCACCAGGCACAGAACATGCACTCATCACAAAAGATAGAGAAAGAAGTAGAAGTAAAGCACCTCTGACTTTCCACAAAAACTATAGAAATAGATCATACTCTATAGGACCTGCGGTGAAGTGCTACTATTGCTACAAGGAAGGACACATCAAAAGAAACTGCAAACAGTTAAAGAAGGAGTAGAAGGGAGGCAAGTATCAGAAAAATAACGACGACAACAACACCGCTACTGTAGATGGCGAAGTGGATCTTCTCACACTTAGAGAAGAATGCTTGCACGTTGGAGATGATGATGCTAACTGGGTGGTTGACACGGCAGCTTCATACCATGCAACACCCAATACAGAGTTCTTCACATCATGCAAATTTGATAACTTTGATGTCATGAAGATGCGAAACACCAATCAACCAAATATTATCGACATTGGTGATATTCATCTACAGATAGATTTTGGATGCATTGTGACCTTTAAAGATGTGCAACACATTCTTGATTTACACTTTAATCTCATATCTAGATTGCTTTGGACTAGCTCCGCTACGAAAATTACCTTCAGGATGAAAGATGGAAACTCACCAAGGATCTCTTATAGTTGCCAAAGGGAAAGCATCTGACAAACTATATCGAACTCAAGCAAAAATGTGCGGTGACAGTATAAACATAGTGGATGATAACTCTTCTCGAAATCTCTGGTACAGAATGTTGGGTCACATGAGCGAGAAGGGCCTACAAATATTGGCAACGAAGGGACTAATTTCCTTTTCCAAAGGTGTTCCTCTATATTCATGTGATAACTATTTACTTGGCAAGCAATATTGAATTTCATCAGTAAATCTTCCCACAAAAATCTAATAGGTTACATTTGGTTTACTCTGATGTTTGTGGTCCCATCAATGAAAAGTCTATCAGTGGTAATAAATATTTTGTCTCTTTATTGATGATGCATCTAGAAAATTATGGGTGTATAACATAAAACTAAAAGACCAGGTGCTCGCGTATTTTCATAAGTTTCATGCTATGGTGGAGAGAGAGAGAGAGAGAGAGAGAGAGAGAGAGAGAGAGAGAAGAGAAGAGAGAGAGAGAGAGAGAGAGAGAGAGAGAGAGAGAGAGAGAGAGAGAGAGAGAGAGAGAGAGAGAGAGAGAGAGAGAGAGACCAAGAAGCTTTTGAAGTGCCTCCATACAGACAATGGAGGTGAGTACAATCCAAGGAGTTTAAAGGCTACAACTCAAGTTATGATATACGGCATGAAAAGACTATATTAGGAACTCCGCCACACAATGGTGTGGTAGAGAGGATGAATTGCACCATCATAGAGAGAGTGAGAAGCATGCTAAAAAATACAAATCTTCCTAATACATTCAAGAAGAAGTTCGCACCGTGTGCTACTTGATCAATCGATCTTTGTCAGCTCCTTTATCATTCGATTTTCCGAAGAGAGTATGGACAAAAAAACATCTCTTACTCTCATTTGAAGATATTGGGTGCAACATATTTGCACATGTTTCTAAGGAGTAGAGATCGAAGCTTGATGACAAGTCAACTCAATGCATCTTTATTGACTATTGGCAGATAGAGAATTTAGGGAAAGACTGCGGGCGGCGGATCCTATAAATAAGAGAGTCGTCAGAAGTAGAGATGTGATCTTTCATGAAGACCAAATGATCGACGGGAAATCAGATGATGAGGTTGATAGAGATTCTAATCCTATGATAGTTCCTTCCCCATTAGAGGATGTTACAGCAGGGGAAGAAACACATAATGATGTGCAAGACATGTCAGAGATGGACAATAGTGATGATACTGTGAGAGATAATGATAATGGAGAAGCTGACGAGGATGGCGATCTAGCTCCTTAGGACTGTACAGGACCTCAACTTAGAAAGTCCAAGAGTGTCTGTTAGCTGTCTACAAGGTACCTCTCTAAAAAATACATTTTAGTTATTAATAAGGGGGAGCATGAGAATTTTCAAGAGGCTCAATCTCATAGAGACAAAGGCCGTTAGGTCCAAGCGATGCAGATGAGATGAATTCCTTATATAAGAATAATACTTATGAGTTGATGAAATTCCTACGGCTAAAAGAGCACTGCAAAACAAGTGGGTCTTCAAACTGAAGAACGAGGGAAAACATGCGCTAGAGTACAAAGTGCGGCTGGTTATCAAAGGCTTTCGACAAAAGAAAGAAGTTCATTTTGATGAGGTTCTCTCCAGCTATGAAGATGACATTTATCATAATAGTTCTGGGTCTAGCTATGAGCCAAGATCTCGAGTTAGAGCAACCCGATATGAAGACCACATTCCTTCATGGTAACTTGGAGGAAGAGATTTACATCGTGCAACCAGATAGATTCAAAGTAAAATAGAAAGAGGACATGGTCTGAATCTAAAGAAGAGCCTTTACGAGCTTCAACAAGGTATCATGATAATGGTATAAGAAGTTTGACTCATTTATGGTGTGTCATGGATACACGCATACAGTTGCAATTTTGTGTGTATATATCCGGAAGTTCTCTGAAATGTAATGTCATCATTCTTTTTTTATGTTGATAACATGCTCATACAATGGACGGGACACAAAGATGAGTCAAGCATTGAAGGATGAATTATCCAAGTGCTTTGACATGAAGGACTTGAGCTAGCATGCCAAATACTGGGCATGCATATTGTTCAAGATAGGCAAGCAAAGAAGCTATGATTATCTTAGGAGAATATGTTGAACAGGTGCACTTGAATGATCCAACATAAAAGGTGCTATGCCTATTAGCAAGCCTCTCACAAATCAGTTTTAAATTAGCAAGAGAGATTGTCCAACTTTAGAAGAAGCAAAGAAAGAGATGATAGATGTTCTATACTCCTCAGCAATTGGGAGTCTATTGTATGCTATGGTATGCACATAGCAGAATATTGCTCAAGCAGTTGGCGTAGTGAGTAGATATATGTCCAAACCTGGAAGATAACATTGGTAAGTTGTGAAGTGAGTTCTCATATGTTTGAAGGGCAGTTCAAGATTATGCTCTACATTTGGCTGTTCAAAACAAATTCTGAAGGACTGTATAATGCAGATATGGCGGGTGATCTATCTAATAGAAAGTCTACATCTAGATATTTTTTTTACTTTTACAAGGAAAGCTATATCTTACCAGTCCAAGCTACTAAACTGTGTTGCTTTATCCATGATAGAAGTAGAGTATATTGCAGCTGTAGAAGCAAGTAAAGAAATATCGTGGATGAAAATATTTCTCTAGGAACTAGGTTTGAAGCAAGATTAGTACATCGTGCACTGTGAAAGTCAGAGAGCTATTGATCTTAGCAAGAATAGTATGCACCATTCTCAGATGAAGCACAATGATGTTAGATATCACTGGTTATGAGCTATAATGAAAGAGAAGCAAATGCTACTACGGAAGATCCAACTGACAGAAATCCTACCGATATGACAACGAAGGTTGTCCCTAGGGAGAAGTCTGACCTCTGCATAAAGTTGACAAGAGTGGACCTCTCCAAATAATCTGGAGAGGGAGAATCATTGTGTGGGTTTCGTCTCATTTGGAGGTCACACAATGAAAACATGGGATGGTGCAAGCATGTAATAAAATGTTTGCACATGGTAAATGAAATGTCGATGATGATGGAAGTAGCAAAGCCAAATAAAATGGCCTATAGCTACTTTTAACTCTCCTTTTTATAAGGAAGAGTGTGTGTCTCATATTCAAGTGCTAAGGCTATAGGTAGCCTTCACTTCTTTGGTTAGAAGTAGAATACAGAGCAACAAGCAGAAGTAAACCCAATCATAGAAAATTGAGTTAGTAAAATTGTGAAGAGAGAGAAAAGGAAAGAGAGTTAGTCTTTGGTATTTTTTCTTTGTTGAAAAAGGTCCTCTTTTTCTTTCCTTTTTGTTACCAGTGTACCTCTAGTCAAGTGTCCAGGGAGGAAACATTGTGCACCCATTATATTCATATTGAAGGTTTTTCTCTAGAGTAGGGCCTGTAATTTTGTGTCCAGGGAGGAAACGTTAAAAATATTGGTGTCCTGCTGATTATCACCTGTGGTCATTTTGTTGTTATTTGTCTTATCAAGGTTAACTAATCACCTCGATTTCCCAATAACTAAAATGACAACATTAAAGAAGAAATTAGAAGTCTCGAAATCAAGCCTTTTCATTTATAGATGTATTAAGATATGTATAAATCACGATGAATATAGAGAAAAATAGCAAGCTTCTCTTCTCAATCTCTCTTGTTTCCTCTCTTAAATTCTCTTCTTCTCTCAGTTGTTAAGAAAGAAACAAATCAGAGCTATTCAAAGGCCTATAGCATTATGAGTGCAAGTTTGCTCGGTTAACGATTATGAATCTTGGAGGGTAGGCTGCCAATAATGTGCTACACCAAAAAATACTCTCAAAGAGGCGATGTCTACTTTCAAGGACAGTGCTTTTGCACGCCTCACTCACACTAAGAGAGGTTCACTTTCATCTTCAAAACTTGTTTTTAGTTTCATAGTAATATTCCTAGTTAATTTAATAGCACAAAATACTGGTGCATCATGTACTGATAAAGAAGAAGAATGTCTAATACCTTGGTCTCAACCTGATGATGGATAATTGACAATTCTCTTACGCTGTTCTGAAAATTGTTTTAGCAAAGTTTACAATAGTTCACATCACAATCATAAAGCATCATTGCAACTACTTGAGCAAGAGACAAAAAAGAAGGTTAAAGTTTAATGAGCTTACTTTTGCAATTTGCGGGCTTTAAAAAAGGACAAGTTCTAGGAGTTTTGGGAGAAAACTAATCAAGATGCATCTCATTTGACTTAACCTGACATAAATCTATAACAATAGAAAAACTTCTTCTTATAAAAATTTTGGCAGAAAACTAATCAAGATGCATCTCATTTGACTTAACCTGATATAAATCTATAACAATAGAAAAGCTTCTTCTATTAAACTTGAAATGGGTGAAAGCTTCTTCTATTAAGTTGAAATGTGTGATTCCGAAGCATGCATGCTTTGAAAGAAATTGGCCTTCCCTTGCAATATATAGACTATCCGAGTTTCTGCTCTTGCTCTATTTCTCAATCTCATCGACAATGTCTTCTGGTTCTCCTCCCCATTTTCTTATCCTGTCCCCAGCAATGGACGCCTAAAATAAAAATTTAATACAATGTAGGAAGTTGAATATTTCAAATTTGATAAATCAATGAGGAAAATTCTAGAAGCTTTAAAATTGATGCCAATAAACCTGTAAGTTTTTGCTTCATTTACCTCTTTGTTCCAATCTGTTCGGTAAGTCATCCAAAATAGAATTAACGTTTGAGCCACAGTGCCAGCTAGCATTCCATACCAAATGCCCTAGAATTGGAGCACGTCGATAAAAAGATAAAAATATAAGAAAACTTGTTTTTACCCTACTCAGTGAATTTCACAGGAATACTTGATTTTAAAATAACGGATAAATTTACCTGTACGCCCAAGTTAACCTTATAACCAAGGACAAGGCCGAGGGGAATGCCAAATACATAATAACAACCGACATTTACATATGCAACTGCTGCTTGCCATCCTGCTCCTATTGCAACCCCTGTTGAAAAAAACGTAATTTTTTGTTATATAATGGAAAATTGATGTCTAAGCTTAATTTATTACGGATTCTTTTATGTCAGTCCTAGGTTGGTCTAATGCTGCTCGATAAAAAATGGGTATTTCAGAAATTAAATTGAGAAGAACTACACACCTGAAAGGACAGGCTGCACATTGTTTATAATAATTGAAATGACAAGCAATGGTGTGAGCATAATCACAAGCTGTTTCACCTCATCACTATTGGTGAATAGCGATGGATACTGATTTCTCGTTGTGATCAAAAGCAAGGAAAGGACAAGGCCTATCAAGAATGAAGTTATGACGACCACTATAACTGAGAATTTTGCAGTTCTTGGATGGCATGCACCGAGTTCGTTAGACACCCTTACACTGCATAACAAGAACATAGTAGAATGTTATCTGCACTTTTATTGGTATAGTTAAATTCTATATATAACAGGGCTAAGATTCTAACCTTGTGGCGGCATTGGATCCAATGGCAACCATAACTGCCCACCCTAGTATGTTCACACTGTCAAAAAGGGAAAATAGCTCAAAGTCTAAGTTAAAAACTTACCTGTTATGCATTTGAAGCCAATTTATTATTGTTATGTATGTTCAGTTCATTAGGTCTCAATTTTACTGGTGAAATGTTAATAATCTACATCATATCATAATTTGACTGAAAATTTTTGACTGGATATGGGGAATTAGCCACCATGATAGGCCTCAGTTTTATGTGCATGTTAATATAGTGGGTGCGTCTGCAATTGATCTAAAATGAATTATGTTCATCACATAAAATTTTCATCATTTCTTTTGTAAAGTTCTTCAATTTCCCCGAGAAATTTTCCTAATTAGAGCGCAATGCATGACTTTTAGACATGAATATTACCATATTGACAGTCCATCAACAGCAATCTCAGCATTTTTTAGATATCCAGCGAAAAGTATCAGTGCCATGTAGTACCAGACTTCCAAGCTGCAAGAGCATTCAAAATTTTGTTTAGATATTTTAGCTACTTAATTAGAAACAAAGAAAAAGTCAATCCAATATCTAATTGTCATATTTATGCTAGCATTGAGTCATTATTATGAAAATATTTTCATAAGCTTTGAAAACACGGCAGCCATACTAGAGCCTCTTAGGTCTAAAAACATGTGGATGTATACAAAACCCTCAAAAATTGTAGATAACTGGCCCAATGACATGGATTCCTTAACATCAGTAAGAGGAAACTTCCTAATCAACTCCAATCTTAGACATCTCTGGAGGGTTCTTCTCCCAAGTTTCTGTTGGTGGACATGGAACTGTAGAAACAATCTGATATTCAATGGCAAACAAGTATCACCGCAACTGATTGCTTCTAACGTCGCTCGTTTTACATTATTCTGGACAGGAACTTTGGGGAGCAGGAAGGCTTCGCGCCTCTACAAGGCAGCTGTTGACTTGGGGCTGAATGCAATGGCCAGAGAGGGGGATGATGACGCAATGGGAGATAACTTCATGGCGATCAATTAGCTTCAGACAGTCTTAGTGGCACCCCTTAGTGTACCTTTTGGTGAAATCAAGTTTCTATTACCATCTTAGATTTCTGTATTTCTGGGTGTTTTAAGTGTCAATCTGGTGATACTATGTGGTGCTTAGCTGCTAGTGCAGTAGTATATTTTGTTTCATGTTTGGGAGTTTTGAAAACGAGGTAATATGAGAATGGGTGACGACTAGGTCCGCTCCCCACTCCATACAGCTTCGGTCGGTTTCAAATTACTTTCCTTTCTATGTAAGTTATAC